>NC_059103.1:21297915-21612499 GCF_020740685.1 Jaculus jaculus
TTTCTTTCTTTCTTTCTTTCTTTCTTTCTTTCTTTCTTTCTTTCTTTCTTTCTTTCTTTCATTTTCAAGGTAGGGTCTTACTCTAGCCCAAGCTGACCTGGAATTCCCTATGTACTCTCAGGGTAGCCTTGAACTCATGGTAACCCTCTTATCTCTACCTCCCAAGTGCTGGGATTAAAGGCATGTGCCATCATGCCTGGCCAAACCACCTCCTTTCTTTGTCCCATCTCTGCAGAAGCTGTTTGCTGTAGGCTCAGAGGGGTGGCTGTCATTCTTTCCCCACCTTCAGTGCCACAGAGTGAGTGGATCAATCTTTCGCAGACTCCACTGTATCCCTCACCCGATGTGGCTTTCGCTACACTAAATCAGGCCGTTGTTTATGTCACCTTCTGCTCTGCAGGGTCAGGAACTTCTTCTCCAGGGAGAGCAGCATGGCTCCTCTGTGGAAAGACCTGGCTGCCTGCCAGGTAGGGTGTGGGGCTTGTTTATGGCTAAAAGCAAAATGTCCATCCTTGGGCTGGAAGACCTGTGAGATCAGGGTCACTGGACAATTTGTCATGAATCTTGAACAGCCAAGTACAACTTATTCAATGAACGTCTTCGTTTATAGCAGAGCTACTATAAACATAAGGCAATGATGTGTGTCAGGATGATCCAAATGTCTCCTGCCTCTGGATATTGGAGTAGGTGTGGACACTGGGGAAGCTCCAGTGGTTCAGTTCTCAGGCTGACACAGACAGACAGTCAGAGGTTGTGGAGTGCATTTGTATATAGCCATGTGGATATTTTCTGTCTCCAACTGGTATCTGGGTAAACTGAGGCTTACAAAAGTTAAACAACCTGCTAAAGGCAAAGCAAGTGATGCAAGTGGTTTTTAATGCCTGTCTGTCTGATTCCAGGAGGGGGTTCTGAGCTTCAGCATCAGAGGACTGTGCTCTGAGATGCCCACCCTGTGGTTTTGTCTGCCAGAGTCTCTCTCCTCCATGAAGTCCTTTGACATTCAGATTAGCATGGGGCAGGTCCCCTTTCTGTGCCGATGGAAAGGCTGGCATGGCTGTGCAGGACCATGAAATCTCAGCTTCTCTCGGCATTGTTCAACTTTAAACTTCCATGGCTAACCATAAACTTGAAAGTTGGTTTGGGAGAGGCAATGAGAGGGATTTTCACAGAAGCATAGAAGGTCTGTGGTCATCGGCCAAAAGCATCAACACAATGGCTCCCCATGGCCCCACACAGATAGAAGCCTGAGGGCCTGGCAGGGAAGCACACTGGCATGGCCATACCCGAGAACAGGGGATGGTGCCTCACTTGGTGGCAGTGCCCAAAGCCTTTCTGTTTCTGTGATAGAATGCTGGCGGAGCCGAGAAGGGCTCTTGAGAGGAGAGAGTCTGGGGAATGTGGACGCAAAGGGGGAGACACGACAGACGGCCAAGGTAAACTCGGAGATGAGAAGACAGTTACTGCTTTTGCTTTGCACACAGCGAGCATACGACAAAGGTGTGGGCTGTTCTTAGCAGTTCGATGTAACTCAGTATGCCAAGGCACCTGTACCAGCTCAGGCTATGCACACCCGGGAGCAGCCACTGGCTTAGCTATACCAGGGGATTTGCCATGCCATTGTGTCACTGAGGTATGCTGTAGATGCGGCACAGCAACCCAGTTGGGTTGTTGAGTGTGCAAGGGAGGCAGCTGGCCATGCTCGCATCTGTGGGCAGCATGGACTGTGTGGAGCAAGGACACCGGGCGCTCAGAGACAGGGCACAGTAGGATTAGTGGGAGTAGAGAAAGGAGAGAGAAGTGAGTTAGCATGGAGACCGACCTCACCTCCATCCCCAAACACAGAAAACCATGCAGAAGTAAAGTAAAACGGACCCATCACCCATTTCTGGCGGCAAAATGATCAGGGCAGGGACACTCAAACGTGAAAGGAGAGTGCATACCTTGATGGCACCATCCATAGACCTATGCACTGTGTCTCCTCATTCTAGAGTCTAAGAAGTAAAAGTAGATTTCTGGCAATAGCCAGTGACAATAGTCATGGCCTCCCCATCCTGCTGCATAAGCCTTCAGAAAAGGAAGAGAAATCAACACTGACAGATTAAAAAGTAAATGGCAGGGTGCTGAAGAGATAGCTCAGAGGTTAAGGTTCTTGTCTGCAAAGCCTAATGACCCAGGTTCAATTTCCTCAGGACCCACATAAAGCCAGATGCTCACAGTGGCACATGTGACTGGAGTTCATTTGTTGTGGTTAGAGGCCCTTGGTGTACGCCTTCTCCCTCCCTTTCCTGCTCTCTCTCTTTCTCTCTCTCTCTCTGCTTGCAAATGAATCAATACAATATTAAGAAAACTAAATGGCAAAGTCTGAGTTCACTGAAGTTATCTCTGTATTATTAAATTGTGTTTAGACGCCCAGAGACATATACCTTACTTTAGAAATACTTCCACAAAGTGCATTTGGAGGAAAAGAACCAACAAAACTTAAAGGATGTTATCGAGAAAATTCATTCACATCTCCCAAGTCCCATTGTTGTAGGGAATGAGGCCTCCTGAGTGTGCACTAGGCTTGGAGTCTGTGTGCCTGATAGCTGCGGCTCAGGACCTACGGACGTGGTCTATAGTTAAGCACATAGGGAGAAGTTAAGGCTTTGCTCGCAGCTTGCATTTATTTCCATCATGGCTCTTCATTTGTGTATCATACTGTGTGTGTGTATGTGTGTGTGTGTGTGTGTGTGTGTGTGTGTGTGTGTACACATGTGCACTTGCATGTACATGGTAGAGGACAACCCTAGGTGTCCCTCTGCAGGAACATTGGACATGTTTTGTTGACACAGGGTCTGTCATTTCTGTCACTTGGTTTGGAATTCACCAGGCTGGGCCAGAGAACTCCAAGGACCTGCCTAGCTCTGCCTCCTCATGTCTGAGATTACACGTGTACACACTTCTACCATACCCCAAATTCTCATGTAGGTTCTGGGGGTTGAACACAGGCCCTTAGGCGTGAAAGGTAAGCACTTTAGTGACTGGGCTACTTCCCCACTTTGATTTGATATGCAGCACTCTCCTGTTTTCTCCCAGGAAGCACACTTCCTTGGATGGAGACAGAGTCTCTGGCGAGGAGCAAACCGCTCTTCTTTGAGAAAATTTGTGATGTGGAAAACACCTCAGGCCCCACTCAGGATGGACCCAACAAAGACAAGATGGGCTGAATTGGATGCCACAGTGACTTCACACCAGCCACAGAGGGATAGGAAACCATGCTGGATTCCCGGGAAGGGCACAGTCCCTGCATCATGTGTGTGGGGGAGTGTGTGGTCTTTCTTTGGGTGCACCTCTAGGTGAGGATAGCAATTTGCTTCGAATGAAAATTTTATGATTTTTATTTGAGAGGCTTTGGGGATGTAGGCCAGAGCAGGAGATGCCCTTTTGTCATGACCATAAAACCAGCTGCAGATGAGACGTGGGGCCAGGTGCAGGTCTGTGGGCATTGACTTTAAATTTCTGTTTCTTTTCAGGGAAGATTTCCTGCCCAAGGGGTGTTCTATCTGGCTGCAAGTCTGGGCCGACAGGGTGGGCAAGAAGGCACGCTGTCACCAGCTGCCTCTGACTTCCTGTGGGCTAGAAGCCCAAGAGACATGTCTTTGCAAGTTCACATCCCTGTTTCTCAGGACCAACTGTGTGTGGGCGTTCTCCTCAGACTTCAGGGCACAACCTACAGACAACCTTGAGCCTGTACCCATTTCAGCTATGCTCACTGGGCCACTGGCCCCTGCCACGATGCCCCCGTGACCTGGGCCTTGTCACCTCATGCTGGCTCTTCACCGTTCATTCTGATGTTCTGCCTCCAGGGATGTCAAGGGGGAGTAAATTCCTCTCCCTGGGGCCTTCCAAAACAAAATCCGAAGGCACTACCAGTGCCACTTGTTGTTATTCTTTAAAAGGCGACACTTCACCAGGCAGTCACCCCAGGCTCACAGGACTCTGTTGATGGCTAATTGCAGTGATTAGGAAGGAGGGGAGCTAAGATTGTTACCTGTCTCTTCCCTGCCCTTGGAACAAATGCAAGGGACAGTGGACAGGGGCAAACCCTTGCTCAGCTGCCACCTGAGGGTGACCCCTGACCTGCTCATTAGCGATTTGGGTCTCCAGGGTGCTGACTCCTTAGTCATTACCCGGTGTCCTCGCGTTTCACGCGTGGAGACAGATGACATGCTGCCTGAGAGGCCGGAGGTCAGATGCGAGCTGGCCCATTGTGGGGTGGGGTATAGGCATGGGGTCACCGAGGGGGCAGGCTTTTGTGGCAGGCTGCGCACCGCAGGCAAACTACTCTGAATGCTTTTGAGCATGGCACCCACTGAGTTTTTGTTTTGTTTTGTTTTTCCTGAAGCTGGAAGGCCCTGTGCTTATTCCATTTTCTTTCCCTTTGGTGCTCGGAGCAGAGTGCTAACTTTGCACAGGTTCTTCTCTGAAACGTAAAGCTCACATTCCCCTGAGAAGGGCACCCTCATCCCTGTGAGGTCCCATGCCCTACTCTGCCCTGTGGTTGACAGACTGTTCCCCCCCACCCCTTGCATCTCCGCCACCTTCCAATTTACCACAGACAGCCTCCCAAGACTGATGGGCCACAGTGCCCTGTGCCAGTGTAAATGAGTCCCATTCATTTCCTGCCGCTGGCATATGGCATGCCATTGTCCTCGGTCACCGAGGCAGAAGTGAAGCAATTTGTTGGCATGCCTTGCCACAGCACAGACTACCCATCCCACTGCGCCCCAGAAAACAACAGAATCTGAGAAAGGGCAGCCAAAACCTTCGTAGCTTCATCACACAGACACCCGGGGCCAGGGGCTGGGAGATAAAGCTGTCATGTTGCTGTGTCTGCATGGAAAGCCGGGTAGGGGACTTTGGGCTACCTCCTCTCCCTCTCTCTCTATTTGAAAAGACATCCAGGTGAGTACTACCCAAAACCCCTCTTAGGACACTGTTCAGAACAGACATTCCCTCACGGCTTGTCAGTTTCCACCTTCTGGCCTCAGTCTCATGAACATCCACACCTATACGTGGTAAAGAATTGGCATGTCCTTGGTGATAGGTTCACACCTGCATGACTCCCGTAGATGAGGAAGAGGGCTTCGGGAAGTGTCCAGCTATTATTCTACCAGAAAAATAACATGTGATGCATCCATGTAAGGAGGTCAGGCCACGAAGGAGTCCAAATAGAAGGCAAGTGTGGTAGTTTGAATGTATGTCCCAGTCGATTTGGGAGTTTTTTTTTTTTTTCAAGTTTGTAAATTAGATTGCTAAACTCTTGGCTGGAGGAGGTGTCACTGTGGGTGGATCCTGAGGTCCAGCCCTAAGGCATCTGTTGCTGGGGGTGGACCTGAAGTCTAGCCTAAGATCTGCAATGTTCTTGAGCTCTGCCTGGAGTTCCTGGGGTGTGTTTGCTTGTGCTGCTGCTGCTGCTGCTGGTGGTGGCTTTTTTTTTTTTTTTTTTCTTTCTGTGTGTGGACCTGTGAAAGGGGGCCAGGTTTTTCTGCCATTGTGGAATTTCCCCTTGATCTGTGAACTTCCAGATAAATTCCCTTCCTCTTGTAACTGTCTGGTCTGGAGATTCATCCCAGGAACTTCAGAGCTTGACTGTGACAGACAGCCACAAGGCTTTGGAGAGTTCACCTTCAACCCAGCATTTGGGTTTAAAGAACAAACTGTTCTGAACGTCTCAGGTACAGTTTGGGGTTAGACAGGTGTAGTTTACCCCTGTGGTTTGGCTTCACACAACAGTGGCGATGCCACATGAAATCCAAGGTTGATGCACCACTTCCCATCGTGCATTTTGACCAGGGCCTGATGACGCAAGGCAGCCATGGAACAGGTCATTCTGGGTTGGCTGTGGTGTCACCGAGACATGTGTATGGAAGTGACGAGTCCCCGTACAACCCGCTTTTCATTTTAGGTGGCTGACGAAGTTCTGTGCTCATTAGCAACTCCTTCTCCAGTCAGCCTTGCTGCTTAGTCACGGGCTCTTTGAGAAGGTACTGAGGTCCCTTGCAGCACTGAGGTTCTTTTACCTGGTAACCGTGGTCCCTCCCCTTCCCCCCCCACCCCGCTCCCCTCTTGTCACTAATGTGCTTGGTGGCTGTGAGCACTAGACCAGCTGTCTCTGCCACTTCACTCAGGGATGACAGGCTGGTAGCTCATTGTTGGGGTTTGAATGCCATATGAAATGCATGGGGGCCAACCGGAAGTGGCCTAGACATGAACCTCATAGCCCAGTAGGGGACACTGGTAGTTTATCTGAGGAGCCCTAGTCCTGGGTAGCAGGGTAGCTGTCCTGCCTTAAGTGCCTTTGGGTTTGGGGACAAGTCTCTGTGCCTTTATCAATGTCGTGGTGGAGGGAGCTCCATGCAGAGAGGTACTTATCAATGACATCATGATGGATTCCTAGAGGTGTTTGTCTCCAAAGATTAAGAGACAGGGTAAACAAATTAATTTTCAGTTAAAAAGAATGAACATAGGAATAAAAGCAACTTACATTCTAAGGAAAATGGAAAGCTTTCCATATTTAGAAGCAAGTGACAGGATAATTTCCATTTTTCAAGACAGTCTGCTCTATGTGTAATGAGTAATCTGTGTTGACAACTAGATTTGACTCAGTTTAGAATAACCCAGAAGACATGCCACTTCTGGGTGTGTCTGTAAGGACACCTGCAGAGAGGTTTAACCAAGTAAGGAAGATTCACCCTGAAGATGGGTAGCGTCATCCCATGAGCTGGGATCCCAGACTAAATAAAAAGAAGAAAGCAAGCTGAGCCTTCACTTGGCATTCATCTCTTTCTGCTTCCTGACAGCAGATGCCATGTGACCCGTCGCCTCTCTCTTGGCATCATTCCTTCCTCTCCATGGTGGGTAGTATCTCTTCTTTAACTGAGAGCCAAAATAAACTCTTTCTTCCTTTAATTATTTTTTTGGAGGGGCAGTGGATTATCCTGTCATGGCAATGAGAAAAGTAACTAACACACAATCCATTTTAAGCTCTCATCTTCTTAGAGCAGGAAGGGCATGGCAACTGTAAAAGGAAGATAAGTAAAGTTGGGCTGTAAAGTGTACTTACAGAGAGGGACAATGAGATACAGAATAGATATTCATAGAGCCACAGTGTTAAGTACTTTGGGTGCTGGAAACCTAACTGCAGATAATTGAAACCCTACCTTTGAAAGCTCTTAAGTCTTCTGCATGGGGATATTGCTTTCAGTAGGGTAGAGTGAGGGGCTGCCCCTGTCCACTCTGCTCCTTGTAAAATTAGCTCTGTGGGGGACACTTATCTGGCATTCAAGAAACTGTGAACTCCACCCTTAGCATTGAAAACAAAACAAACCCCAGCAAAACCATACAGAGCAGACTCTGTAAGATAAAGCAAAGAGAGTCTACCCAGTAACCTTGGACTTGGTCAGTGAGGAAGACTTAGCAGAGAGGACTGTAGCCTTCAAACATCCTGACTTGAGGGTGGAGACACAGCAGGAGCAGGCATATCCCATAAAGAACTGGTCACTCCAGTAGGGGAGCCGGCAAGAGCGGACTGGCAGGACAGATGACTAGTGGACAGTATCTCCTCCTATCACCAACCCACACAGAGAACTTGGGGCTATCCATGCCAGCAAAGGCTGAGAGACCCTCACCTCCCACCCTTGTCAGCCATGATATCAGCTGCCATGAGATGACCTGGACTCTACTGGGGCTCAGAGGTCAGTAGGGAGCTGTGACTGTGGGTCCTGTTGGCCTGGAGTGAAAATCTCCACTGGAAGTGTCGCTGGTGTTGGTTGTCCATCCTGTTGGGCAGTATAACGTCCTTCCAATCCTTGGTGGTAGACTCAGAGGAGGCCCAGTGGAGGGAGACTCAGACTTTCCACACTGCAGAAATAAAAAGCCTGTCGTGGTTTCAGTGGAGGTCATGTGAACCTAGTGGTCATGAGAGTCCCTTTAGAGATTGGTGGATGCTGGATTTTCCTCTCCATCTGAATTGGTACTTCCACCTTCCTGCCTCAACTATGCCCGAGAAACCTGGCTGACTGAATGTCTAGAACAGTCTAAAGCTTTTCATAATATCGAGGATCTGAAAATTATCCAACTGGTGAATAGAAACAATTGAGGTTGGACCCTAGCATGGCTGAAGTGATGGACCATCTCAGTTTGCCAGGTAGTGGGTGGATGCTTCACCAATCACAGAGAGTGAACCTTGTGCCTCAATGACTGAGTGGACTTCAGGGAATTTTTCAGTGAGGAAAAAGTCAACCCCTACTGTTTATATATGACTTAATTCCCTTTTACAGCATTCTGAGAATCTAAGATGTACCCTACAGGCACATACTTTGAATGATCATTGCCCATATATTTTATGGAGATTTTAGGAGATGGACCCTGGCTAGCAGAAGTGGATTCTGGGAGTGGAACTTTGAAGGTTACACCTGTCCCTTGTCTGGTCTAATATTCTCTGCTTCCTGATACACCATGAAGGAGGCACCTCGGTCACATGGTTCTAGAACAGGGACTCTTCTATGTCTTCCCTACAAGAATGGACTGAAATCCCTCTGAAACTGTGAGCTGAAGCAGACTGTTTCTCCCTGAAGATATTTCTTCCAGATACTTTGTTGCAGCAGCAACGAAAGTAACTAATCCAGAGCATTTGTACAAGAAGTGAGCTTGTTGCTTTGATACACCTCACCACATTGTTCTTAGGCTCTTGGGACTGGGTTGTAGAAGGAATCTGAAAGAATTTAGAAGTATGGACTAGGGAAAATCCTAGAATGGTTGAAGTGCAACTCCATGGTCCATTGTGGCAGGTGTCCAGAAGGTCAGAATGTCCAGCTGGAATGTACCCAGGAAGGCCTGTGCTGATGTGGCTTCAGATGGGAACATGGTTCTACTGAGAAGTAGACTAGAGGCAATTGGCGTTATGTTCTGCAGAGGATCGGGCAGGGTTTTCCTTTGTCCTGAAAATCTGAGTGGTGCTGAATTCAAAACTGATGGATGGGTTCATGTGAAGGAGTAAACTTCAAGACAACCAAATACTCAGGCCATGGCACAGTTTATTTCTTGATGCTTTTAGTCCCCTTCCCACAACAAAAAAAAGCAGGCATGCTCCAAACAGAAGGACCCAGAACACTGTTGTGGCACTCTGGCGGATTCCCTGTCATCCACTGTAGTAGGTGAGGCATCCTCCTGGTACACATTCTAAGCCTATACTCGGAAACACACTTCCCTAGGTCTCCTGGGTGCCCTCTCCCTGCTCCATAAAACAGGAAAGCACTGGGAACCTGGGTCTACTTCTGCCAGGAAGCTTCTCAGGGTATGCTCACAACCTCATCCAGAAATATCTGCACTTAGAGGCTGCTGTCTTCATCCTTTTCCAGAATCAATGAAAGCATCCCCCAAGTGAGCTCTGAAGGGACAGAAAGGTGGAGGGAGGGATAATCAAAATCTAAGAGGATGCAAATAAATCATATGGAATCCTCTGGTTTCAGACAATGGAACACTCAAGAGCCATAGATCATGGTTAGAAAATTTTCAGTGCCAGGGATGGGATACCTCCAGTGAGTTGTTGGCCAGGGAGGTCCTTGATGCCCCCAAAACATTATAGGCCATTGCTGAGGCCCTTGGTTTCCCACCAGGAATAGATGGTAAGACCCTATTGCTGAAGACTCCACATACTTGGGCTGCAAGGCCACTGAGAAATCCTGCTGGAACTGAACTGATAACCTCCTCCATATAGACCAGCTGACAGAAAGCTGGAAGAAACCATTCTACATGTAGTTCACTGGGAGAAAGAGATACCACCAGTGAAGATACTCAACAGTGGACACTGCAAGCCTTATAATTGGCCACCAACCCCAAATGAGCCAACGGGTGCAATAGTGGCACGTCTGTCCTGGTGGAAACCAGCTGCCCTCCAATTGGACTGGAGGCCTGCTCCATGGGGGAAAACACATCCCTGATACTGAAAACTTAAAACAGAGGTAGTCATGAGCCCTAGGGGTGTAACATCTGCTGATGTCTGGAAAAATGTATATATATGCTTATCAAACTGCCCAGTAAGCACTTCTCTTAATATTTATACCCTTATATTAATGCTACTCTCACTTTGGGTAGAGAATCTTCTCTTTTCAGACGGCAGTGACTTTGGGATGACTCAGAAGGTATCACAGTGCTGGAAAGAAGTGGCTGGAGTACTGAGTAACATCTTGACCACACCTTCCAAGGCTCAGGGTCTAATGCAGAAGAGGTAGCAGAAACAATGTAAGAGCCAAAGGAAGGGTAGGTCTCCTTACAACGTGCTCCCTCCAGACATAAAATGGCCTGGATATCCATGACCTCATAGTGCCTGACACTACTTACACAAGATCATCATAAGAGGAGGAAAAGACCATGACATCAAAATAAAAGAGATTGATTGAGATGGGGAGGGGATATGATGGAGAATGGAATTTCAAAGGGGAAAGTCGGGGGGGGGGAAGGGAGGGTATTACCATGGGATACTCTTTATAATCATGGAAAATGTTAATAAAAATTGAGAAGAAAAGACTCCCTTCTCTTGTCTCACATTTTAAGGAAGAAGTTTTTTTTTTTTTTAAACTTTATTTTACTTTTCAACCTTTATCATAAAGATATGGAAAGTCTTAGCACACTGTGTGATATCTGCTATACAGGAAGCAATAATATAGATTGGCCTCACCCCTGGAGCGTCCACCTTGCTCCTGAGGGCAAGTCAAACTGTGTCCAGTTGCAGAGCTACCCATCTCCTTGGTGGGCTCACTTCTTCCAATATGTAGCCAAAGCAAAGTACTGGTGAGGACGGGCGGGGGCCTGCCACAGAGTCTGAGGGTTATGTGTGGCCTGGTCACAATGTCAGTGCACCTGTGACCATGGACAGGCCTCAGCTTTCAGGGCAGGGTGGATGATTCTGGACTTCATTCATAATGACGGCGAATTAGTATAAATTCTGTGCCCTCTGAAATGGGAACTAATGCCACTGTCTCCTCTCTGGGGTTTCTGCAAAGGTAAGATTTCTTGTGTCCAGTGCAGAACCTGTATGTCAGAAGCCCTCTACAATTAGCTGTGGTTTTATCATGATTTTGTTGAGTTACTACTGGCTGAGTCAGGCGAGTATAGGAAGGCTGTCGGATCTGGCTTTGCATACCTTGTATTTGTGATGAAGGCCATTGTGGATGGGTGGGGGGGCACAGACGGTTATGGGAGAGGCCTACCTTTAGCACTGCACTTAGGTGGGGTGCTAACTGGTTTGCACCTGTTTATTAATCTGGTGTGAAGATGGTGTCTATTTCCTTTCATGCTCCATGCTCCTCCACTCTAGTGAAATGATCAACAGAGGCATGGAAGAGGGTGTGGAATGTGGGGTCCGTGGACCCTCACCACTTCAGAAGACCAATTCAACTTGGGGTGAAAACCTGTGGGAACAGGAATGGGGTAGCATTAAGCTTGATCACATTGGGATATGGTTTCTCACAGTCCAAACACTGTGTGGCCTACAGACACGGTACGCTCTCAACAGGTTGGTATTCCTGCCCTGCTGGCCATTCTGGGTGCTGCCTGGGCAAAGCGCTCAGCTACACTTGTGGCTTCCCTCTGAATTCCACTCAGTATATTTCCTTCTTCAAAATGCATTACATTCAGGGACATGTAGAGCAACTATTTCCTCAAAGGACTAACAGGACAGCCAGCTGAGTTTGTATCCATGAAGCCAGGAATGATTTACCATTGAGACATGTAGAAGGATGGTGGGTGTTTCCAGACTGAGTCCCTACCCTAATCTAACTGGAAAAGAGGATGTCTTGGTGACATTACTTAAAATTTGTGTACAAACTCACTACCATCAGATTCATGTTGGTCTCTGGCTTAGTGAAGCACAGAAAATGATGGGGATACATGGCCTGGCCCTCACTTTACAGAAAGCCTATCTACATTGAAACTTGCTTGGGTTGGGGTGAATGTTCCCTATTAAGGCCTTGTGGCTATCTTTGCTTTCCGCTGTCCTGTGAGCACCTGTTTGGTTTTCTTCTCCCGGCATAGGAATGCAGAAAACATGTCTGCCTTTCTGGTAGGAACTCCTGTGCCCCATGAGGCCAGTCCATGTCTTGGCTAGCCCTTCCATTCAAGGTGACTTCTTAATCAATACTGATTGCTGGGCCATATGGATTTCTGTGGTCACTCAGGTCCACGGGCCGGGATGATGAGGTGGACTCGCCTGTAGTCCATCCATTGTGCTCTTATAGACAGAGTGTAAGATGAGCCAATTTAGGTTAAAATATCCCCTACAAATCCTCACAGGACCTGACGTTTCAAGACTGATTTCTTTTTCCGTGAAAATGACTGCTTTCCTTGGACTCCTTCCAAGTCCCTGGCTACTGTGAGCAGCAACATGGAGCGGTTGGAGTCTCCTTGGTGCTGGGCACAGTGATCAGAACACTATGCTCACACAAAGGTCAGAACACCTTCGACTCATCACTGGCCAGCTGGTGTGGGGGGTACTATGGCCCAGCCTGTCTCCCAGAGGTGGGGACTGAAGTTCCTTGCATGTGATGGAGAGCAAGTGGCTTTCCAGAAAGGCAGTGGGTCTCTTTCTTCTCTACACAAGATCACAGCCCTTTCTCTACATCCTATGCCCATGTTCCACTTGTCAGTTTCCCCTCTATAACATTTGGGTGGTGAATTCTTTGTGTGTGTGTGTGTGTGTGTGTGTGTGTGTGTGTGTGTATGCCTTTCTATGTGTGTAGGTACATAAGAACATGTGTGCCTGTGCACTTGGTGAACAGATGTGGATGTCAGATGTCATCCTCTATCACCTGCGACCTTGATGAGACAGGTTCTTTCAGTGAACCCAAGGTTCACAGAACCTGCTACACTAACTATCCAGCAAGCCCTAGGAATCCTTCCTCTCAGTGCTAGGATTCCAGCTGCACAATGGCGTGCGTAACTTTGAACATGGAACTGAACTTGGGTTCTCTTGCTTGTACAGTGAACACCTTGCCGACTGAGACATTTCCTCAGCTCCCAGGATGGGTGAGTCTATGCCATAGTCTGTTCAGGTAGGGATTCCACTTTTATAATCAAGTGGGATCATAGAGATTGTTGTGAAGTGTTTCATAACCCTGACTCACTCATACAATGTGGTCATAGAGGGAAAAGAGGGTGACCCTAAATCCAGGAGGTGAAACTCACTCTATCAGCTGGACCCTTAAGTTTCTGAGAAGGCAGAGTTTTCCCCTGGATTGTAGCTTCCTCCAAGGCGCACACTTTCCCCAAGGTTTTTGGGCTTGGAAGATCCACGACTGCTTGAGTCAGTTTCTTATAACGGGCCTCTTTTTATTTCTGTTCTGCTGTCTTTCCAACCTTTTCTCAAAGTCCTTGTTGGATACAGGTTGCTCTCCATAGCCCTGTGTCAGTGGCCTCTAGGTCCTTCACATGATGCCAGGGTGCAGTGGCAAGGAATAGCCAGTCTATGTCTGAGATGAGAACTCTGGAAAGAGTCCTCTTCCTGCAGGCTGTTGGCAACACATGCCATGGTCACCAATCAACTACATAGATCCATTCATCTGAATGGACAGAGCCAAGCCACCCAAGGAAGATCAAGGTATTCCTACTGTGGTGATCTGAAGGTAAAATGTTCTCCACAGTCTCATGTGTTTTGAATATTTTGTCCCCAGCTAGTGGTGACTTCAGAGGTGGATCCTTGATAAGAGGAGGTGTGTCACTGGGGGTCAGGCATTGAGGTTTATTACAGCCTACTGAATATTCAGAGCTAGCTCACTCAGAAGACTTCCTTCCTGCTGTTGTGACAAGATATGACACTCTGGCCACCCACTCCATCATCCCCTGTCATGCTCAGCCATGATGAATCTTCCCCTGGAAACTGTCAGCTGAAATAAACCCTTTCCTCCCATCAGCTGCTCCTGGTCAGGTGTTTTCTTTGAGCAATGAGAAGATAACTGTAACACCTACCAACCATGTGACATCCCTACCCCGTCCTTTCTCTGTCCAGAAGTGTCCCTTGCTCTGTGATCCCCCCACCCCCCTTATCCAGAGGCTAGTCTGATGGCTGTTTGTACTTTTGTGTTTCCAGAGTTCCTGGCCAGGGTATGTATTGAGCTGATTGTTACAAGGTGAGGAGGTTTGCTGCAGGCAGGGGGAAAATTTGGGACGGTAGACACAGTAATCATGAGTCATACAGTGAGCCATGCTGAGGATCTACCCTGTTGTGATTGAGGCATCGTCTGTGACTCGTGGGCAGGATCTCTAGCCAGGGTGGGGGCCTACACGGCAGCTGCCCAGTCATGGTGTTCCTACTGTGGCTGGTGGCTATAGAACTGTGTGTGTTGGGGGGAGGGGTGTGGGAATGGGCTGATATCAACTGCCCTTTCTTTTGCCCCCTTTCTGTACTACGGTTTCACCTGCTGTATCCCTGAGAAAAAGAAGAGGGAAGAAATTCCAAAATATGTTGCTTTCTTGAGTTTGTGCCTCTATCATTGTTGTTTTTTTAAAAATTAATTTCTTGTGCAAGTGAGTGTATGTGTGAGTGTGATGTATGTGTGGTGCGGTGTATGCATGTGTATGTGCCATGGACTCACCTGCATCAGGGTGTGCTTGCCTGTGGCCGCCAGAGGGAAACATTGGACGCCCTCCTCCATTACTTTTCTACCCATTCTTACCCGAGTTGGAGTCTCTTATTGATACTGGAGCTTGCCGTTTTCCTAGCGAGCCCTGGTGATTCTCGGGTCTCTGACCCCCACAGGTCTGGAGTTACAGACGCATGCACAAGGTCACATCCAGCTGTGTATGTGGGCCCTAGGGGTTGAGCTGTCTCTCAGGATTCCATGGACCCTTCTGTGTCCACAGAAAGTGCTCTTAACCACTGAGCAATCTGCCGAGCCCTGTTCTTCTGTAGTTTATGAGTTCTAATTTTTGTGTGGGGAGGTTTGAGGTAAGGTCTAACTCCAGCTCAGGCTGACCTTTGAACTCGCAAAGATCCTCCTATTTCAAGTGCTGGGATTAAAGTTGTGTGTCACCATGCCTGGCTGAAGTTTATTTTGAGTTAAGTTTAAGTTTTTTATTTCTAGATCCTAAACATCAAGCTAGTACATTTTATGATCAATAGGAAATATTGGCTTTTTACCAGAAATATGTTTAAAATAACTTCTACTTAAGTGGGAAAAAAAAGCAAGCATGAAATTTCATTAAAAGAATTTCTTATAGATTTTTATGTTCTGACATCTTTTAATATTTATTTATAAGACTGAGAGAGAGAATGAGAATGGGCGTACCATGGCTACTCCATGCTACTGCAAACTAACTTCAGATGCATGAGCTCCCTTGTGCATATGTGGGTCCTGAGGTCCTGGGGAATTGAACCTTTGTCCTTAGGCTTTGCAGTCAAGTACCTTAACCACTGAGCATCTCTCCAGCTCAACTTTTGACATTATAAATCGACTGGATAAACTGAAAAAAATCATGTCTTACCCTCATTTATAAACTTTCCTGCACATATTTCTTTTAAATTACTATATTCATTGTATATAGGACAGATGATTGATATAAGTCTGAAGAAAGTTTTGAATTTAGAATACTTTTAAATGTATATAAAAAAATGAAGCTTGTGGAGAGAGCTCCCATTTTCCTCATACCTCATTGTCTCTATTGCTAACATCTTACATATTTGTGATATAATGCTGTGCTTTTCTAAGTGAATACTAAACGAATCAATACCAATGTGTTATTTTTAGCTGAGCTTCCTACTTACATCCTCATTCTGTCCCATGAGCCCACCCATCCAGGAAACTACCTCACTTCGTCAGCCTGCCACCTTGGCTTCTGCTTGCTGTGTCTTATTCTCTGAATATCCATGCTTCTCACGACTGCGAAAGTTCAAGAAAGATGTTATCAGGCATTTTGTAGGATATCTCTCAATTTCGCTTGCTTGGTGTTTTTCACAGGAGTACTGTGGGAGGTGATGTGATTTGGAGAGGAAGACCACAGAGGTAAGAGGACATTTTGATCACATATTAACAAAGTCCAGCCGTCAATCTGGATTTCACTAAAATCTGCAGTAACATCTCCATTTTTTTTCTACCCATAATTTTATTAAGTTAGGTCTTATTTTCTTTTGTTCTTGGTTAGGTTGCCTAGGGTTTATCAATAATTTCTTCAATGAACCAACTCTTTGATTAATTCTCTGTATTGTTCTGTCAGTATCCATTCCATAATGTCTGCCTGAACTTCATTATTTCTTATTTTTACTCCTTTTGCCATTTCTTTTGTTTCTTTGCATTATTGAGTTATTAATTAGGAATATTTATGAATCTTTAATAGAAACACTCTCAGACATAGCTTTACTCTTGTAACTGATTTAGCTCTACTTTGAAGGTTTTAATAAGTCATGGTGTTCATTTTCATTTAGCTACATGGACTTTAAACTTTTCTCCCTGCTTTATAAATGACTCGTTGATCATTCAAGAGTGTATTGTTCAGTCTCCATGTATTTGTAGTCTATTTAGATTTTCTTCCTATTGATCTCTTGTTTGATTGCACTGTGATCTGATAAGGCACAAGAAATTATTTCATTTCTTTTTATTAGGCAAGACTTGATTTCCGACTTAATATTTGGTTTATTTAAGAAAAGATTCCCTAGGCTACTGAGAAGGATGTATTATGTATCCATGTCTATCTGTGAAATTTTGTTGAACTATGGTGCAGTTTAACTACGAAGTTTCTTTGTTGATATTTAGATTGGGTTATTGTGTGAGGGTCTATCTGACCTTATATGTCCATTAGCATTTGTCTGATGAAATTTGGAGCCCCAATGTTTGGTGAATATATTCACTATTATTTTATTTCTTGATTAAGTGCTTCATTTATTAATGAATAAGATGTATCTATATCTGGTGAGTAAATGACTTTAAAGTGTACTTTGTCAGATATCAGAAGAGCTATGCCAGTTTTTGCTTCTGTTTGCTTCATTGATTGTTTTCTACCATTTGACTCTCTGTTTATGAGTGTCTTTACCAGTGAGGTGTGTTTTGTGCAGATAACACATAGTGTGAACTACTTTTTAATCCAGCCAGCCATTCTGAGCCTGTATTGGCATGTTAAGACATTTTACATTCGAGTTATTATTGAATTATAAATTATACCAGAAAATTGGAGTTCATATAATTTCCAAGTATGTATTTTCAGAGCTTCATTGCCAGTATTTTTCTGTCAATGTTGTATTAAGCTCTGTTTCTTCCTTTTTTTTTTAAATTATTTATTTATTTATTTGAGAGTGACAGACACAGAGAGAAAGGCAGATAGAGGGAGAGAGAGAGAATGGGCACGCCAGGGCTTCCAGCCTCTGCAAACGAACTCCAGACGTGTGCACCCCCTTGTGCATCTGGCTAACGTGGGACCTGGGGAACCGAGCCTCGAACCGGGGTCCTTAGGCTTCACAGGCAAGCGCTTAACCGCTAAGCCATCTCTCCAGCCCTCTTCCTTTTTTTGTATAGTATTCTTTTATGTATCTTTTGCAGTGATGGATTTGGTGGTGCCTATTTGGAAGCAAGTATCTTTAACCACTGAGCAATGTCCCAGCCAAGGTGATATCTACTTCGTATTCCAAATGTTTTGTGAAATACAGACTTATTGGTAACATCCACATCTTTGTTTATTTGTTTTTCTTTTTTCTTTGTTTCTTCTCCTTCTCCTCCTCCTCTTTCTTCTTTTAGTTTTACAAGGTAGGGTTTTGCTCTAGCTCAGGGTGATCTGGAATTCATTATGTATTCTCAAGCTTACTTCAGACCCACAGAGATCCTCCTACTTCAGCCTCCCAAATGCTAGAATTAAAGGTGTGTGCCACCATGCCTAGCTGTTTTTCTTTTCTTTTTATATGTTCATTATATGTCATGCTTTAAAAATTTATTTTCCTTCTTATTTATTTATTAGAGACAAACAGGGGAAGAGAAAGAGTAAGAAACAGAGAGAGAATGGGTGTTCTGGAGCCTCTAACCACTGCAAACGAATTCCAGATACATGCAACACTATGTGCATCTGGTTTATGTGGGACCTGGAAAATTGAACCTGGGTCCTTAGGCTTCCCAGACAAATGTCTTAACTGAAAAGCCATCCCTACAGCCCCCGTTTTTCTTTTTAATTCCTCAGAAGAGCATAAAAGATATTTAAGAGAGTGATTAAAAACATTACTGGAGTTGTGAGCCTGACGAGCTGTGTAATCTCAGTTCATGTGAAGTCAGAATACACCAAATATTCATATCTCCTCTCCTCCAGTATTCCCCTTCCTATTATTTCTATTTCAAAATGGAAGACTCAGATCAGGCTACAGATGCTATCTATCTACTGAGGGCTCATCCAGCATGCTTGCTTGGCAGCAAAGCTTTGAAAACCACATCTCTTTGCCCACTCATATAATTTTGGAGTACATTTCTATAACTTGATATACCATTGACAGAAAAGGACTGGTAATGAATGCATGTACATCCTACTTGGAAATTAAGTGAACTCCAATTTTCTGGTATAATTTATGTTTTGTAAGAGGATAAAAACAGCTTACAAAGGAGTCCTAGGAGATAAAAAAAAAAAATTACTGGGGATCAAGGATTTAGTTCTCATCTGTACTTCTCAATGTCTTGGATTTCATGAACAAGCAAAATTAAAAATAAACCAGAGTGATAATGATTCATATCAACATTTAAAATCTGTTAAGTTAGAAACATTAAACATACTCAAAATATA
This sequence comes from Jaculus jaculus, assembly GCF_020740685.1. NCBI lineage: Eukaryota > Metazoa > Chordata > Mammalia > Rodentia > Dipodidae > Jaculus > Jaculus jaculus. Next base: position 21,316,699 of record NC_059103.1, read on the forward strand.
AACTATGATATAGAATTCATAATCTTTTACAAAATCAAACAGCTGTTTAAGGTTTCTGTTCTTATTATTTCTTATTTTTTCTACTGAGCAATAAGAATTTAGTCCTTCAACTTCTCAGAATCAGCAGGATGGGGACAATTGAACCAGTGGTGGCCAGTGGTTATTCTGTTTCAGACGCTTTGGGGTGTGCATGTGAGTGTGTATGTAGAAGTTACCTTTGTGTTGCAAGAAGAAGACACCCTACCAAAAGCAGCTATTTGGATGAAATAATTTATTTTGGCTTACAGTCTCAAGGGGAAACTCCATGATAGCAGAGGAAGGCATGGCATGAACTGAGGTTGAAAACCACCTCTGCCACAGGGCTAGAAAACAGCAGCAAGGGATTGATCTGGCAATGGGGAGCAAGCTAAAGCACCCCAAAGTCCAGCCCCACCAGTACACCTTCTCCAGTAAGACTCCACCTGCCAAATTGTCACTGTTTAGCAACTAAACATTCATCATCCACTAGGTTATGTGGGGCATCTGATTCATATAACCACAGTGTGTTTATGTGTGTGTCTGCATGTATGCTATGTGCATCTGTATGTGTGTGCAGTATGTATTTGTATGTGTAGGATTTCAGGGAATCCTCTCAGGAGGAAACACAAATTCTAGAAGGTCTGTAGATGGCTCTTGTACATCTCACTCCGGGCTTCTATCAACTACACCCTTTTAGAGTGGGGCCTCCAATAGACTGTGCACTGCAGGGGGTCCAAGGTAAATGGGATTTAAGGGCTAGGGAATGGATTAAGTGGTGCAACCAGTAATATTTGCTAGACTTCAGTTGATGCTACAGTTTCAGAGTTTGAGTAGGAAATGAAGTTCCAAGGTCATGGAACCATTTTTTCACTAGGGTCAAGGGAATATAAGGTACAACTGTACATGGGAGAGAAACCCCTGAGTGGAGGCATTTCCAACGGGCCTGCAGATTACCCACCATGCTCCAGTTAAGTGGACAGTGTCTACTTTTTATATTTTTTTGTCTATTTTTATTTATTTGTTTGAGAGCAACAGACAGAGGAAGAGGAAGAGAGAGAGAGGGAGAGACTGGGCCCACTAGGACCTCCAGCCACTGCAAATGAACTCCAGATGCGTGTGCCCCCTTGCACATCTGGCTAACGTGGATCCTGGGGAATCGAGCCTCAAACCTGGGTCCTTAGGCTTCACAGGCAAGTGCTTAACCTCTAAGCCATCTCTCCAGCCCAGTGTCTACTTCTTTGTATGTTCCTGTACAACTGCAGAGTCCCAATAGTGAGGGAATTTGGATCACCAGTGTCTGCTGGGATGTGAGAAACATTGTTCAGGACAGTGGAGGATGTTCTCCTGGGGACTGAGTCAAGGGTACTGACTGGACAGTATGCATAGTGGAGAAGGAAAAGCAATTGCTTACTCTCACATGGGTGGGAAGAGATGGGAGGAGCTTCAGAGTAAGCATCCCTCAGACAGGTGGTTAATAGCTCTCCTTACCATGGGAAGTGGGCACATGCACCTTACATGCTCGTGGAAATGGAAGAGGAAAAGAATATTCCTGTATATAGTTTTCAGAATCAGCTATTTTGCCCCAGAAAGGCAAAACCTGGGTTGGGCATCCACAGCCAGGGTGGGGCCTGGGTGGAACAAAGATGTCTCCTGTCTGAAGCATTGAGTTTGGACCTAGGGCCTGGATATGGCCACTAGTGTGAAGGGAAGCCTGGATGGAAGGCAGAGAGTGAGGCTGAAGAGGATTATACTGTAGAGCCAACTCAGAGCTACCCTTAGTCCAGGGCAGAGCCCATGCTCCTAGGGGTCCCCGAAAATGAGGCTGGAATGGGTCTTCTAAAGATGCAAGGCAGGACCAGGGATCCATTCAGAGCACAGCAGGGGAAGGACAAGGCATGCAGGGAATGGAACCCCAAGGCACTCACTGCTAATGTGAGGCTGGGTCCCAACACCTTGCTGATTATAACTGCACGGGAAGTTCAGTTCCCCTCTCTGGAACACAGAGACTAGCACTGTGACCTGGTTGTCTGAAGTCTGTTCACGTTATAACTACAGAAAAATTCCACTTGACTCCTACTGACATGCAGGCAGCATTGATTTGGAATCCTCTGAGATTTACTTGTTTCCTCTTGACTACAAGGGCAGCCTGCACCAAAGGTCCGATTATTCAGTGAACATCAGAGAAGCTCAGATCCCTTCCTGACAGAAGGTGACTAACTATGCCTCAGATAGGTAACAAGGTTGACAGTAATCTCAAGTTCAACTTGCAGTTCAGCTGATATTTCTTCCAAGAGGATTGCTCTATGAAATTAATAGGATTATGGGTAATCCCCCAAAGAACTCTGAAAACTGGCTGATAGGTTTCGATAGCACTTAAAAGTCTCCTCTCATGGGGGGTGGGGGAGACAGAGAGAGAAAGAGAGAGAGTTGGCTGCCCTGAGTCATGGGCAGCTGAGATCCCTGGACAGGTGCACCTGCGTCTCCATCCGAAGTCAGTCGGTATGTGTCCATTAGGGTCTGTAGCTCAAAGCTGTCACATACTCACGTGTGCTGTAGCTACTGTTTCTGCAGTCGAACGTTTGATGAACTCTTGAATTCAGACCCATGTGGCTGCTTGCTACTTTTAGCTACTGGAGGGGGAAAAAAAAAAAAAAACCCTGGGATTCAACTGCCTGAAGTTCTCAGAACAACAAATGTTTCCTTAAGCAAGTGGTCAAGGTGAAATGGGAAAATAGTTTCACTATTTTATTAAGACTTTTTTCCCCAGGGCTAGGAAGATGACTCAGTGGTTAAAGGTGCTTGCTTGCAAAGCCTACTGGCCTAGGGTCAATGCTCAAGCCACCCATGTAAGCTGAATGCAAAAAAAAAAAAAAAAAGGTGCAAGGGTCTGGTGTTTGTTTCCAGAAGCAAGCACTTTCTCCCTCAACATGTACATAAATTCTAAAACAAAAAATAACTTTTCTTTGTTCCATCTCCCACTCTTCCTCTTCCATTGTTTGTCTTCCCTGGCCTTCTCTTTCTTTCTTCCTCCTCACCTCCCTTATCCTAATCCTTGTCTCCACTCTCTTCTTTCCCTCTCTTTCCAGTAATGAAAAAGTAACTTTTATTTTCATTTAGTGAAGACTTGTCAAGATAATTTGGTTTTTTAGTTTTGCAAACGTGATGCTGCTGTTCTGGGTGGACATTCCCTGTCACTTCCTGACAAGTTCTGTTACTTCCTGTGGGCCATGATGGCCTCTGATCTTTGAGTCATTTGCTGCAGAAGCCCGTAAGTCCTTCTTTGCTGCCAATCTTTTTGTATTACTTTTTCCTTGGTGTAAAAAACAGTTGCACTCTGAAGGTTCATCCATCCTTAACCAAGTTGCTTAGAACTTCCCTGATGCCATCCTGTGATATCCAGACATGTTAGAGGACTGACTGAGCAGAGATAACACCTGCCAAGAGATTCAGAGAAGCAACTGATTTTAAACTAACATTTTTTAAATTTAATATATGTTTTAAATTTATTTGAGGTGGGGGAAGAGGCAGACAGAGAGAGAGAGAGAGAGAGAGAATGGGCATGCTGGCACCTTTAGCCAATCAAAAGAACTCCAGACACATGTACCACCATGTGCATCTTTCTTACATGAGTACTGGGGAATTGAACCTAGGCCCTTAGGCTTAGCAGGCCAATGCCTTAACCGCTATGCCATTTCTCCAGCATGCAATTGATTTTTTAAAAAAGTCAGAAATTGAAGGAAGCAGGGACCTCCCCAGGTGCTTTCCAATTACTTCTTGAGAAAGTTACTCATGCCCTTGGGTGTCAAGCTATGCCTCCAGAGCATCCTGCTCTTACAGGTGTGCTTCCGATGATGTTTTATAATCAACATTGAAATCTCCTTAAGAGCAAAGTCAATCACTGTGGTCAGTGCCCCTTGCAGGGATGTTTGTGGACATCTGGTTGGACAGTAACATGTACTGTGGTTCTGGAACAGAGTTGCAGGGTCTGTGTACAGAGCTGAGCTTTCTCCTCCACACACGGAGGATTGTGTATTTCCCCGAGAACAGCCTGCAATAGCATGAGTGGAAGTATTTTTAAAGCTGTGTGTGGTGTTTTTTTTTTTTTTTTTTTTTTTTAGGATAATCGTCAAATGAACAAAAAATTCAAATTACCCCTCCAACTTTGAAATATAGAAATTATGGTCTCATTGTAAAAGTAAAAATGTGAAATCTTTCTGAGTTGCCTATTTTATTCTCTCAATTTGAACTGTTTAGGGTAAGAAAACAGCGCACTAAACAGAGATTTCAAACGAGTGCTTGCTGAAACGTTCAGATGTGCAAAAAAAGAAAATCAAATCAAACAACTTTTAATAATACTTGACTGCCAGAGGAAAATAAACCAGAGCTGCTTCTGTAAAATAAAAAGCAATTAGCCTCTTCCGGCTGCTCCGTCTTAGGGACGTACCTCAAGAAAACAAATGACACAAAGCAGAGGAAAAACCTCAAATCATTCTAAAGAAAAAAAAATAAAGGGCCATAACTGTGAAAGCCATGGAAGGGAATACTTACTTTAAAATACAGCTGACACTTACAGTGTAAAGATCTATTTGCAGTGGGGACTTGGGGACCTTGACTGCTGGGTCTACAGAGCAATGCGTTTAGTGACTGCCACTTCAAAAGAGTATGATGTCAGAGAGAGGGGACTGACAGCTAAATAAGCCTGAAGAAGTCTTATTGATATACAGTGTTTGTACTTTTCCTTTTTTAATTTTTCTGTGTTGTATGCATGCAGATATGGGTGTGCATGCATGTATAGGTCAGAGGACAACCTTGGATATCTTCCCCAAGTACACCATCCATCTCTTTTGATACAGGGTCTTTTGTGATCTCACCGATCAGCCAGATTGGTTGTCCACTGAAGCTCTGAGATATGTCTGTGTTCACTTCCCCAGTGTTGAGATTTACACGTGTGTGCCACCACACCTGCTCCTTTTACATGGATACTGGGTATTTGTGGCAGTTTGATTAAGATGACCTCCATAAGCTCATGCGTTCGGAATGCTTGGTTCCCCAGCTGGTGCCAGTTTGAGAGATGGAGCCTTGATGGAAGGAGGTATGTTGTTGGGGCCAGACTTAGGAATGTTATAGGTAGCTCCTCCTTGCTAGAATTTGACTCGTTCTCCAACTGCTGTCGTCCATCTGATGTTGGCAAGGATGTGATGCCCAGCCTCTGATCTATCATCTTTTCCCTTGCCATCTTCTTTGAAGTTCAAGTATAAGCAAGAATGAAACTGTTCCTGTCAGCCACACTTTGGCCCAGCAATGAGAAGATAAATTCAACAGAATTGAATTCAGGTCCTGATGTTTGGAAGTAAAGAACTTTGTCAACCAAGCTGTTTCATTAGGACTCCATCTATGCTCTCTCTCTTTCTTTCTTTCTTTCCTCTTTTATTTATTTAATTTTTTTTTTTTTTTTTTGAGGAAGGTTCTCAGTCTAGCGCAGGTTGACTTGGAATTCACTATGTAGTCTCATGGTGGCCTTGAACTCATGGCGATCCCCCTACCTCTGCCTTCCGAGTGTTGGGATTAAAGGTGTACTCCACCACGCCCAGCTCATCTGTGCTTTTCCTAATAGATAGTTTTCAAGTTTATACCTGGAAGTACAGCTTTGAGTTTTATACCCAAGGACAGACTGTGGTCAAGATTGCCCTGCTTTCAGCTGGTTCATTTACCTGACTTCCTCTGAACACTGTATGACCTTCTATACCCAGATAAATATGTGCCCTCGAATGTTTATCCTTGACTGGGAATGAGAAGACTTTCTAATGGTTTTCCTTTAGATATCAGGAATCTATGTTTTCTGGGTAGATTCTCAGATGTGAAGAGCCCTAACACAGGCAAATCATTGAAGGCCATTTTCTAGTTTTCCAATAAGATTTGTATGTCTAAAACACACATGCCTGGGCCTGGGGCAGGCCATACTGTGACTTCCACTGTAGTGACAATTTTTATTCTGTGGGTATCACATAGAGGAAACATTATTCATATACAAAGCTGATATGTTTATAAGTCATTATTTCTGTACAGATGCAAAAGAGTACATTAATTTTACAAACTAACCAGTGTAATCATGCATTGTGTTTTCTGGAGCTTCTTCATTGTGGCTATTGCTGAGACAGACTCCACTTTCCCTAAAGGAACAGTAGCACTTACTTTCTCTATTCTGGATAAAACACTTGACCAGAAGTAGCTTATGGAAAGAGAGGGTTTATTTCAGCTTGCAATTCTGAGGAGAAATTTTTATCATGATAGAGAAAGGATGGCATGAGCAGATAACTAAACAGCCTATCTCCACAGCAGCAGGGAGGAAGTAGAGAGAATAAACTGAATGGTGCAAGTGGGGCTAGGATATAACACAAGGATATAACACCTTCTCCAGCACGACTCCACCTTTCAATTGTTCCATCAGTGGGGGATTAATGAGAAATAAGCATGAGTCTTAATGAGAAACAGATGAGGCTATGAGAGACATTTTTACAATCAAACCAGGAATTTAGCTAGTGGTTAAGAACTGCCATGCATGGCAACTGAGTGGGTTGGATTATTCCTCATTCTTTTTATTCTGCTGGGCTTCCTCTCTACTGTTGATTCATCCTTGAAGGAATCACTGTCTCATCAAACCCTTTAACTTCTAGATGATGTGTCTGCTTCCTCTTCCCCAGAGGGAGCCATGTAGCTGGGACTGTGTCCTGCGTGGCTTAGCTCTTTCCATTATATCTGCCTTCTTTTATTTGCACTTGTTAAGTGTCCAGTCTGTAATATTATGCAAAAACCTTCCATAATGGCATGTTTCTAATAACGGAGTTTAGAGCTTGATGATATTTACCATGTCTATCTTTTCTTTTATAATTTGAGTTCTTTGCATTTTCTCTAAGAAATCTAAAGCTACCTCAGCTTCAAAAGTATCTTGCCTACATTGAAGTCAGATTTTGTGTATGATGTGAGAGGAAATTAATGTTGATTTTCAGCATATTTATATGCTGTTGATCAAAAACCATTAAAAGAATTCACTTTCACACAGTGAGTTTCTTTGATATATTTACTGAAAGGCAGTTTACCACATAAATTTGTAATTTTTGATCCCTCCCTTTGTTCCATTCACCTATTCATGTATCTTTTATCCATACCAAAACAAGTTACCTTGATTTCTGTAGCTTAACTCCTAAGATGTGAAGTAAAGGTTGATGAATCCACCAACTTGACATTTTCCTGTACACTTGCTTTGATTATTTCAGGCTCTTGGCATTTTCATAAACATCTCAGAATAAGCTGTCCAATTCCAGAGGCTGTTGAACTAATATTTGGATTCTATTATGTCATCTGTGGGTACAAGTCTACTTGAATTTCTTTTCTGATTGTTTTTGGAGACTGCTCACTTTCTTCTGGTCTCTGTGGTTTCTGATGGAAAATGCGCAGATATTTGTATCCTTGTTTCCTTTCACAGAGTTGGTTGTACTTGTCTGGTTTCTTTGCATTGCCAGAGACCATCAGCATTTTGGTGGTGAAGCAGCATCTTCTTTGATATCAGCCTGTGTGGTGCTCAGACAGCCTCCTGAATCAGTTAGATCTGTGTCTTCCACACTTGGCATGGTTTTAGGCACTTCCCTCCAACTTTATCTTGTGTTTTGTGACACATTTCTGGCCCTTCACGGCCCACATCTAGTCCTTTGAGTCCCTGTTACTCTTTATTTCCTTTCTCTGTCTCAATTGGGTGACTGTTATTGGCCTGTTATCAGGTGAATATTCCATTTGTCAAGTTACCTTCTCAATCCTGGGGCAAGATTTCCGGTTAAGATGGCGGCATAGGTACCACACCAAAGCAACCTGGGGCGGGTGGGGGGGAAGCCAAAAAAACACCCCAGCAAAATACACACTTTTACTAAAAAGTGAGGCATATAGGGAACTGAAACAGCAATGGAGAAGTAGGAGAAATCCAGAGCATCCAGAGCCTGCAGGGGCAGGCAGAAGCTGCCCCGGCGGGGCGGGTCATGTGCGAGATCGTGGCAGGCTCAGCTTGAGCCACAGGGGATTTTTCACTCACACTGGAGCTCTCCACAAACTCAAGAAATGTGAAGGGAGAATGGCAGTGAACAACAGAGGAGCAGATCACAAGGTAGAAGAACATCTGGAACAGCTGGCAAACTGAGCAGCATCAGCTCCCTCAGCTTCCCCACCACCAATGCCCAGCCCTCTGGAACAGAGCAGCTGTCCAGGGACCTGGCTACACCTACTTGAACTGACAGAGCACCAAAGAGGGACCCAATCAAGAGTACAGCTAGACCAAAATCATCCCAAAAGGGAACTGGATTGCACCAGGTCAGTACCCACCTAATAAACCTGGTATATATGCCTGAATCAGAAGTGCTAATTGCACCTTCCATATCAGGATAAGTTATATGTTAAATTGGATGGATGGTCAAATTTTCCATTCTTAAGTAAGCTGTAGTTTGGGCTTGTTATTTGTTGCTTCTTGAATTATAGTGGTTTTGTTTATTCTTCTGTTATACATTAGGGAAGGGCCTCACCTGATCACAAGCTGACTTGGAACCCTCTATAGACCAGAAATCTTAACCGCCTTGTTGTCAGGATTAAGGGTGTGGGTGAGGCACCACACAGCCTAAGGGACAGACAGAGGATCTGGTTGTCATAATACCTACTCTTGGATAAATACTCTGCTGTTTTTCATTGACAGTGTACATTGTTTAGTTAAATTTTAGAATATGCCTATATTTTGTTCCTCTTAGCCTACTTGAATATTCTCCTAGAAGGCACACCCAACACCTAGATGCACTTTTGTAGATACTCTGAGAGCCTTCAGAGCCACATCTAGTGCCTTAAGCTACTCCCCTGAAGATATATAATATCACATTGATTGATACATCTCAGAAAACCCAGCTAACTGGAAAATCCAATCATGAAATAATCCAAAATGCAAAAATATATACATTATAACGTAAGAAACACCAAAAATCAAGACAATATAAATCCACCAAAAAGTATTAATGCCTCAGAACTGACCTCCAGTGAGAACAAATTAGAGGAAATGCCTGAGAATTACTAGCAATAAAGAACACAGTTAATGAAATAAAAAACTCTGTAGAAAATCTCACCAGTAGAATGGATGAAGGAGAGGACAGAATATCTAAGCTAGAAGACCAGGTGGCAGATCTAATACAGTCCAACAAAGAGAAAGACAAACTTATAGAAAAGTATGAGTGGGAATTTCAAGATATTCGGAACACAATGAAAAGATCAAACATAAAAATTCGGGGTATAGTAGAAGGAGAAAAATTTCACTCCAAAGGCATAGTTGGCATCTCCAAAAAAATCATAGAAGAAAACTTACCCCAAATTGTGAAAGAGGTGCCAATGCAGATACAGGAATCTTTTAGAACACCAACCAGACAAAACATGGAAAGAACCTTTCCTTGCCATATTATGATCAAACTACCAAACATACAAACCAAAGAAAAAATATTGAAAGCAGTCAGAGAGAAAAATCAAGTTACCTATAAAGGCAAACCCATCAGGATTACAGCAGATTTCTCAACACAAACTTTAAAAGCCAGAAGGGCATGGAGTGATGCACTCCAAGTTTTGAAAGATAACAACTGTCAACCAAGATTACTTTATCCTGCAAAGCTAGCCATTCAAATAGATGGAGAAATAAGGACATTCCATGACAAAAGCAGGCTAAAGGAGTATTTGAAGACAAAACCATCTCTACAGAAAATACTTCAAAGAATACTCCATGTTAAAGAAAAAAAAAGCACACATATAAGGAACTGGGAAAAAACAAACAATACTCAAATACTAGTTAACACAAGAGAGCAAAGGTAAAACCAGAAGAACTACAAAAAAAAAAAAAGGCAAAAATGAATACATACCTTTCAATAATATCACTTAATGTCAAAGGCCTCAATGCCTGAACCAAAAGACATAGGTTTGCAGACTGCGTTAAAAAGCAGGATCCTTCAATTTGTTGTCTCCAAGAAACCCACCTTTCTACAAAGGATGGACACTATCTTAGGGTGAAAGGTTGGAAAACAGTGTTTCAAGCAAATGAACCTAGAAAACAAGCAGGAGTTGCTATCCTAATATCTGACAAGGTAGACTTCAGTCCAATATTAGTTAAGAAAGATAAGGAAGGCCACTTTATATTGATTAAAGGCACCCTCCAACAGGAGGACATTACAATCCTAAGCATATATGCACCTAACATGGGGGACCCCATATTCATCAAACAAACAGTATTAGAATTAAGGTCACAGATAACACCAAACACAGTGGTAGTGGGTGACTTCAACACCCCACTCTCATCAATTGACAGGTCATCCCGGGGAAAAAATAAACAAAGAGGCATCTGGACTAAATGATGTCATAGGAGAAATGGACCTAACAGATATATACAGGACATTTCATTCAATCCTGGGGCAAAACATCTGACAAGAAGTAGCTTATAAGAATGTGGTAGTTTGAATGGATGACCCCCAATATATTAGGATGTTATTAAAGTTTGTAAATTTAGATCTGCAGCCACCTGGCTGGAGGAGGTGTCACTGTGGGTGGAGCCCAAGGTGGATCGGAATTCCAACCAAAGATATGCAAAGTTCTTGAGGTTTTCCTGAGGTTACTAAGTGTGGTGCTGGTGGTGGCATGTAGCTTTTTCTCTCTCTGGTTGGACCTGTGAAAGTGGGCCACCTTCTTCTGCCGTTGTGGAACTTATCCTGGTCTGTAAGCTTCAAATAAATCCCTTCTTCCTCCTATAAACTGTGTCTGGTCTGGAGTTTCATCCCAGCAACATGAGGCTTTCTACTACAAGGAGGAAAGTTTTTATTTCAGATTATAGTCTCAAGGGGACAATTTCATCTTGGTGGAAGTAGCATAGCAGACCTGTGCATGAAGCCCGAGTCATATCTGTTCATCAATGAGGAGGAAGCAGTTTGAGTGAGCTAGCTAAATAATACCCATTAGGGCTGGATTAATAAACCTCAAGGTCTGCCTCCCAGTGACACATCTCTCTCCTCCAGCAAAAACTCATCTCCCAAAAGCTCTACAACCTTCCCAAATTGCCACCAGCTGGTGTCCAAACTGAGACTATGGGTGGAGGACTTTTCATTCAAACTACCACATTCTTTTTTTAAAATACTTTATTTAGGAGAGACAGAGAGAGAGAGAGAGAGAGAGTGAGAGAGAGAGAGAGAGAGAGAGAGAGAGAGAGAGAGAGAGAGAGAGAGAGAGAGGCAGAGAGAAGAGAGAGAGAATGGGCGTGCCAGGGCCTCCAGCCACTGCAAACAAACTGCAGAAGCATGTGCCACTTGTGCATCTGGCTTATGTGGGTCCTGGGTCATCGAAGCTGTGTCCTTAGGCTTTGTAGGCAAGTGCCTTAACTGCTAAGCCATATCTCTGGTCCTCAAGCCACCACACATTCTTTTTCCACCTTTTCCACTTTGCCTGGAGTTCATGCATGTTGTAGTCAGTTGCTGGGATGAACCTCCAACTGGATGCAGTTTATGGGAGGAAGGCATTTATTTCACACTTACAAATCTAGGGGAATACCATCACTGTTGGAAGAAGGTGGCCCCCTTTTATGGATCCAAGCAGAGAGACATCATCAACAGGCAGCACCATAAGCAATCACAAACTTCCAGAGCTCAAACTTCTCTGCACACCTTTGGGTTGAAATCAGGTCTGCCCCCAGTGACATGTCCCACTATAGTAGGAATCTGCTTGTTGGGGGCCAAAGTTTCCAATTCTATTTTAATAAATCACCTGAGTCTAGGGGACCATATATTTACACTATCATATTTAAACTGTCACAATACAGTTACGTAAGACTAAGTTCTTCTAGAATAACTTTAGGTTCACATTGAAATTTAGCAGAAGGTATAGTGAGTGGATCTCCATATGGTTCTTGCCTCAACCTGCCATATTATGCATGCCTTCACAGGCAAGGTTTTCATGTCAGATATTTTCTTTTTCAATTTTTTTTTTATTAAGTAGTACCTTTGTACAAACACATCATGCTGAGGGCCCTCCTTAGTGGGATTGCTGGTATTCACCATGGAGTTGTGGGTTATGAGTTGTGAGAACAGCAGTCAATCATTGTGTGAGGGGCAATGACTCTGGATACACCCACCCAGCCTGTGGCTCTTGCATTCTTTCCACCTTCTCTTCTGCAAAACTCCCTGAGCCTTGGTGGGCGTACTTTAAGTCTGTTACTTGTTTTCCTCTGCTGAGTTTCTGTGTTTACATTCTTTTCTTTTCATGCACACAGAATGGTTATGAAATAATTATTTTAAATTCTAAATCTGATAGTAAAAGGGCCTGTATCATTTTTGTTTGGCAAATGTTGACAAGTTTTTTTCTCTTTATATAAGTAATGACACTTTCCTGGTTCGATATTTTGCAATTATTTTGGCACATAGCCTAGTCATTGTAGCTGCTGTGCTTTGTAGCTCTTGGAGCCTACTGAAATCAAGTGGAGATATTTCAAATTTATTAGGTAACTGATCCACTTAGGGTCAGACCACTTGTTATAAATAGCATTCAAATTTCAAGTCAGTACTTTTAGTTTTGATTTTTTTTGGTGTTTAAAAATATTTACATGTTTAAATTTTAAATCATATTTTGTTCTATATCATAATATAGAAAACGTTCATAAATTTCTAAGCTAAAGTTAACAATAGTACAAATCCATCATTTCCTTCACTTTTTTTTTTCTTTTTTCTAGGTGTGGTCTTGTTCTAGAACAGGCTGACCTGGAATTTACTCTTTAGTTTCAGGCTAGCCTCAAATTCATATAAATCTTCCTACCTCTGCTTCGTGAGTGCTGGGATTAAAGGCGTGTGCCACCACACCAATCCCCTTCATTCTTTTAAATCACTATTTCTGTTCTTCCTTTGGGGCTCACCCTACCTTTTCCTCTTTATTTTATTAATTTAATGATTTATTAATATAAGCTCCTTTTATCAGGCAAAGGCACATTATGTATCCTTTTATTTTTGTAGTAACCAAATGTTATTTTAGCCATGTGAAAATAATTTGCATAATTATAGCATATTATTGGGAATATGTGATTATGTTAATAATTGTTCTTATTCCCTCATGAATACTCAGTTCAATGGATCAGTAGCTTGTCATATTAAGTTATCTAATGTAGCTAAGACTAGTATGGTGTCTGAGAAACAAGATTTCCTTTGTCTACTATGAACTGAACTTCTGTAGTCAGTACTGAAATTTTGGGTTAAAACTAACCACATGTGGTTTGTCAGTTATTCCCACTCTGTTGTCAATAGAGTTAGAATCTTTAACTCTTTGATTGACTTTGATGATATACTTTTCCCTCACCACCCATCATCCTTTTTATTGGTTTTTGGCTTTTCAAGGTATGGTCTCACTTTAGCTCAAGTTGATCTGGGACTCACTAGTTTCTGAGGGTGGCCTTGAACTCATGGCAATCCTCCTACCTCTGCGTCCCGAGTGCTGGGATTAAAGGCATGCGCCTCCATGCCCAGCCCCATCATTCTTTTTGATCAGCCCACAGCCTAGTGGGGAAACACTTAAAGGATGGGCTAACCATGCATAGCAGTGGAAGGTATCAGCTAGAAGTTTGGTGGGTCTCCTTGGGATGGTGGAGACATCCGTACAGATGTTGGATGGATGTAGTGTCCTAGGTCAAGAACCTGACGTATCAGCGCCCTGTGAGCACGGGCTTTCCAACTAGGAAGCATCTTTGCTGGCAGTCGGCCGAGGCATCGAGAAGTAGAAGAGGAATTTCTTCGACCTTATTGGAGAACATATGGCAGGCTCTGATTTCCTTCCTAAATCAGATGATATTACTAGAACTGGGTCATTATGCACACATCGTAATCTATCGTTAAGCCCAACAAAGTAATATTTAGCTAGTGCTTTAATTGTGCTTCTGGGATTTATCTCTGCTTTTCAAAGGGGGGAGAAAATATCAAACAGAATGAAATGGAGAGAAGAAGCAGTGAATTTTCCATTTTAATAAAAGAGCTTGTCATTTTTGACAAATGATGCCACAGCCGAGTGATGGCTTATTTAGATAAGGGTGGAGTCATGACCCTCTTTGATTGACAGAAATGGGAATCTTCTATAGGGAAAGGCTGACCCCATGGCCCTGGGCTGAAGCTTTGTAAATCATGTTTCATTGGGAAGTTTGGTTCAAATTAGCTCCAAGAAGCTGAGTCTGTATTAGTTTTTCCTTTACAAGTGAATATATTCTAAATGCGTACTTTAGTCATTTGCTCATTTCTTTATGCCTCCTCTATAAAGATGCTTTGAGTCCTTCTGATGTCAACATTTACCTATTTATTTTTTTGAGTTTCTTTTATAATTTGGAGTCATGAATAATTTTGTAAATGATTTCAGAGTATGTTTTGTTCTGCGTAGCAGTTACTTTCTCATTGCTAGGACGAAACACCTGATCGGAAGCAGCTAGTTGGAGTACAGGGTTTATTTTAGCTTACAGTCTTGAGCGGAAGTTACATCATGGCAGAGCACGTGGCTGGGGCATCACATTTCATCACAGAAGCAGGAAGGGAGTAGTCTGAGTAAGTTAGCTCTGGACACCCAGTGGGTTGGAATAATAAACCTACCTACAGAGATACACTTCTTCCAAGAAAGCTTCCCACAGCTCCACCAGCGGGGGGCTAAGTAAGGCTTCATCGCAAATTCTTGAGGTTATGGGAGACATTTTACACCCAAACCAGGACATTCTGTATTTGTGTCACTGGTTCATGCTATGGCTTAATCATAGTGCTCATGGAGTCCTGTCCATATGTTGGAAGCCGTCGGGATCTCAAGATTGGTGTTTTGTTGGCTTTGCTCATGTCAGGCCATAGTCACCTGTTCACCAGCATTTTTTTTTTTTTTTTTTTTGAGGTAGGGTCTCGCTCTAGCTCAGGCTGACCTGGAATTCTATGTATTCTATGTAGTCTCAGGGTGGCCTCGAACTCACGGCGATCCTCCTATCTCTGCCTCCTGAGTGCTGGGATTAAAGGCGTGCGCCACCGCAGCCCAGCTGGCTTCCAGTCTTGTCCCTAGTAACCACTCAGATAGGCCAACATGGAAGACCATGAGTTGGAGTGGTGTTTTCTTCTGCTCTCTTATTTATTTATTTATTTTTGTCACATCATGTGATTATAAAGCAGGCAGCGTCCTACTGGCAAAAAAAGGCAGAAGACATTGTGAATGTTACTTTGTCACCCTGTGAAACACATTGTTGCAGTTACCTTCTCATTGCTGGGACAAAACACCTGACCAGAAACCACATATAGGTGGAAAGGGTATTATATCTGCTTACAGTTTAGAGGGGAAGTTTCATCGGCAGGGAAAGCCCGGCCTGAGCAGGAAGCAGGCTCATATCATCACATATCAGCTAGAAGGAAGTAGCCTAACTGCTGGGTTTGGAGCTGGGCTTTATTACTCCAAAGCCCACACCCAGAAACTCACCTCCTCTAGCACACGGTTCCACCTCCCAAAGGTCCCATGACTTTCTCAAACCACAACATGCTGGCCCAAGCCCATGGGCCTACGGAGGTGGCACAACACATTCAAAAACCGCCACATGTATGGTTCTTCTTTGCCTCATGCTTGGAGAAGCTACCCTGTCTCCACAGAACGGAGAGGAAGATCTTGTCTCCTCTTCTGTCAGAGTTAACAAACAAGCAGCAAACAGGCAACGCATTAAGCAGCCTTTTGACAGACATTGTGGATAATGAATCCTGGTACATAGTTAAGGACTTTTCACAATTAAAAAGATTTATGAGCTAAGCCATTACACGGATGCCTGAGGAGTGGGGAGCCACGGCACGTGTCCCTGCAGAAGCCAGGCAAGCCAAGTCTGGCAGCGTGTCTGCAGCGGGGTGTGGAAGGTGACCCAGGAAGGACACTGTAGGGCTGACATTTTGAATTCCCAGCTGCCTTTGAGGAGCTAAAACTTTCTCTCCTTGGGTGTCACTTTCCTCCCAGCTCTGTGGCAGGTCCAGGTCCCATGTACTCTTGCTGTGATTTGGGGTAGCTATTTAGGAAGTTGACGGTGACCAAGGAGGAGTCATGGTGGGTATGTGGCATCTTCTAAAGCTTCATCTTCTGCTTTTGAGCAGGCTCTGGAGACATTAGAAAGGACATCGTAGACTTGTCTCACCATGTGAGCTCATCTTTGTTTGCTTTATGCCCACATATGCATGTTTATACATATGTGGGTTCACAGGTATGCATGTGTGCGTGCATGTAGAGCCCAGAGGTCAATGTGAGGTGTCTTTCTCTCTTGTTTCCCCACCTTCTTTGTATGTATGTATGTATGTATGTATGTATGTATGTATGTATGTATGTATTTATTCAGGCAGGGTTCTTCAGTGAAACCTGAACTCACTGACTCAGCTAGGCTAGCTAGCCAGCAAGTCCTGGGGTTCCTCCTGTCTCCACCTCCCCAGTGCTGAAATTAGAGGTGCATGTCACCATGCCCAGCATTTACTGTGAGTGCTGGGGATCCAAACTCAACCCTTGTGCTTCAGTGGCAAGCGGTCTGTTCAGAAAGCCATGCCTCTCCTGCCTGATAAGCTTAGCCTTGAAGAACCTTCACACAGCTGATTGCTGTGCTATGCTCACTATATGAAAAGAAAAAAAAAAACAGAGGGAAATATCCACAGAAAATTAAAAAAAGAACAAATAAACATGCATTTGATAGAAGATTTGAAGTAAAGCACTCTGGAGAAACAAAGGCCAGTGTTGTTACCTATGTTCGGTTTAAAATGGGGGTTCATCATGGAGACAAAGCTAGACCAGAATAGTAATGAGTTTTCTACAGAGAATATATCTCCCTGTGTTAACATAGACCTTGCCCTCTGCAGAGGGGCGATTCGCTGACATTAGTCTTTGTGTAACAGATTGCTAATGGGGATCCCGGCAGGGCTCCTGAATGCAGTGGTATTTCCTGGGAAGGGTCTTCTTCATTTTATCAGGAAAATACACAGATGTTTCTGATGACAAGATTATGAAAATATTTTGAGACTTCTCAAGGCTCTGATAAGAGGCTCTGTAATTCACTTCTCTTTAGAGGGTTTTGGGAGTATAAGCCTAGGGAGATAAAATCAGTGGGTCTGAGTTACAGTAAGCGTGCAGACACATTGACGTGGCTTTCCTCCTAGGCTCCTCGCTGGCGGGGAGCAAACGAGTTCTCTCTCTGAGTCTTTCTCTCCTCTTCCTCCTCCCCTTCTCTCCCTTCCTTCCTCCCTCTGTGATGGCTGATGGTTTACTCTGCTAGGATTTTTTTCTTGAAGATTTGTTTACAGCAAAAATGGAGTGATTTCATATTAGGTATCAAATATCTATTTATGTGGGGTAGTTTCTGCATGGTCCTAAATTAGCCGCAGTGACATGCATTGATGCTCAAAAGGATTTGTATGTCATACTAAGGGGAGAAAACAGTCTTCAGTGAGCCACATGCTTTTTTCTTTTTCTAACTTTGTGATTGACAATTTCCATAAATATGCATAATGTATAATCCCTTCTCATTACTTTCTTTTGTCTCCCCTTCCACATACCCATTCCAATAAACTTCTTCCTCTTTCCAATTAGTCTTGGATTTATTTATTTTTTAAATATTTATTTACTTGCAAGGAGAAAGAGAGAAAGAGAATGGGCACGCCAGGGCCTCTAGCCACTGTAGATGAACTTCAGATGCATGTGCCACTTTGAGCATCTGGTTTTACTTGGGTATTAGGGAATCAAATCCGGGTGATGAGCCTTTGCACGTAATCATTTTAACTGCTGAGCCATCTCTCCAGCCCCTAGTCTCATAATTTGACTTCCTCCAGTGTGTGTGTGTGTGTGTGTGTGTGTGTGTGTGTGTGTGTGTGTATTTGTGCTGTGGCATACATGTGGAGGTCAGAGAACAATACTCAGGTCTGTCCTCATCTTTCTATCTTGCTTGATGCAGGGTTTCTCTCTCTGGATTCATGCTTTGCTGCTGCTGTTCTTTGCTATGCCTGCCATGAAATTCTGTCTCAGTGTCAGTGTGCTGGGATTACAGAAATCCTCTATGGCTTCTGGCTTTTATGTGGTGTTTGGGGATTTAACTTGGGTATTCTTTTTGAGTGACAGATTCTTTATCCCCCTGAGTCATCATGCCAGCCTTCAGGTGACTCTGTTTCCATTTATAGGAAGTTTCTAGCTACCTTGGAGCCCACCTCCACTTTGTTATTGAACTTGAACTACTTTAGATCATATCTGAGAGTTAGAGACTTCATTCAACTTTTAACTTTTTATGTATCAGGTATGAGTCTTAGGGAATTACACATGCTATTTTTAAATAAATAAATATATATATGATATATACAAATATATATATTATATAAACATATAGTATATATATTAAATATATGTAATACTTTTTATTTATTTGACAGAGAGGGAAAGAGAGAGAGAGAGAGAATGAATGGACACACTAGGTCCTCCAGCCACTGAAAATGAGCTCCAGACCTGTGGACCACATTGTGCATCTGGCTTACATCAATCCTGGGGTCCTTTGGCTTTCCAGGCAAACACCTTAATTGCTAAGCTATCTCTCCAGCACCACATACTACTTATTTTCTTTGAAAAGTTCTTTTCTTGGGCTGGAGGGATGGCTTAGTGGTTAAGATGTTAGCCTGCAAAGCCAAAGGACCCAGGTTCAATTCCTCAGGACCCACATTAGCCAGATGTACAAGGGGGCACATGTGTTTGGAGTTTGTTTGCACTGGCTGGAGGCCCTGGTACACCCATTCTCTCTCTCTCTCTCTCTCCCTCTTTGTCTGTCAAATAAATAAATAAAAATAAAGTTATTTTCTTCGTGTGTGTGTGTGTGTGTGTGTGTGTGTGTGTTGTGTGAGCATGCATGCTCACCAAAGGCCCCTTGCCACTGCAAATGCATCCCAGATACATGTCCCACCTTTTGTATCTGGCTTTATGTGGGTACTGGGGAATTGAGCATGAGCTAACAGGCTTTGCAAGAAGCTCCTTTAACCACTGCACCATCTCCCCTGCCCTACACATCCTTTTTCATTTAACCATGAGAACAATCTTAAGTGGTGGACTTTGGCTACATTTTGAGGTTTGGAGGATTAGGTCAATCATGATTAAAACTATGTATTTTATTTTACTGTGCTATTTCTAGACTAAAATGAGCATAGATAACCAATCCTATTTACATAGTATTTCTTTATCTTTTGTCTTAGAGATTGGAGTTTTCATCTTTCTAGGCATTTCTAGAGAAGTTTGCATTACTTGCTTATTTCTAAGTTTTTGTATTTTCTATTTCTTCAGTAACACAAACCTTTTTTTAAATTTTTTTTTTTTTTTATTTATTTGAGAGCAACAGACAGAGAGAGACGAAGAGGGAGATAGAGACAGAGAATGGGTGTGCCAGGGCTTTCAGCCACTGCAAACGAACTCCAGACATGTGCACCCCCTTGTGCATCTGGCTAACTGGGGTCCTGGGGAATTGAGCCTTGAACCAGGGTCTTTAGACTTCATAGGTAAGCGCTTAACCACTAAGCCATCTCTCCAGCCCCACAAATCTTTTAAAAAGGATTCAGCCACAAAAATGTCACTACATCTCCCTGCCTTTCCCTAAGAACATGGCTCTTCATTTATTTTGGAAAGCAACCTTTGTCTTCTTTTAATATCGCTGAAACCAAATTTGAAGTCTTTCAAAGAATGGTGTGGGAGGGGCATCGGGGGCTACCATCTGAAGTCACCTCTAATCATCATGGCTAACTTCATAAGCATCTTGATAAGTATGTTTCTCATGAAGTGAATTGCTTGTTCTAGTTCAATGTGTATCTTATTTATTTATATGTTTGTGAAAGTGGTCGGGGGAGAGGGAAAGAATGAGTGCCCCAGGGCCTCTATCTACTGCAAACAAACTCCCAATGCATGTGCCACCTTGCTTTACATGTGCATCTGGCTTTATGTGGCTACTGGGGAATCCAACTTGGGATGTTGGGCTTTGCAGGCAAGTACCTTAACTACTAAGCCATCTCTCCAGCATTCAAACAGGAAGGAAAGAAGGAATATTTTTTTGTTTTTGAAGGTAGGGTCTTGCTTTGGTCCAGGCTGACCTTGGGATTTTATGTGGCCTCAGGGTGTTCTTGAACTCACAGGGATCCTCCTACCTCTGCCTCCTGAGTGCTGGGATTAGAAGTGTATGCCACCACCTAGTCAATCTGCATTTAATGAAGAGCAGTATATCTCACCTTCCTCTGCAGAGCAGCAGGTTGTCCTCTGGGAAGACTCTGCACAGCACTTTGGGTTACAACCCATCCACCTTCCTCAAAGTTTAGAGCATTATGGAGGCAGATGCTTGTCAGGGCTGGTGACTAAACTGCAGTCCGCATTTCTAGACTTTTGTGCTTTGAACAGTTGCATTGAAAAACATCTGTATTATCGAAGTCATCTCTCACAAGACGTCTCACAATGATGTGTTAATGGTACCGTTTTAGATGATACAGCAAATTTAGCCCATCCCTAGGGGCATTGCAAATATTGATATATTCCACCTCTTTTTCATGGTATTTATTTGTTTGGTAGTTAATTTGTAACTTATTACCCATTGATCATGCTGTTTGCCAATTTCTCTTGCATTTTTCATACCATTGTCAAAGTCACTTTTTACTAGAATATGCCTGGGAAGGTAGGTGTGGCTCAAATAAAATGGCTTGTCATTTGAGTTTCTCATTTTCTGAGTGGTGCAGAGAACTTTGGCATTGCAGAGATTATAAGTCATAGTTATATGTGTGAAGACATACACTGTCATTGTAAGTTCATCTCTATAGTTATCTACCTACCCATCTTATCTGTGTACATCCGCACACATAAACAAACATACTCCTTGATAAGAAGAAGGCATTCCATTCTTCAAAGCGACTTTATTAACCTACACCAACAATTATCCTTTTTGCAAGGGAAGAAAGGGCAGGAGAGATAGAGGGATGTTATCATATTTCCATTTCTTTAGTTAATACCTTCGTCTCCGTGAGACTATGGTAATGGAAAATTTCATTCAGTTGCAGAATAATATCACTACCTCACTTTCTTTCACTCTTTTAACTTTCTATGTCTACAAGTTCCGAACTGGTAGTGACAAGGACTCCATAGAATGATGCGAGAGGCTGCTAAATGTATAGTCACATGTTTTTCTTTATATGCATCCCTATTTGAATTTATGTGTTTTTCTGACTAGGTATGTTCATTTGTGTGTATATCTGACTGTGTGTGTGTAGTTGGAGGAGCCCAGGAGACCCTGAGAACAAAGGACAGGAGGAGCTTTGCATAAGGGGCTCCAAATTGTCCTCAGTGCCCGAGCATTGACAGTCTGAATCCATGGTGAGTGTGAAGACAGTTCATGGGTTGGAGGTTGGTGTGGACCAAACAGGAGAGGAGAAGTCTAGACTCAGGAACTTCAGGAAGTGACCTTGGGTAGGTTACTAAGATCCTTTCTTGCAATGTGAGTGTGGTATACTTTCTTTGTTGCATGCATGTGACTGTGTGTTTACTGTGTAAATGCACACAGGTTAAGAGAAGAATCTGCATTCACACTAAGTAGATTTTACATTTGAGATCATGGCACATCCAGTACAAGTTAAGTGACTTATAGGAGGCCACTGCTTAGAAGGGTCCTGAAGGCCTATGACTAATTCATATTTGTCTGAATCTGCACACATCAGCCCCTTTGACTCTCTGGGACTAAGATGCTAACTACCTTGGTCTAAATCTTTATTACATGCTAACATATGGTGGCAGGAGACTTTGAGGAGTCTCTAC
This sequence comes from Jaculus jaculus, assembly GCF_020740685.1. Classification (NCBI taxonomy): domain Eukaryota; kingdom Metazoa; phylum Chordata; class Mammalia; order Rodentia; family Dipodidae; genus Jaculus; species Jaculus jaculus. The sequence continues at coordinate 21,338,584 of NC_059103.1, forward strand.
CAGGTGGGATGTAGACTTCCAGGGCCAGAATCATGGTAACTGCTCTTTGGCTCAGATATCTTTTTCTTTGTGCAATTAGACACTGTGCTGTTTAGTACAGTCCCTGCCCCATGCTCTTAATACAGATGTAACTTTCCTAGTTATTCTCATGTTTGTGCATTCTCTATTCTACTTCTGTGATTCTCTTGTACTTAATAATTACCATGTATTACATATAAATTTACAAATGCACATATGGGTAAGATGGAAGCGTATTAAAGTGGGGATGTTCACCCTATGAAAACAGCAACTTCCCACAGCGTGCAGCATAACTGAATGACACATGATTTTGAGTCAAATTAATCTCACCCATCCCTCTTCCAAGCCACTTCAGTCTTTTGCCTCCTCATGGAGCCACGCCTTGACGCATGTTGTCTGTTCTGCACATTAAATTGTTTCCTACTTCTCCAAGTGCAAGGTAGGTGGCATCCTACTGGTCAGCCTGTTCAAGTGGGCCTGGGGGCCAGTGTCCAGCAGACTGGCATCTTCTGTAGCAGAGCATGGAGACATTACATCACAATGGGGCCACACAGAGCCTGGAAAAAGTCACCTCTTCAGAAAACTGGATTCAGGACTTTCCTGCCATGGGATTTACTGTGCACTGGCCGCGATGGCCTGTCAGGAGCTTGCTTGCTGTCACTACCCCTTCTAAAAACCCAAACCACCTGTGCTCAGCTTCTCTGGTGAGAGCAAGGTTGAGACCTGTGGTTGTCATCACTGTCCTGTTGCATCCTTGAGCACATGGGAGAGGACAAAGGCCAGCTCAATGGTCATGTGAAGTACTTCATTCTCAGTCACTTGTGTATTTCTCTTTTTAAAAACTATAACCCAGAGGCGTGGCAGTGTGGAGTGAGTAGACCAGACCACTGGGTTCCTCCCAGTAACCTGGTCCAGGTTCCGTGGACCAGTTTGTGTCTGGGTGGGCAGGAGTAAGTAGGCAAGAGTAAGTAGACAAGATCCTTGTTCCCTGGCTTCTCCCAGTCCCCTGGTCCTAGTGTTTTGTCTTTCTTAGGGAGGCCTGGACCCCATGTAAGCTGTGGAATCAAGCCTTTTGCTCTGATATCCTGACTGGCCAATGGGTACCAACATCCCTGTTTACCTGAGTTAGTGGGTGCATGGACCAAAGGACAAAAACTTGCTTCCTCCTCAATAAAATAAAGAGTTTTCCTAAAATGGGTAGACAATGATGCAAAAAAGCCAATGAAAGTCAAAAAACTGAGATATCTCCATATGGATGCCTAGTCCTTAAACAGAAGCCTGCAATGAAATTATTGAGAAATGAACAGAAATTCATCCCCAAAATGAAAACACATCAACCAATGATACCCCGATCAAACAAACAAACAAACAACCAAAGAAAACAAAAACCAAACCAAATCAAAACAAAAAAATGCTGAACTGGAAGCAAACCATCAAAGAACCAACAAGCGTATCAATGACATTGAATAGAATTGTCTCCTAGAACATTCAGCTTTTGATAGTAGGATTAACATGATTGAAGAAAATGTTAGAACCCTCCAAAGAGATATGAATAAATTGAAGATGAGTCAAAATGGAATATCTTGACAACCAGTTGATTAAGCTTAATGAAGTTTTGATCAGATGCAAGAATAAATTTCAGGAAGCATCAAGAAAATCAGAACTCAAATTGAAATTGTCCTTAAAAAAGAGATAGACACAATGCAAAATAACACAACAGAAAACAAAAATCAAACATAAATTATAAAAAGCTCTCTATAACCCCTCACCAAGAGAGTTACTTATGTGGAAGACAGAACCTCGGATCTGGAAGACAAGACAGAATAAACTGATTGAGAGGCCAAAATATTTGCTAAGTTCAAAAAATCAAGTGAAAGGAATATGCGGGAACTGTGGGATAAGCTAAAATGACCAAATATATGAATAATGGGTACGCCAGAAGGAGAGGAAATCCAGGCCAGAGGCATAGAGAACATAGTCAACAAAATTATTGCAGATAATTTTTTGAATCTCTCAGAAGAGTGGCCCATCTGGATACAAGAAGCCCACAGAACATGAAACAGACAGGACCAAAGAAGAACCTCTCCAAGACCCATCATAGTTAAAACTCTTAACAGTGAAAGCAAAGAGTTTTAAAGGCAGCAAGAGAGAAACAACTCACAACAAATAAAGGCAATCCCATCAGAATTGCATTAGATTTCTCAGTGCAAACCCTAAAACCAGAAGGGCCTGGGATGGAAGACTTCAAAGTCTGAAAAACTATGGCTTCTAACCTAAGCTACTCTACCTAGCAAAAGTATCCCTCATAATAGATGGTGAAAGGAAAAACTTACCATTAAAAAAGTCAACTCTGTGATTATACAAACACAAAGCCAAACCTACAGAGAATACTTGAGGGAATACTTCACACCGAACAGTCAAACCCCCAGTCTCAAGAGCCAACTGGAAGATCACAATAACAAAAATAGACCAGGCTCAAAATAGTACAGAACCCAAGAAAGCACCAAACCCCATAAAATACCTCATCATGACAGGGATTAACTAAAACCTCCCAGTATTAACCTTAAATATTAATGGTCTTAACTTACCCATCAAAAGACACAGGTATTCTCTCTCTCTCTCTATCTGCCTCTTTCTCTTTCCGTCTGTTGCTCTCAAATAAGTAAGTAAAACTAAATGAAAAAAAAAAAAAGCTCCATTCCACAGGACCCACGTTAGCCAGATGCACAAGGGTACGTACCCATCTGGAGTTCGTTTGCAGTGGCTGGAGGCCCTGGAGTGCCCATTCTTTCTCTCTCTCTATCTGCCTCTTTCTCTCTCTGTCTGTTGCTCTCAAATAACTAAGTAAAAATGCATGAAAAAAAATTAAAAAAGACACAGGTAATCAGGATGGATCAAAAAAAAAAAAAAAAGTTCCCAAACTGGGCATGTGGCCCACATCTTTAATCCCAGCATTTGGGAGGCAGAGGTAGGAGGATCATTATGAGTTTGAGGCTATCCTGAGACTATATAGTGAATTCCAGGTCAGCCTGGGCCAGAGTGAGTCCCTCAAAACACAAAAATAAAATAAAATATGAAAAAAATAAATAAATAATTAAAAATTAAAATAAAAAAGTGGTTCCTTCTATCTGCTGTCTTCAAGAAAAGTACCTCACCACTAATGATAGTACCTCCTCAGGGTCAAAGGTTGTAAATTGATATTCCAAGAAAATGGAAATAAAAATCAAGTGGGTGTTGCTATATTAATACTGATACAATAGACTTCAAACTAAGAGTAATCAAAAAGGACAAAGAGGGCCACTTCTTGCTCATCAAGAGAATGACCCATCATGAGCACATCACAATCGTAAATATATATGTGTCAAACAGGTGCACCACTGTTTATAAAACAAAATCTACTCAACAATGAAACAGAATCAAACATCAACACTATCATAGTCAGAGACTAAAATACTTCCTTATCAATAGACAGATCATCCAAGTAGAAAATCTACAGGGAAATGTTAGAGCTCAACAACATCATAGATCAACTATACCTTATGGATATCTACAGAACTTTCCACCCCAAACTCTACAGCATACACATTCTTCTCAGCAGCCCATGGAACCTTCTCCAAAATTGACCATGTATTAGGCCATAAAGCGTTCCTTCATAAAATGAGAACAACTGAAGTACGTTCCTACATCATGTCAGATCACAATGCTTTAAAGCTAGAAGTTAACAACCAGGGACACAACAAGAACTCCACCAGCTCCTGGAGACTAAACCATACATTTTTAAGCTATGAACGGGTTGTGGAAGAAAGTGAAAAAGAAATTGTGAAATTCCTAGAATTGAATGATAGTGAAAATACAACCTACCAAAAATTATGGGACACAATGAAGGCTATCCTAAGGAGAAAATTCATAGACCTAAATGCCATCATGATAAAAGTCAGAGAGATCACAAATTAATAACCTGACTGGCCACCTCAATGTATTGGAAGAACAAGAAAAATCAATCCAAAGAGATCCAGACAGAATACTGACTAACATCTCGATCACACCTTCCAATGCTGAGGGTATAATGCAGTAGAGGTGGCAGAAAGAATGTAAGAGCCAAAGGAAGGGTAGGACTCCTTACAATGTGTTCCCTCCAGACACAAAATGGCCTGGATATCCATGGCCTCATAATGCCTGACACTACCTACAAAGACCATCATAAGAGGAGGAAAAGATCATAATATCAAAATAAAAGAGAGACTGATTGAGATGGGGAGGGGATATGATGGAGAATGGCATTTCAAAGGGAAAAGTGGCGGTGGGGGAGGGTATTACCATGGGATATAATAAAAATTGAGAAAAAAATAAAAAAAGTAAAAAAAGAGATCCAAACAGAAAGAAATAATCAAGACTAGAGCAGAAATTAATGAATTAGAAACCAAAAATTAAAAAATTGATGATGAAAAAGCAGGTTCTTTGAAAAAATAAACAAGATAATAAACAAGATTGAAAAACCCCTATCCAACTTGAACAACAACAAAAAAACCCAAAACAAAACCAAACAAAAAAATCAGAAATGAACAAGGAGCGATCACAACAGACATTAATGGAATTGGAAGAATCATCAGGGCATACTTCCAAAACCTCTACTCCACAAAATTAAGTAATCTAGAAGAAATGGGTGAATTCTTAGACACATGCCAACTACCAAAAACTAAAATCAGAGCAGATTAATCTCCTAACAAACCAATCACATCCATGGAAAGAGTAGGCATGGAGGGTTTAGATCTCAACACACACACAACAACTCAAGGAGTTCCCACTGACTGAGATTGGAAACAAGATGGGGTGCCCACTCTCACCACTCCTCTTCAACATAGTACTAGAAGTATGAGCCCAAGTAATAAGACAGGAGAAAGAAATGGATTCAAATTGGGAAGGAAGAAGCCCTATCTATAGATGACATGATCCCATATGTAAGTGACCCCAATGTCTCCATCTCAAATTTCTCAAGGAGATAAATTCCTTCAGCAAAGTGGCAGGATAAAAAAAAATCAATGCACAAAAATCAGTAGCTTTTCTATATGCAAAGGACAAATATACAGAGAAGGGAATCAGTGTGGCTATCCCATTTTTAATAGCAACAGAAAAAAAAATACCTTGGAATAACACTAACCAAGGTTATGAAAGACCTATATAATGACAACATAAAAACACTCAAGAAAGAAACTGAGGAGGACTTGAGAAGATGGAAAGGCCTCCCATGCTCCTAGATGAAAGATTTAATGCAATACCAATAAAAATACCAGCATCATTCTTCACAGAGGCTGAAAAAAAAAAGATCTCAAAATTCATATGCAATGGCAGAAAACCTCAAATAACCAAACATAACCTCAGAAAAAAACGAAAAACAAACCCACACCTCTGGCAGTATCACCATACCTGATCTACAGTATATGACAAAGCCATAGCGACAAAAATAGCATGGAACTGGAATAAAAACAGAAACATAGACCAATGGAACAGAATTGAAGACCCAGACCTTAGGTCAAGTAACTGTAGCTGCTTGATCTTTGACAAAGGTTCCAATAATGTAGGCTGGAGAAAAGACAGCATCTTCAACAAATGGTGTTGGACAAATTGGATGACCATATGTAGAAAAATGAAATTAGACACACTCATTTTGCCACACACTAAAAATCAAGTCCAAATGGATTAAAGACCTCAATATAAGACCTGAAAATCTTCAACTACTGGAAGAAAAAACAGGAGGCACTCTCCATGATATAGGATTGGGTTAAACTTCCTGAACAAAACAGCAATAGCCTAGGAAATTAAACAAGTACTAACCAGTGGGATCTCATGAAGCTAAAAAGCTTTTGCACAGACAAACATACCATAACAAAGCCAATATATTACCTACTGAATGGAAAAAAAATTCTTTGCCAGCTATACCACTGACAGAAGCCTAATATCTAGAATCTACAAATAACTCAAAAAAACTAAACAATAAAAATATAAACAATCCACTCCAAAAGTGGGGTACTTAAAATATTTGTTTATTTGAGCCTGGCATGATAGTGCACACCTTTAATTCCAGCACTCGGGATGCAGAGGTAGGAGGATAGTTTTGAGTTAGAGACCACCTTGAGACTACTAGTGAATTCCAAGTCAGCCTGGATTAAAGTGAGACACTACCTCGAAAACCAATACATACATGTATATATGTACCACACATGTTTTTTAAATGTATTATCGAAATTCCTAAGAAGCAACTTGTATTCATTAAAAATAGAGGCTTCCTGTATAAAGTCAGTAGCTGGCTCTGAGCTCTGTGCTCCCTGAACCCCAGGTCCAAACCTGCCATTGCAAACAGGAGCCTTGCCCCAAGGCAGGCAGCTCAAAGGCCTGCAGAGGGACCACTCACTGCTCAGCCACCAATGTCCTGGTTGAGGTTTATCTATGCATCAGAGCATGGGCCTCTCAGGAACCTAAACATTTCTACAGGAAGGTCTGAGCTACTTGCTTCCTTCCATGCATCTCTTGCCATAGCATGGTAGCTTTTCAATGTGCCATAGCTTGTTGGGCTCCATCAGCTCACCTGTGCACAGGGAAGACCTTCTCCAGCCATTCTATCTGCCGATGACGAGCCTCCGGTCTCGGAAATGTGAGCTTCTGTTTCTTTCTAGGAGGTGTGAACATGTCTCTAATTTGTTTTCCTTAACATCATACATGGTCTTGGTGTAGCATTTTAAAGACAATGAGAAGGGGTGGGTGGAATTGGGTACCCCTTTGTTCATATCCCCCACACATCTGGTCTCTCAAGCACCAACACAGCCATAGTCCCCTGCCCATCTTCCCAGAGGCACCCATCACCTCCTCCAGTCTCCCAGGTGATGGTTATGATGGTCATGATAGTCACATGGTCAAGTAGCATCTCGCTGGCATGGCATTCATTCCTTAGGCAGTTTCCTATTGCTGGTCCCTTCCCACCTAGGTTGTTCAGGCACTGCATCTCCACCAAGCAGCTCTGGGAGGAGAGGTGTGGGTCCAAGAGCTCACTTCTCCTAGTTGCTGAAACACTGCTCCAGTTGTGACAGCTGTCACTACTGTGTTACCTGTAGAGCTTGGGCTGATTGCCACCCATTAGACTAGTTAATGACAGCATCTCATCCCCACCCCTGGCAAGCAAGTGTGATAACAAACTTTCACATCTCTGTCAGCCTGATGGATGAAAACTTGTATCCTGACATGGCAATTTGCGTTTTCCACAGGATGAGAGAGGTCCCGGGGAAATTCTCCAAAGGTTTAGGGGCCATTTGCATATCTTTTCCATGTGCTGTTTGTTCTCACATTTGCCTACCTGTCTATCAAGTCATTGATCTTCCACATTGATTTAAAGAGCTTTTTAAGGTGGGGGGGGTTCAGGAATTTCTCTTTGGTACATGTTGTGAATTTACTTCCTGTTTGCTATTTTTTTTTTTTACTTGCTTGTGAAGTTATGCCATCTCATGTGTTTGATTCTCTAATACATAAATTTATTTGTTAACAGAAACTATAAATGAAATTTTGTTTTTCCACAATGATATTAATTCCTAAATTCATTAAAAGAAGTGTTTGTGGAGCCTTTGGGGAGGTAGAGCCTTGCTGGGGGAAGTATGTTACTGGGGGTGGTCTTGGGGGTTTCATAGCCCAGACTCCCTTTTCCCTTTCAACTCTCTCTTTACCTCACTGATGGGATGAAATGATGCCTTCTTTCTGCTCTTGCCAGGTTTTCCCCAACTTGATGAAACTTCTAGAAGCTTCAAGGCATAAAATAAACTCTTTCCTTCCATAAGCTGCTTCCGGTAGGATATTTTGTCCTATCAGTGGGATAGTAATGGATACACCCTCCTCAGCCTTTCTCCTTCCTCCATACTGTTTTCTGGGAATACATGTAGACATGATTTCCAAATCTTGGCTGGGGAAATGGCTCAGTGGATAAAGTGCTTGCGTGCTTGCTTGTCACACAGGCATGACAAACTGAGTTAAGCTCTGCAGCACCTATGTAAATTAAGAGCTGCCAGTAATCCTAGCCCCAGGGAGGCAGAGACAGAGGATCCCTGAAGCAAGCTACACTAGCTGAATCAGTGAGCTCTGGGTCTGATTAAGAGGCCTGCCTCAGTAAGTAAGGTGGGGAGCTATTGAGAAAGATACTCCACCTCTCCAACTTCTGGCCTCCATGCATATTTACCTCCATGATGCATATACCCATATATATGCAAACACACGCATATATAGCAACACACACACGCGCACACACACACACACTTCCAACTCTATAAATCTCTCTATTGTCAACTCAGAAAACACATCCTCCTGGTGATGCCCTAAACTTCTAACCCTCTTCCCTCCTAACCTCTCCTTACCCCAGTTTCAGTGAGTACCCTCCATGGAGGGAGATATCATTCCAGAATATGCTTTAACACCCTCTTACCCTGGATTATGGTTTTTTTTTCTTCTCTCTGACTTGGTTTCCTCCTCTGTCTATCTGACTGGAGTTCATACTTCCAAAACCCGGATGAACCATCTTTTTTTTAAGGAAACATTTCTGACCATATGAGACAGGGAAAACATCATCCATTATGCATGGCCCGGTGTTCCATTGCCTCTCAATCACATCTCAACCCTGGGATTCACACAGCTGTGCCCTGACCAGAAGGTGGGCTTCATTTGTTCAAGGAAAGACTAAGCATTACAGTAGCCAGTATTTTAGTAAATGCTCAAGTATAGTATTAGGCAAAATGCCATATATTCTCCTGCTGGTTGGGTGGGGCATAGCTGACCAAAGGCTGTGCTCTCTGTTCTGCTTATTCATGCTTAATCCACTTCTCATGTTGCCATTATCAATTTTTCTTCTTTTCCTCTTCCAGAATAATGGCTCTTCTCTCTTGTTGGTGGGCTTTTCGTGCTATATAACAGCAATTAAATCTATCAACTCACTGTGAAGGACACAGAGTGACAACTCACTATAGTCAATGACGGTTTCCAGCAACCCCGTGTGATATCTGTGGGGTGACGACCTCGGGGAGAACACAATTATACCATACATCACATCATTACATTCAGTTCAGCAAGCCCACAGATAGATTGACGTGCCTAGATAATATTCGAGGCCCTTGTGCTCTGGTGGAAAATGGGGAAGCATTCACATGAGCTTGGCTTGTCCTAAACCCCTGAATTGCTTTGCACGTTCACTCCCCAAACTGTCCTTGAGGCAGGCGCTCTTGTATCCCTTACCAACTTGCACCTGAAGCTTGGAGAGAAAGTGGTTGCCCATGCAGGGAAGAGGGGCTGGTGCTGGTGCTGGAACGGCGGTGTGTGGCTCACACTGAGCCCTGCAGTGTTGCAGTTGGTTGGTGATCGTGAGTGGATAATGTGTACGTGTGGGCAGTGCCCACGCATGAGGGGTGTTAATGTTTGGATATGGCCCTGTGTGGTTGGTTCTTACATATGAATGGTGTTCACATGGGATGGTGTTCCCATAGGAATGTATGCTTATCACGGTCACACGTGGAAAGGGCTTTCATGAGGATATTGCTTATGTGAGCATGGAATTCTTGTGGCCATGGTGTTCATGTGTGGATAGACTCATTATAGATATGTTTATATGTGGGGGTGTTCATGCGTGGACGGTGCTCACATGTGGGGTGACATTGTCATGGAGATTATGCTGGTCTAAGACGCAGGTGGTCTATGCCTTCAGGAGACATCATGTTTGGAAAACAAGCCTCTTGTCATTTGTTCTGGCTATCTTCTTTGTGGAAAATTCTAGACCTTTTTTTTTTTTTTAACATTATCGATCGTATTTCCCTTTGTAGATGTTATAGGCTGCATGCATAGAACCTGTCGCTGAACTCCCTTTAAAATCAGTAGGCGCCTGATTGAAACTCTGAGGCGCATGTCTGCGCACTCCCCTGTGGTGACGCATGCCTTTGTTTCTGCGAATCTCAGCATCCGTTGCACTGTGGGATGGTGAATTCGGGCATGGTGTGTCTCCTCTGTGGGGAATCGTGTCTCCTTTTTGGGCAAGAGTCAGACTCCTCTGCTAAGCCTGATCCCTGGGGTGCAGTGGGATTCACATGACAACATTCCACCTGTAGCAATGACCCCAGTCCAAAGAACTTGACATTTAAGAAAATCAGGAAGGACCAAGGCATATTACCTGAAATATCATTATGTAAACACATAGGTAGAGCAGTGGACCATGATCCTGTGGACCGCGGGAAGTTTGCTGTTATGAGACTCACCCCTGGTGCACATCCATGTCTCCCAGGGTGGGTGCACTCCCACCCTAAAAGGCAAGCAATACAGGAATCGTCAGGAGTGGCCCACATGACAGTAGTAATTTAACAAAGCTCTTCATCAGGAGTCAAAATGGCTCCACACTGGCCCTAAAGCCGTTGGGTTGTGAGCCTGGAACGTGTCATGAGGCCACTCCTTCCCCTCATGTTGGATTCTGAGGAAGGTAAACATCCCTGGCAGAAAACACACAGACAGCTCAGGTGGCATGCAGTTAGAGCAGAAGTGCATCCAAGCCTAGCTCTGAAGGGAGGCATGGTCTTCCTCTTCATGAAGGCCCTTCATTGTGCATTACTCTAAGGTAACTACGTGGGGACATGTGTTTTGTAACATGCTACAGTATCTGCCTGCAGGACGGATGTGTCCACATCTTCCAAGGAGTCTGGGACAAAACTCTCTTGGCAAAGCAGTTTCTATGGTTGGCTTCTGTCCTGTGGTTTCACTGAACGTTAGAACTGAAGTGCACGTGGGGGTAGGGAGGAGTGCAGTATGAGCCTGTGCCCTGGGCGTTGACTGAGGCTCTCACAGCCTGTAGAGATGCACGTTGGCTCCACTGGCCTGAGGGCTTGGCTCTCCTTGACCAAGACCTGCTTTGGCCAGTGCATGGATGCCACATCCCTCACAGGGATATGAGCACAGGGTCACCGTGAGAGCAGTGACTCTGGCTTCTATAGGAAGGGGAGGAACATGTGGTGGTCTCCTAAGGCACCTCTGCCATTACATGTCCAAACTCTTCCCAAAGCATCAGCAGAGAAGGGAGGAGGGGGAAGAAGGAGGAAGAGGATAAGGAGAAGAGGAGGAGGAAGAAGAGGAAGGGTTTCCAAAAGCTTTGTGGCTATAGCCTGCCTTTGGTCTCCTTCATGCCACAGCTTGCCTCATCATGAAGGTGCCAGCAGCCAGGTTGCCACCGTGGAAAGAGAGGTCAAAACCCACAGCCCAGAGGAGAGGTGCCATCCAGGGGGACAGCCTTCTGCCATGTGGCAGGGACAGATGGCCGCATCCCGAGGCCTCTGCTCTCACATGCCCGTTGGACAGGAGCTCAGTGACAGCTCAGTGCTGCAGGTCAGAGGAGGGCGAGGAAGACCGGGCCCACATTCCAGGGCATGACAGCGAAGTTGCCGGGCACAGTGTTTCTGTAGGGAGGAAGGTGTTGAGTCAAGATGTGAGGCTGGGCGGCTGCTGCTGCCACCCAGGGAGGTGTGAAAGAAAGAAAAAAAAACAACACAACAGACTACGGCACAGAGGAGGTCAGCTATCTGCAGACCCCTGCAAGGCCACATTTAGCTGACAACATTATAACAGACTGATTTTGTCTTTTGTCTGGGCTTGCTGAAATCTTGGGCCTGTACACAGCCATACCACAGGAAGCGTTATGTGGGGTTTACAGCTGAGCATGATGAGAGAGGCAAGACAAAGCCTACTGTACTTTGCTCCGCTTTAAAGATGAGGCGAAGCCATACTGCCTGGCAGGGCCATGGCCAGCCCGTCTCGGATCTGTCTCGCGCAGGTGAAATGTGTGAGAAAGCCGATCCCAGCAAATTCTCATGTGCATATGAAAAATCATGGACTGAAAAGCGCCAGGGATTAATTAGGACAAGATAAATTTATACCCAGCTTAGCACATTCCATTGACAAATTTGCTCTTCGGGCGTTGTTGCCTCTGACCTCCTGGTTACCCGGGGGATGACCTTAAAATGGAGAAAATGGCTTATTCTGTGTGATAAATTCAAACAGAGATGACACACTTCTACCCACCAAGTATATCTAAGAAATCGTGGGGAAATGTCAAGCATTTCAGGAGAGAGCTGCTGTAAATTCCAGTGCTGGCGACCTGCATGATTTCTGCAGAGAGGAGAAAGGTCTCTTTGTTTGTGCTCAGCTGACACTCAGCGTGTGCAATATCATGAGCTGGGGCCTGGGGGGGGGGGAGTCACATGAAAGCTCAAGGAAAAGAAAGAAAATAGGGACATGACAAATGGGGGTACTAGCGGGATAGGAGCTGGCAAGGAGGTGGCTCAGAGGGGAAGCCTGGCTCCCAAGGAGTCCAGAGGCAGGCTCCACATCCTTTTAGCCTATTCCATCCCACGTGTTCGTACGCTTTCCTAAGGCTCGAGGTGTGTCCCTCCGGTGTGACTGCACTGGCTCAGAACTAGGAAAGGAAAAACAAAACAAAACAGTACCATATGGGGCGGCCATGGGGGAGTGGACATGAGCAGAGTGATGTCACTGCACCTCCAAGGAACTCCATGGAAACCTGTGTTGAGCTTTGGCAGTGTGACGCATTGGCATACCCTTATTTATTTATTTGAGATGGAGTGAGAGAGCATATGATGGGTACACCAGGCCCTCTAACCATTGCAAAGCCTAGTCACCTGGGCCACCATGTGCAGCTGGCTCACGTGGGATCTGGGGATTTGAACCTGGTTCCTTAGGCTTCACTGGCAAATGCCTTAACTGCTAAGCCATCTCTGCAGCCCAGCATGCCCTTTATTTAAAAAGAAATGTTTTATATGTGTGTGGTATGTGTGTGTGTGCTTATTTGTATATGGCTATAGCTGTTTGTATGTGTGTGGGCACACATGTGTGTGCACATGTGTGGAGGCCAGAGGTTGATGTGATGTCTGGGGTCTTCATCAATTACTCTCCCCCTTATCCTTTGAGACCAGGCCTCTCACTCAACCTGGAGTTTACTAAATCAGGTAGACAAGTTATCAGTGAGGCCCTGGGATTCTCTGTCACTGCCTTCCCAGCACTGGGATTATAGTTGTGGGGCTGCCATGCTTGGCATGGTGACTTATATCGATTGTCAACTTGCCAGGACCTAGAATCCCCCTGTGCAGGATGATGTAGATTAGGTTAGCCTCCGTGCACTTCTATGAGGGATCTTCTTGATTAGGTCAATTAAGGTGAAAAGACCCACCTTAACTTTTAGCAGCACCATTACCATGGGCTGGGGTCCTGGACTGTTTAAAGAGGAGAGAGCTGTCCAAATGCCAAGATTCTTAGCTCTCTGCTTCCCCACTGTGGACCTAATGTGACCAGCGCCTGCCTTTCTGCCTTTCCTGGTGTGGTAGACTACCACCTGGAACTATAAACTGGAACAAATCCTCCCTCGCACTGATTTTTTTTTTTTTTTTTTTGGTCAGAAATGTTGTCCCAGCAGCCAGAAGTTGAATAATATACCTAGCTTTCTCATGGGTGCCTGGGATACTAACTCAGGCCCTTCAGGCTTGCATGCTAAGTATTTACCCACTGAGTCATCTGCCCAGCCCCCACACACGTCTTAAGTAGAAGGGTTGCCTCAGTGGCACGACTTAATAACCCAGGAAACGGAAGTGAAGAACAAGAGTCCAGTTAGCAGATTCTGGGGATTCGCTTCAGTTTGGTTTCCATTTGGGAAAATAAAGACATGACAAGGAACCCACTCCAAAATCTCCAGTCTACTCAAACAAAATAAAACAACTCAGTCCTGCCAGTGGCACACACAAATGTGGCTGAGTGAAGCCTCCTGCTAGTGGCCCTGTGTAGGTGTGTGGGGGGGGGGGGGCTTGGTGGCAGGGAGGGAAGTGTTGTCATCTGTTGGGTCAATGCATATCACATGCAGGCAGGGCAGAGACCCCCTGCCTCTGAGCCAGATGGGACTTTGCACGGTGATGATGCATGGTGTGGAAGCATTGCATCATGGCAGTCCCTTGCCATCGGAAGGAGAATAGGGCACCGAGGCCACCTCTGTCAATCAGTCTAGCTGCTGGACCCCCACAGTCTCTAAGTTTCCCATGAAGACCTCCAGTTCCGGCCTGGCTGGTGATGCATTCCACGCAGTCTGCGATTCTCCTCAGGCCTCTCTTGTCATGGGTCCAGGTGGGCTTGTCTGTGTGCTCCATGCGTGGTGCCAAGGCCCAGCGAGGCTGCCATGGCAATGAGCTTAAATTGCAGTGTAATGTCCCAGCTCCTGCCCTGCCTAGATGCTACCAAGTCAGTCACCTGTCAGAAGTAGCTTTGGACAATTCTGGTGACATAGCTCACTATTGGCCTTTTAAATGAGAGTAAAGATTCTATGTGATGACAGAAAGGAGATGTGCATGCATCCAGGCTCCAGGGTCCAATACCTTACTCAGCAAGGGTGGCATCTGCTGTCATGCAACAGAGAGGAGAGTGGGGGACACTCTGTCCTATAGCTGAAGACCTCCCAGGGAGCTCAAAACTCAGGCCAGGACACTCCTCATTTATAGTAAAGAGATTGCTTACAGGGTGGGCGGAGGCACCACTAAGGCCTGCTCTCCCAGAGGGCTGTACTCAGTCCTGGCCTTGGGCTAACAAATCAGCCAGAGTTCACACAATCAGAGCAATGGGAAAACATCTACCGGGACATCTGAATTCGGAGTTCAAGATGGCCCTTCTCAAGCCACTACAGGTTATGTTTAGAAACAAGATGGAGAGACCATTGCAACTTAAGGGTGTCCAAGGAGGCTTCTCATTCTCTGAGAATTCACGGGTTCTGATACTGTGGTGACCACTTCTGCTTCCAGCCACCAGTAGAAACCTTCAGGCAGAGCTGGTTACTGGGAAAATGATTTGTGCTGGGGGAGACCTTCTGAGTCAGAAGAACACATAACTTATACAGTGTCTTTCAGAGAGGGCACTGACCCTTGGTGAGATGGGGGGAAAATAAGGTAATTGACAGGACACTGCTCAGAAGACCACCCTAGAGGCAGATGTTTCAGGGTATGGATATGAGAGAGGAAAGTAACTAAGTGTCTCAGGATCTGGGCTCAGCCTCACTTAGCTCAAGCCTGGTCATGGGTGAGTGTTCCTCAGGACTCTTTAAGAATTTCCTCAGAAGGCTTTGAAGCAGATGATAGGATACCACCAGTTACAGTTACCTTCTCAATGCAGGGGCAAAGCACCCAACCAAAATCAGATGATGAGAGGAAAGGGTGTATTTCAGGCTTTTATCATGGTATGACAGAACAGAGGCTGGGCATCCAATCTTGCTCTGACAGCTTGGAGGTAGTAGTGAGGTGAGCTATCACTGGCAAAGGGGAGCTTGGTTATAACACACCCAAGACTCACCCCAAAATGATATATCGCCTCCAGCAAGGCTCCACCTCCCAGACTGCGATCAGCCAGGGATTGAGTATGAAGGCTAACCACAGACACATGAGGCTATGAAGTCACTCAACGTTCAAAATCTCATCACGTCACAACTAATTGTTCTGTAGCTGTTTCCTCCAAAGAAACACTCCTCCTAGCAGGAGGAGGTAGGTTTATAAGACTCAAAGGAAGCTCTCAGAACTTAAAAGACTCAGGAAGCTCCTGAAAATGATAAACGTTTGGAAGTCCTCCTTGATATTATATAATGCAGCAAACTATTTCCTGGGAGTGACAAAGGAAATTTCATTGAGGAGGTGTCTGTGAATTGTTATCCGTTCTGAGGTGGGCTTTTTGGTGGTATTGTCCTTGTAAGTAATCCCTCACCTAGGGTCCTGTGAGTAACCTCAGCTCATTGGTTCATCAAAGTGGACTTGGATACAATCATTTCTTTTTTAAAAAAAAATTATTTATTTATTTATTTGAAAGTGACAGAGAGATAAAGAGGCAGATAGAGACAGAGAGAGAATGGTCGTGCCAGGGCCTCCAGCCACTGCAAATGACTTCCAGACGTGTGTGCCCCCTTGTGCATCTGGCAAACATGGGTCCTGGGGAACCGAGCCTTGAACAGGGGTCCTTAGGCTTCACAGGCAAGTGCTTAACCACTAAGCCATCTCTCCAGCCTACAATCATTTCTTTCATCTGTTATGGAAAGTCAGAATTAGTCTGGGTGCCGTGGAAGTGAAGAAACTGAGACAAAGGCTACATAATTTGAGACAAAATGAGAGAAATCTGTCACTGATGAACTCATTCATAGAAGTCATTGAGGAAATTTGGTTACCTCTAGCTTTGTCCCCAGGCATATCAGGGATTGAAAATACTGAAGGAAGTATATGAGAGAGAGAAAGAGAGAGAGAGAGAGAGAGAGAGAGAGAGAGAGAGAGAGAGAGAGAGAGAGATTATATTTGATACCTAGTTCACTAGTCTGACCAAGTTTATGTCCATGGTAGAGTTAAAATAGAAATTAATTCAGCGGGGACCTGATATGGGGTTTCAATGACTTTGCTGAAACCCACGGTGGGATATGATCTTTGTGAATTAGGAGGCATATCTGAGCCATTTCTTCATCCCCAAAGCCAGACTTATGGTAGCTCTATTCTCTAGAGGGGAAGTAGTCTTTTCTGTAAAGGCCGCAGTGCCTAGACTGGGTAAGATGAGCCCTGATGTGTAGAAAAGATGTGCAAAGGCCCAGGAGACAGACCACTGCAGCAGAGCAAATAGTACCTGTCAGAAGCCTTACCACCCACTGGCCTTGTTCATTTCTGTGACGTTTCTGGCTCATATTCTGGGGCGGATCATGGTCTCTGCTGTCCTCTGGGGTAGCTGGGCTACTGGTATCAAGGGATATGTTGAAGAAAGTTTGGGGGAGAGAGGCCCTTCTGCTGAACAGTGGGTGATGGGATTCTCAGCCTTCATGATGCTATCCCTCTCTACTCAAGGTTACAGTGCATTACGCTGAATTTAAAGTCACATGGCTTGCACCTCATCGCTGAGTACTAAAGCCAACCAGTTGGCTTGGAGACATATGGGGCTGGAGGTAGCTTTGTGCAGTGTGGTAATTAAGGCAATAATCATTTGGAAAAATCTGCCAAAGGTCTAAATCTAAGCTTGCCCAAGAGGCAACGTGCTGACGTCCTTTTTACGACGTCCCTCAGCACCCACGGATGCCGTGGCATTTAAACCTCTGACAGCTTGTCTATAGGAAACCCCAGTGGTGAAGGATTTATAACTGAACCATAAAAATCCACTCTGAGTTTAAAGTTGGCATGCGAGAACCCAGCCTAGGAGTGAATTAATTAATGAATTTGTCCTTTCTTTCATCAAATTGACTGACACCTTCAAACATATCCCCTTGAGAAGCGATCGCAACAGATCTCATAAAGTGAGAAACTTTAGGCTTGGCCAATGCCTGGAATGAGAGACGGCTCACAGAAATCACTACCTATGTAGGAAAGTGTGAGGGAAATGGGGTCCCTTTAGGACCTTGGACAAGTTGGATAGTGGAGAGGATGGGTCGGGACAGAGTTCTGGATCATAGCAAATGAGTCTCACTGTACCCATAGGATGCTGGGCTATTCTCTACCACAAGTTGAGAGTGAGGACCCAAGAAGCAACCCATCTGTCCTTGCATCCACTATGCCTCTGACGCAGGTTCGGTCGGTGATGGTGAGAGTGAATCCCTGGGCTTCCCGTCACTAAGGCAGGATGGGTAGCAAGCTGACCTAGCTCTTAGTGCTGGGGAAAGCTGTGAGGAGAACTGAAAGTGGGGAACCACCCACAAGGAGCAAAACTGTGGGGGCATTTCAGTGTCCGAGGTGGTCACTGATGCATGCCTTTAGGTATTCTTGTCTCCTGCCCCGTGACAGGAGGTGGAGCGGAGAGTAAAGTGTGCAGCAGGCGCCTGTGGCTCAGAGCTCCATCGTTACTTTTCCTCTCACGGACCCTGGACATTGTACAGGGAGCTCTAAGGCAGGTCCCGTCCCAGGGCAGAGTAACTGCTGAGCAGGCCTTGGGCACAGACAGATCTGAGTCTTCATTGCTTAAGGACCTTAAAACACTGTGTCTTGAGCCATCTGCATCACACAGGGGAGATATATCAGATTGGCCTCAGGGACTGCCAGGGTATTTTCTACACACACACACACACACACACACACACACACACACACACACACGGCCCCTTCACCTTGGCCATCTTATCTATGCTTCCTGACATCTTTTTGGGGGTGAAAAGCTGAAGATCTACAGTAGCTATGGTCTTTAATGATGATGATGATGATGATGGTCATCTATTTCCTTTCATGAAAAATATTAACGTAAAAAAAACCATGGGGCTAGGGAGCATGACACAGTGGGTAAGGGCACTTTCTGTGCAAGCATGAGGACTGGCGACGAATCCCCAGCACCCATGTAAAACGTTGCATGTGGTAGCATATGCCCATAACTCTAGCACTGAGGGGAGCGGAGACAGGAGGAGCCCTGGAGCTCCCTGGTCAGCCGGTCTAGCTGAACTGGTAAACTGTAGGTTCAGTGAGAGATACGATCTCAAGGAAATAAGAGTGGGACAGCAACAGGGGAAGACACCTGACATCCTTCTCTGAGCTCTGTATGTGTTCACATGGGGTATGTGCATACGCATACACATTTGCATACTCCCCCCCAAACACTTACACCCCACCACTACCATGCCTACCACCACGCCACACACATTAAAAAGCTGTAAAAGGGCTGGAGAGATGGCTTAGCTGTTAAGCTGTTTGCCTGCAAAGCCAGAGGATCCGGGTTTGACTCTCCAGGACCCACATAAGCCAGTCGCACAAGGGGGCGTGTGCATCTGGAGTTTGTCTGCAGTGGCTGGAGGCCCTGGTGCACCCGTTCTCTCCCTCCCTCCCCTAGCTCTCTGCATCTTTTTCTCTCTCACATAAATAATATATTTTTCTCTTTTTTCGAGGTAGAGATTCACTCTAGGTCAGGCTGACCTGAAATCTACTATGTAGTCTCAGGGTGACCTCGAACTCACAGCTATCCTCCTACCTCTGCCTGCTGAGTGCTGGGATTAAAGGCATGTGCCACCATGCCTGGATAAATAATATTTTTTTTTTAAAAAAGCTGTAAAAAAAGAACAAGCAAATAAGGGTCTGTATTTCAGCACCTTTGGTAGCCTATGAGATGAGTTTTATGTAGTAACTTTGTATTCTCCATAGGCCCCAGGTACAAAGCTACTACTGCTGTTTTGTTACATGGTCATGTGACGCACCCCCCCCCCCAAACTGCCTTATACATGTTCAGGTTTGTACCTTTATGTCGGTGCTGCTCTTGTCTCTGGTCAGGAAGCTTCTTTCAGCAGTGGGCAGCAGTGGCTGCCAGACTCACTAGTAAAAGTGCTGAGAGTGAGCAACTATTGGCTGCTCAGTCCTAAATGGAACATCTACCAGCCAAGGCTTAGGGGAGGTCGCAGAAGAGGAGGCAGGATGAATGTAATATCTGGAGGATGGGGAGGAGTGACGGGGAATGCCATCTGCCAGCGGTAACATGGCTGGTGTACTCATGCCCCGCCTGCCCTTCCTGAGTCTCCTGTGAGCTCTCATTACAAGCTTCAAGGACTGAGAAGAACAAGACAGACGCATACCCTACTCTCCAGCTTCCCCTCCGCACCTTGATGTGGTGCATTCCCCAAATCTGATTCCCTGCAGACACATGTCATCTTTGGATCCAATGGGCAAACACTGGTAATCACAAAGGATTGTTGCTTAAAACACCCATGGACTCCGTTATGGTCTGAACTGCTCACGACCATCCCGAATTCCTCTTCTGACATCGTAGCCCCAGTGCCTCCCAACAGGCTTAAATTTGTACAGAAGGTCTTTAGAAAGAAGAAGCCATGGAAAAGTAAGATCATTAGGGCAGCTGTAATCCAGAGTGAACGGTGTTCTTATGATTGGGGTACTCAGAGGGAAAGCCACTGTAGGACAAAGAGGCAGAGACCATCTGCAAGCTGAAGAGAGGTCCCAGGAGAAGCCATCCTTGACACACCTTAAGCTTGGTCCACAGGACTGGATAGAGCAAGTCTCTGTCCATATTACATGCCCCCTTCCTCCCCCACCTACTGTGCCACTTCTTACAGCAGCCCTGGCAACCTGACATGAATGTGGATAGCCGCGCTGGAAAAGAGGTTTCCTTCCTGCTTGGCGATGTATCGTGGTGGAGAGGCAGTAGCCTCTTGGCCTTGTGAAGGCTGAAGCCTTGCAGGTGATGTCACTCATCCACTCCCTCCCCCCACAGTCCAATGTGGGTCTGAGTTGGTTCTGATCTTGGAAGCAAGAGCGTACGTGACTTATCCATGACTGTGCCTGGCTGTTGCAGAGGGTGGCTTCTCCCACAAGTTACTGAGGTCTGGATAGCATCACAAGGGCTTGCTACTCACTTACCCAATGCGTTGAGGGACATTCTCACAAGCTACTGATGATTATCCTACAGAGTGCCATACTCTGCTGGGCTGTTTTTTTTTTTTTTTTTCTTCGAGGTAGGGTCTCACTCTAGCTCAGGCTGACCTGGAATTCTGCGTAGTCTCAGGGTGGCCTCGAACTCACAGCAATCCTCCTACCTCTGCCTCCCGAGTGCTGGGATTAAAGGCGGGCGCCACCACGCCCGGCTTTTGTGCAGGAGATCTTGATGTAAGTCACATGTATCTGAACAGGTGACTTACCTGCATCTCCCTCCTACTTACCTGCTCTTCCCTTTGGTTCTAACAGGGGCCTCCAGAGTCCACACTGGGCAGACAAAAATCAAGAGCCAAGACATGTTCTCGTGGGAGACCTCAGCTGGTCATGTCCCAGTAGGTTGGATGGCCTGTGACACCCTTCTCCCCCTGGGCGTCCTTGGAGGTTTCTCTGCCTGCACATTTCTAAGCACTAAGGCTTTGTCTGAAATACCCAGTAGTAACTTTCTGGCCACTCTTCCCTGAGAAGGTCGCGTTCTTCACCTGCCTGTCAAAGCTGCAGAAATGACCTGCACACCTTCCTTTCAGATTCTATTAGTGTACCTATTAAACTCTTTTTCTGAATTATTTCACAGAAAATGAAAGGCGACTGTCCACCACATATATTTCTCTCATGGCTAATTATGAGTGAAATGGATTAACAAAATAGAACAGTACATTTTCTCGCAAATGAGTATAATTTTGGAAAGAAGGAAATGTTCCTATAAATCTCTTTTAAGGATTTTGAAAAGCTAGCATCATATGACCATCCTTTTATCTATATAGTACATATCTGAAGTCTTTCATTCTGTGTATATTTATAAGCAGTTGAAGTATGTCACAGAAATGAAATAAATTTATTCTAGGAGCCCCTCCCATAATCCATTAGTCTAAGAAATTGTCTTAAAAGCAGTGTGTCATTATTTTAGAGTTAAACAGTTAAACGTTTTTATACAGAGACATCAAAACCATATATGCTTCAAACACCAAACCTTTTTAAATGCCTTTCAGATAAAACAATTTATTTATGCAATTAACAACAACATGCAATTTCTAATAATTAGCAGATAATAGTTATCTCCAAAGTACTTTATAAAATTGCCTTTGAACTGCATTCGTTCTGTGGGGAATCACTGAAAATTGGACTATAAAATTACCAGAAAATGTACTGCATTAACAAGAATTTTCTGTATTCAGTTTCTCTTCAAATTTATGAGCTTAAATATTTGTAAACATTGAGTTTCATAGACAGAAACCTGTCATCTCACCTCCCTTTAAGGGGAACCCCCCCCCCACATTTTAGCACAGTTGCTAGAGGATTTTTATTTTATTTTGACTTTGCTTCTTCTGTCCTTTTCTTCTCCAGTAACAAGGATATTATTTTGTAATTATTTCTTCTTTGAGAATTAAAAAATAATTACTAATATGGTATTTTATTGGTATATATCAGTTCTTTCTAGTTTCCTTTCATAAACAATATTAGATATTCAACAATTGTAAAACAGTCCAATTAAACAAGACTGTCTTTGGATAAAGAATAATAAAAACCATTAAAGAAATACATTAATGGCTATCAAAAGGACTTAGAACAGGGAAAGGGTGCCCAGCCACTTCCCCATTCGGGAGAAGAAATTCCTGTTTTTTAAAGCCACAAAGGGCCCAGATGCATCCGCAGGGCCTGGAAAGGTCACGTTTCAGACATCTTTGCCTCTGGTTTCCTTTTCAGTCTTATGTGCCTGTGTCTGCACAGTCAGTGCAAAGCATGCGTTGGATTCATTTTTGCCAAGATGAGTTCATGTCACCAGGAGTTGTCATCACCATGGCAGAACCCCAACGGGCTGAATGCATAGACCAGGCCAGGTGCCGTGGGCCCTTTGTAGGTTGTGTTCTGCAGCCAACTCCTGAGCTCTGACTGGGTCTCTCCTGGCATGCCACCATGACACAGGGGATGCGCCCCTGAGTTTGCTCTTCCCTTCCCTGGAGCCCCTTCTCGGCTGGCAGAAGCCTCACCCATCATCTCTTTGCAATAGGCCTTCAGGAATCCCTTCTGTTTTTCCAAATTGAGCTCAAGGTTACGTAAGCGCAAGGGTGAGTTGTATGTACCCGATGTTTCTAGCATTTTCCAAGTTGACAGGGATAATGATGACAGTGACTTGTAGCACAGCCACAGCAATGCCTAAAGCAACAATACCAAGGGGACTGTCACTGTGGCAATGTCCCTGAATGAAAAACCACAGTTACACACTTTGGAAATAACATGGCTGGGTAGGTTGATATACCCATAGAGCCCATGGAGTCCCTTGCCTTCATGGGAAGATGGCTGTGAGGATGAGTGGCAAATCCACTTGCTGATCTCAACAGCCACACATACAGCCACACACAGGAGGTCCATAGCCAAATACCTCAATCACAGCACGAAGCAGCAGCACTTGGGTTTTGCTGAGGATGAAATATTTGCAGGAAGGATGTGTGTGTATTCTGAGCTTTATGAGAAATCAATAGCATTGACAACTCAGGGCAGAACCTTTGAGGGAACAGGAGAGGATTAAAGTTGGATGCCACTCTAAAGAACCACACTCGAGTCTGTCCATTGTCTGGTACTTGTCTTTAAGGGGACAGCCCTATTGACATTCTTATCATGCAAACATCACTTCTGGAAGGCCAGCCGCCTGTGCATGGTGCATGCTCGTTAGCTTATGGAAACTTTTTCTCCTGCACTGTCCTTAGCTACTGCGGAAAAGGCTGAGTAGATAATTGTGGACACTGCCTTGAATCACATGAGGCAATAGATTACAGACTTGGGGAAATAACATTGTCAGAGAGAGGGAGAAAAAAAAATGTGAAAACAATAAGTCATGTTGAAGTGTGTATATGGATACCATCTTCTCAGGCTGGAGTCCTAGGACCCTCCTTGTGTATCAACACCTTTGTTTTCCCCACTTCAGAAAGTAAGTTCCTGAGCTGCTAGGAAAAAGGGAAACAGCAGACTAAATTTAAAGTATTTTGAAAGAGATGAGCTAATATTTTTTAAAGTTCTATAAAATCTTCCTTTTGTGAAGGGCTCAAGTTAAAAATGTTCGATTTTGTATAGAATTCAAGGTGTCAGGTTTGGTGGAAGTCAAAACGCAGCCCATTTTGTAAGGATTTAACAGCAGTGAGCTTTGGTGACTGGGTTGTTCAGTAAATTGGCCCATTAACAAAAGGGTTTGCCAGTTGTTTCTTAGAAATGCATTTGCATTTGGTGAACTGGCCCATCAATTAACTGCTAGTCCAAAAGTTAATCTTTGATGAACTGACCCCAAAGTCCATGCTTTCTTTCTCTAAATTTTTTTTTAAAATTAAACTTCTTGTGTTTGGATAATTGTTGATTCACATGCAGTTATAAAAATAATGAAGAGATTTTTTGAACTTTTCACCCAAGGTAACCCGTGGAAAACTATTAAAGGTTCTTATTACCAGGACACTGACAGGGGCACAGTCTACACCCAGAACACCAATCCACTAGGATGCCTTCTGCCACTGTGGAAAGCCATATAAGCCATATCCATCTCCATCTCTCCTGACTGCCTACCTGAACCTAGTCCTTGGGAACTGCTCACGTATAATCAATTTTTACAATCTTGTCACTTCAGGAAGGCTGTGTAAATAAAATCACAGTGTATAATCTTTCATTTTCAGCATAGCATCTAAACTGGGGCATGCTCACGTCTCTTTATGTCTCTCTGTTATATCCATTGGATTATCCATTGTAGCAGTTACTTCCTGCTGCCGAGACAAAATACCCCACCAGATTATGGGAGGAAAGGGTTTATTTTATCTTACAGTTTTGAAAGAAAGCTTCAGAACAGTGGGAAAAAACAAGAGCAGTGAAGGCAGCAGGCTCATATCTTCATATATCAGCAGGAAGAGCAGCAAGAAGGAGGCCAGTGGGCTGGAGAGATGGCTTAGCGGTTAAGCGCTTGCCTGTGAAGCCTAAGGACCCCGGTTCGAGGCTCGGTTCCCCAGGTCCCACGTTAGCCAGATGCACAAGGGGGCACAAGCGTCTGGAGTTCGTTTGCAGAGGCTGGAAGCCCTGGCGCGCCCATTCTCTCTCTCCCTCTATCTGTCTTTCTCTCTGTGTCTATGGCTCTCAAATAAATAAATTAAAAAAAAATTTAAAAAAAAAAAAAGAAGGAGGCCAGTGGGCTGGACTAATCAACCCCAAGGTTCACCCTCTGTGATGCATATCCACCAGCAAGGCTCCACCTCCCAAAGGCTCCATCAGCTGGGGCTTAGCAAGAAGCTTAAATTTTAAATACTCAATGCGATGAGAGACATTTTACCTTCAAACCACCACATCCACTCACCTGCTGAAGGGCATGTAGGTAGATTTTAGGTTTTGAGTATTGTTTCTGTAAACATTCAATCACATATTTGGGTACGTGAATGTTTCTGTTCCCATGAGAAAAATGTACAAGCATGTAATTGCAGGTTGTGTACATTCTTTTTCAAGATCAGTTTGAAAGAAAAGGTTAAACTTTTCCAGAGAGCAAAGGCTCTCTGCAACCCTTCCCAATCAGTACAGGAGGACCCCACTTTTCATAGGCATCAGGTGTTATCCATATTTTGCATTTAGACATTCTGATATTTGTACTGGGACCCTTTATGGTGGGCATTTAAAATGTATTTATTATTATTATTTTTTTATTTTTGGTTTTTCAAGGTAGGGTCTCACTCTGGCCCAGGCTGACCTGGAATCCACTATGGAGTCTCAGAGTGGCCTCGAACTCACAGCGATTCTCCTACCTCTGCCTCCCGAGTGCTGGGATTAAAGGCGTGCACCACCATGCCTGGCACTATTTATTATTTTTATGCATGTGTGTGTGTTCATGTGTGTGAGAGTAAATATAAATGTATGGGGGTACATGTGTACATACATGTGCATGTATGTTGAGATCAGAGGACAACTTCAGATGTCATCCTCAGGAATACAGTCCACCTTTTTTTGAGACTGACTTTCTCATTGGCCTGGAATTCATCAATTAGATTAGACTAGCTGACCACGGAGCTCCAGAGATCCTCCTGTCTCTTTCTCCCCAGTGCTGGGGTTACAAGAGTGCATCTCCATGCCTGGCTTTTATGTGGATGCCAGAAATTCAAACTGAGGTCTTCATGCTTGCAGGACAAGAATTTTACTGCCTGAGCCATCTCCCCAGCCCCAGGGAAGTGTTTTTACCTCTTTGTTCTCATGTTCACTGCTAGTTCATAGCTAAGCATTTGATGAGTGCATTGTGGCTTTGTATTTGCAGCCTTTCCGAGCTTCTTCTTTAGTTCTAGGAGGTGTGTGTTTGTAGTTTCTTGGGACACTCTACCTGGACACTCAGGTCATAGGAAAATGGACAAACCAGGCGTGGTGGCGCACACCTTAATCCCAGCACTTGGGAGGCAGAGGTAGGAGGATTGCTGTGAGTTCGAGGCCACCCTGAGACTACATAGTGAATTCCAGGTCAGCCTAGGCCAGAGTGAGATACTACCTCAAGAACAAACAAACAAATAAACAACAACAGCAAAAAACCCCAACCAACCAACCAAACAAGAAACAAAACAACAATAACAAGAAAGCTAGGCGTGGTGGCACACACCTTTAATCCAAGTACTTGGGAGGCAGAGGTAAAAGGATCCCCATGAGCGAGGCCAGCCTGAGACTACATAGTGAGTTTCAGGTTAGCCTGGACTAGAGTGAAACCTTAGCTCTAAAAACAAAACAAAACAAAACAAAACAAAACAAAACAAAACAAAACAAAACAAACAGAAAACAAGGAAATAGACAATATTTTCTTTCTTTTAAGTTTTTTTTTTCCCTTTAGCCCAGTCAACTCACTGGTCTCTGCTCCCCTTCACAGAGTTGGAGTTGCAGGTACATGCAGTTGTGCCCAGCTGATTATGCGGGCTCTGGAGATTTGAATGCAGATGGTTTCAGACCCCTTCAGGCATGAGTAGGAAGTACACTTAACCACTGAGACATTTGTACAACCCTCTTCTTTTTGTGTGGTTGTTTATTTTTATTTATTTATTTGAGAGCAACAGACATAGAGAGAAAGAGGCAGATAGATAGATAGATAGATAGATAGATAGATAGATAGATAGATAGATAGATAGATAGATAGATAGAGAGAGAGAGCTTGGGCACACCATGGCCTCCAGACCCTTGCACTCCCCTATGTATCTGGATTACGTGGGTCCTGGGGAACAGAGCCTTGAACTGGGGTCCTTAGGCTTCACAGGCAAGCGCTTAACCACTAAGCCATCTTTCTAGCCCCAACCCACTTCTCTTTAATGTGAATGAATGCTTACAAATATTTTCTTTTTGCCTAATTGCACTGGTTAGAAATTCCTGGATGAGTTATAACCTGAGTGGTGATAGCAGACACTTTGCCATGTCCCCAGACTTAAGGAGGACGCTCTTGCTCATTCAGCACTATGTGGGCTGCTGGATGTACAGCTTTGTAGATGCTTTTTATTGGAAGTAGTTAGTTTTCCTCTGTTCCAGAGTCCCTGAAGCTTATATCCTGAATGACTGTTGCATTGCTTTTCTGCATCAATTGATAGGACCAATCATAATACCTGTTCTTTGTTAGTCTGTTCATAGAATATGTTACATTGATTGATTTTCAAATATTGAGTTAACCATGCATTCCCCAAGTATGTTCCATTGGTCATGGTGCACAATTCTTTTTTATACATCTTATATCTGATTTACTATTTTGTTGAGGATTTTCATGAGTTCACTAGTAATATGGATTGGTAGTTTCCCTCTCTTCCTCCCTCCTTTCTTTCTCTTTTCTTATATGTCTATTTCTGACACCATGGTACCATTGGATTCATGAAATGTGTTGGGAAATGTTCTGTTCACTTCTAATTTCTAGAGGCCACTATGTAAATGTTTTAATAATTCCTTTCTTATTTTTTTGATAATGTTCTCCAGGAAACAATTAATAGTTGCAGATTTCTTTATTGAGAAGCTGAAATTATAAATTCATTTTCATAATATTAACTGATGATTCAGATAATATATCTTATCCTGAGTGAGCTTGGTGTCTTATAATTTTCAAAGAATTGGGTCATTTCTTCTATGTTGTTAACTTCATGGATTTAAATTATTTTCCTAATATTCATCTATTATTGTCTTAATGTGTGGAGGATTTGTAATGATATCTTTTTTCATACTTGATATTTATTGGCTGGTGAATTATGACTTTTGTGCTTTTGTTTGTCTTGACAGAAATATGATAAATTTTAGCTATTTTTACAACCATCAGATTTTGGTTTTATAGTTTTTACACTTCCAATTTTCATAGTTTCTGCTATTTATTAGTTCCTTGTTTCTGCTTATTTGAAACATATTTTACTCATTTTTTCTAGTTTCTTGAGTCCTAATATTTATTTGAGATATTTCTTTTTTTCCTGTACATGAGCACTAAGTACTATAAATTTTTCTCTCAGCTCTGCATTAGTTGCATTCCATAATTTGATATGCTTTATTTTTATTTAGATGTATATGCTTTTACATGGCTAGAAACAACTACCCATGGCTTTTTTTTGGAAGTATATCATAAATTTTCAAGCTCCTGCAAATTTCCAGTTTTCTCTCGATAAGTTTCTATTTTGATTTATTTTAGGGTCAGAGAAACTGGCTCTGTAAATTATTATTTTATATTGTCTGAGGATTGATCATGACACACTTTGGATCAATTTTAGTGAATATTCCAGAGGTACTTGAAAACAATATTTATTTTGTTATTACTGTGGGATATTTTGTAGTCTCATTTAGGTTCTGCTGGGCAATGGTATCACTTGGCTGTCCTGTATCTCTATTAAGTTCCTAACTCATAGATTTATTAGCCACTATTGTTGGTGGGTGAAAAAAAGAAGTCCACAGATACGATTAAGAATCTGTGTCTCTCTGCTCTGAGGCATAACCTTTGCTAAGTGTCTCTTGAGGCTGTTGTTTGTGTGTACATGCTCAGGATCACCATGTCTCCTGTTGGACTGATCCTTTTATCCTTGTACAATGCCTGCCTTTGCATTCAGTGATTTTTCTTTTTCCTGATGTTATTCCTTCTTACATTAATGTTCATATAGTATTTTTTATATCTTTTTAGTTTTCAATATACCAATGTTTCTGAATTCAAAGTGAGCATTTGAGAAACAGTTTTCAGTTTGGACTATTCTTGTTAATCCATTCTTCCAATTGCCACATCTTAAGGTATTTAAAGCATTTGCTTTAAAGGAAATAACAAATATGTCAGAGTATTACTTATTTTATTTTTTTCATGATATATCTGCTTCATGTTCTGTATTTCTCTTTTTTTGGGCTGCTTAACGATTTCTCTCCTGCTTTGATTTATAGTTTTTATGATAATGCACATTCTTACATGTGGATCCACAATACAAGAACAATCATAGCTTAGAGACGTCACATGAAATACAAATGTGTTTTTTTTCTTGCAACTTCACTTGCCCTTCCTGCTCTTTAATACCATCAACTTCACATAACAACAGTGATAATTCTTGTTTCAGTCACACCAACGGTTTAGAAATTCACAACAGAAAGGTAAATCATCAAGTGTAATCAAACTTCTACTCTTTTTATCTCTGCCTTTCTGTCTGTAATGCCCTGACCATCCCTACCTTCCTGTCTATAATACTCTGACCATCCTTGACTTCCTGTTCTACTGCTCTGACTATCCTTGACTTCCTGTCCTTACTGCTCTGACCATCCTTGCCTTTATGTCCACAATGCTCTGACCATCCATGCCTCACTGTCTAGGGTGCTCTGAAATTCATTCATTATTTCTTCTCTGTTTTAAGAATTTCTTTTGGTCATTCTTTAATGATCATGCTGTGGCCAACAAATTCTGAGGATGTTTTTACTTCCTTTTGAGTTTTTAAATACCAGCTTTCTGACATGGAATTAGGGCCAGAAGTCCTTTCTTTCAAGCTGAAATAGTGGTGTCAATTCATTCTGGTGTGTGCTCCTGGTAAGAATTCCATTCCAATTTTAGGAGATTTCCACTCCCCTCTAGGTCATTTCTATATTTCCCTGTTTTTTCATCAGTTTCATTGGGATATTTTTGGCATGGGCTTTGCTGAGGTTTACTCAGATTCTTGAATCTATAACTTTGTATCTTTTATCAAATTTGTCAAGTTATCAGCCTTATTTCTTCAAGAATTCTTTAAATCTTCTCTCCTTCAGTCTCCTATGGTGCAGTAGTGAATCTCGGGTTATTGACTCACAGGCTCTGAGGCTTTGCTCATTTTTTACCTTCAGTGTTTTTCTTTTGTTCAGGTAGAGTGAGCACTGTGACTTCATCTTGATATTTACTGACCACACTAGTCACTATTTTTTAGCCATCCAGTGATCTTGCATTTTATTAAATTTTAAGTATAATTACAATTTCTTCCCAGATGAAAATTTCATCAGGCTAAGTGTACTGACAAGGCCAAAGGTGACTAAGCAGTATTCTTGGACTCACATTATGGAGTGTGTATAGTAGAGCACATATGTGAAACAAGGCCCACGTTCCTGAAAGAATTGCGGCCACTCAAGAAAGTACACATAATTTTGTACAAAATCTTGAATTCTATTAAAGGATTTGCCATTTTAACTAAGAAGAGCAGCAATTACTATAATATATTATAGAACAGTGGAAGTGATTTTCCATGGATTCATAAATTTCCCTTTTATTTTTCTAAGATTTTATGGCAGGGACACCAGCTGGAAAGGAGTTGAGTATTCTGAGAAGCCACTGATTGGATGGTTAAAATACAGTACTTGGTAGGGTTCAGGTGCCCAGTGCATTAGGAAGGAAAAGTGAGTATGTCTACTGCCTGAGTGTGGGTGACTAGGTGCAAGGGGTAGAGATTGGAGTATCAGGAGAAGGCACAGTGTGCTGTATATGCAGACAGCAGAAAGGAAGGTAAAGATGGGGATGGTTTAATTAGTGGTGTATCTGGACATCATGATGGATACAGGGACATGGTGATTGAGGTTTTCAGATTGGTTGATCGATAGACTGGAAGTAAAAAAAAATGTTTTTGACAGTTATTGATGTCAGTCAGGTGTAGTCATGCATTGTGGGAGGCTCTGGGGCTGTATTTAGGGCAACGTTAATATTGGAGGGGAAGAAGATCAAGGGGAAGACCTTGGAGGTGCTGAGGGTGGTAGAATACAGCTGAGCCCTGAGAGGTTGTAGGCTTCAGCCAATGAGGTATTATGAGTCTAGACAGGACAGTTTCAAGACTATCATAGGTACAGAAGTGGTGGCATATAGCTCATTGAGAGTCAGCCTGAGGATGGAGCCTGAGGTTGGAAGAAATAACAGTACTCTAGGAACTTGACCCTGAAAGCTGCTGGTGATAAATAGGTTTCTCTCTCTCTCTCTCACTCTGTCTCCTTCTCTCTCTCCCTCTGAAACTAAGTCACAAAGAGACTTCCACTTGGAACATTAGAATAATCGACTTCTGCAAGAGGTCAGAATTGGGTTGGAAAGAGATTCATGGCCAGACCTTGTATCTACTTGTCTGTCTGCTGACGAATCCAAATGTTTGCCTAGAGCTTTCCCATCTCTGACTGTGTTTGTTTTATTTATCTGGCAGTGATAGGGGTAGGGAGCAGGGAAGATGGATTGGAGGGCATTTGTCCAGATGGAGAAAATTTGCAAAACATGATGAGAATTGCATGTCTCATACCTGAATGGTTTAGGTGCATAATTTCATGATTAGTTGTAGAGTTTCACATACATATCAAGATTATGGGGAGTTTATTTGGGAAGTATGCTGACCAATTCACCTCTCAAGCAATGTAATGAAACATCCCATGAAAAAAAGAAATAAACATACTTATGTGCTTTGGATTATATTGGCATCTGGGTTAGAGCAAGCTGAACTTCCTCACATCATCATACTGACTACTGGAGGAAGAACTCACTGGTTTAGAAGTCTCAGCCCCACCCCTGGAACTGACTTCTAGAATATGACAAGTTTCCTTTACTCCTGCTCCTGAATATTGTTCTTTCACATAATAAGAACAGTCTTATATACTGATGGAAGATTCTTCTCATTTATGAAAAACAGAAAATAATTTTTCACATTATCATGCAATTCCCTTTATATCTTTCTTTACACTTAAACAAATCATTGCTTAAAAATGATTTTGTTATTGTATGTTAGAAAATTTCCAGTGCAACTTAAAATCATTAAAATGGAGAAATGCAGTATAAGCTGATGAAGAAAACAATGCCAAAATATGACATAGAACTTTTTCAGAAGAGGTAGGCACCATGTAAGTGGTGGAGCATTGAGCTTCCTGTGACCACAAAGGGTGTGTGTGTGTGGGGGGGGGAGGGAGTGCTGAATAGATGCCAGTCATGGATTGCTTTCATTGTTGCCTTCCTACTATTTTGGACTTTGGAAATAGGGGTCTGGGGAGGAGAGACCAGGTAGAACAAAGAACTTTAACTTTGGATATATAATTTCACCTATTATAAGTTCTTTATTCTCATCTTTGAATTAGCTGCCTGTTTGCCCCACAAAATATATATATTATCTTAAAGCCGAATATATCTACATGTGTGTTTATATACTTAAATTGTAAATTTATCTTCAGTGGTATGGATATTAATATTGTATTTGAACTTCATATAGCAACAAGAGCAATATAGGATCAAGTAAGTACATGGGTCTATAAGTTGTGGAAGCAAGTTGACAGTGGCCTGTGGTCTGGACTAGTTGTGAGGTCCAGAGTGAAAAACAGAAGCTCTGGGGCTGTAAGTTCCCTTGTTTGCAGCATGAAGACTTGGAATTATGTGTTCCTTCCACCTCAGTGGTTTCCCAAGTAGAAAAGGCTATAAGTGGCACAGGAGTTCAAAGAAAATAAAAAGAAATCAATAATGTGGGACTAATATGAAGAAAAAAGAGCAAAAAAAAATGCAGCGAAGATAATGGGAATGAAAGAAAGCAACAAAGTGCATTAGAATACAAAGAATGAGGCACTGAATAAGGGTGAAATAAAGCATATTTTCACGTTAAAGATGGTGACTAATGTGCTCTGAGTGGCATTCCACCTGAATTCTGATCAGAGTACTAGGCCCTGAAATTTTGGTAGACTCACAGCACCAGGAAATACCTGGTTCCTTGGTGCTTTGCTAGCCTGGGACTTCTGCTCACCTCTGATTCTCTCTACACAGGCCCAGAATGAAGTAGGCAGGAAGAGGCTTAAGGGCTAATGTATCTGTCTATATCACAATCTCAGTTCTTACAGACACAGTGGCTCAGAAGATCAGGGTGATGGTCCCCTAGTGGGGCATCATGGTTGGTCACCATCTTCCAGCTGTTCAGAATTGAACATGAGATGTATCCTCCTACACATGGCCCCAGACAGTTTCAGAACAAGATGTTACTATGGTGGAATTGGTCCTGTGATATATTCCAGCTGGGTTTCTTTTTTTTTTTTTTTTAACTGGGCATTATGGAAATACCTCAGAACATTATATAAGCACAAAGCTATTGCACCATGTCAAACCCTGCCATAGTTGGAATATCAGGTGCCTAAATGTAGCTACTGTATTGAAGAAATGACTTTAGCATTGATTTGTTTATTAGGTGTAGAGTTGGGAAGCCCTTCGAGGCTCGTGGTTATAACGGGTGATGCAGGCTGTGGCATGTGAAGGTTGATCTCTATTGTTGATTTGAATGGAGCATGAACTGAGTGAGAGACACACTTTTTGATTGCTTCCTTTTCATACTATTTAGGAAAAAAAATCAGTTTTCCAGCTCTCTGCTTTGAAAAGATCTCAGATCATTGAAATCACATTTTCAGAGATGCCAGTAGCTATCACCTGTGATTCTGGAAAAATGTGTTTCTTTTCTTTGCTATCCCTTCCTCCCCTGCCCTCTTTTTCTTTCTCCTTCCTCCCTCTTTTTCTCCCTTTCTTGTTTGCTCCCTTATTTCCTTCCTTCTTTTCTTCTTCCTTCCTTCTTCTTCTATCCTTCTCATCCCTTCTTCCCCCTTCCTTCCTTCCCCTCTTTCCTTTTTTCCTTCTTTCTTCCTTCCCTTGTTTTGTTCTGCTTTTCCTTTATCTATAATGTTCTCACATCTAGAACTTACAACCTTATTGCCCTCATAAAACCTTTCATAAGAAATGCTTCCACTAAAAGGAAGTGTTTGTTAGGACAAGTTTGCTCTAGGGAGGCTGTGTCTTATTGCATGTTCCACTATGAAGCCACAGATATCTTTGACTATGTACATGGTCACCTGATTTCAGAGTCATCTCTCCTCACAAGCTCAAGCTTGCCCATTGTAATGACTTTGGGGATTTTGTTCAAGTAACAAAGTTGATGGGTGTATGTTTAAAAAATAGTCCATATTGACTCATGTTTCTTGACAATGGGATAGAAAAAAAATTAAGTTCAAATGCAAACAATTTTAACACAATTTCCACTAGACCTGGAAGTAGATCCTGCAATGACAGCGAGACACAGTCTTGCTTTCCTCTACCAGCAGACTGAGTGATAATCTCAAAGAAGAGGCACCTGTTCCTCACTGGAGTGTGTAAATATCCCAACCCAGCTAGTGCTTCATTACTGACATGACAGAGGACCAATTTCAGTTGCTCCCCAAACACTGCTTTCTAAAACATTTAACACTGAATGCTCTTTATTTCCCACTGAAGTCTCTAATTATCCACTTGTAGCTTGTTATAAAACATTTCTCCCTAATTCTGAAATAGAGACCCAATGTTATATGGTGAATATATTCATGAAAAGCCTGAAGACAACAAAGATATTAAGACATAATTTTGTTGTTGTTGTTGGGAAATTTTCTTGTCTATTTCTCCAATTGCCCAACTATCTCCTCACATTTATTAGATTATGGTCATTGAGTCCCCTTGATTTCTCTTCTTCATTTTCACTTTCTTTGCCCAAATGTTTTCTCTAGAGAGCTACTTGACTTTAAGATATCTTATTTTTTTTTCCTTTTTAAAAAATTATCATCTGGTAATCATATTATTTTCTTCTTCATTTTTTAAGTTCTCTTTAGGTTTGTGCTTACTTTCTTTGAAAAAAAAGTTCTATTTAAAATGTGTAGTGAAAATAGAACAGTGTATTGGATGCTGATGATTTCAGAACAGTGTCCAAGGAAAAGTAAGGGCTGAGGTAGACTGAACCTAGATCACCAATGCATAGTGGTGAGAGGACTGTGGACGCCCCATACAATGACCAGGGTTGAAAATGGGACATCCTCCTGCTAGGCCAGGGGAAGCTCTATCTGTGCCATGTTAAGTTGCTGACTTACCTGGAAAACCCTGGCATGTCAGCCTAGCTGACAGTCCCATGAAAGCATGAGGAATTCCCAGACCAGAGCTGGTCAGCTCCATGGGAAGTGGTTGGTCATGTCCTCATCACTTAAACATGAAATCAGATCCTTCTCTTAAGAGAAACCACTGGGCATGCCAGCCCAGGCTTGTCAACCACTCACTTGTCCCTGTGGAAAGTATCTTTCAATTCAGTCTACTGTACACCACTGAGAACAATGTGTCGCTATTGAGGATAAAAACAAATTATCTCCTTAGAATATGATGGCAGGCAAAGGAGAGTCCTCTTTCATTCAAACATCTCATTTAATCATCTTGGAAACACCCAGCTCTCTCTCTGGGTCACTGTGTGGACACACGGCTGTTGGAGCTTCGAGTGGACTTGTTTGGTTTTATTGTTTGTTCTTTGGACTCCAATTCTTAATCATGGGTAT
The DNA here is from genome assembly GCF_020740685.1 of Jaculus jaculus. Lineage (NCBI taxonomy): Eukaryota > Metazoa > Chordata > Mammalia > Rodentia > Dipodidae > Jaculus > Jaculus jaculus. Next base: position 21,373,842 of record NC_059103.1, read on the forward strand.
AAACTATGCAGACAGCCACCTGCGTTTCCTTTAGAAATTGAATACTCTCATACCAGTCACTCCAGGGAAAGTTTTGAGGGGAGTTTATTATTCAAATTTCATATTTAATGTATTTGCTGCTATGACAAAAGTGATGAATTCAACCAAAAATTTATGTTGGCTGATTATCCCAAGTCATACACTAAGCATAAACTTTAGAAGACAAAGAGGATGTCACTGTGGAAGGCGGAGGACCGGCCATGTTTGTGTAGCTTGCTGATGTGGGAAGTGGGTTTAGGGGCAGTGGTATTGTAGACAGTTCCACATTGCTGGGGTGAACACCCAAACCAGACACAGTTAATGGGAGGAAGCGGTTTATTTCAAGCTTACAGGCCCAGGAGGAAGTTCCGCTAGTGGTGGAAGAAGCTGCCTCCGTACATCCACTCAGACAGAAAAACTGCAGACAGCAAATCACCAGCACCAGCTCACACACCAAAAAGCAGCGAGCAGCAGGACCTAAGCAGAGCTTCCCTAACCCCTCTGCGTACCTTTGGACTAGAATTCAGCTCTTTCTCCAAATATACCTTAGGGCTGGACTCCAGGATCTGTTCCTCATTGACACTTCCTCCAGCCATCTAGCTGGAGACCCAAGTTACAAGCTATAATAAAACACCTGGGGGTTGGAGAGATGGCTTAATGATTAAGGCACTTGCCTGTGAAGCCTAAGGGCCTAGATTTGGTTCTCTAGTACCCACATAAGCCAGATGTAGAAGGTGGAACATGTGTCTGCAATTTGTTTGGAGGGGTAGAGGCCCTAGTGTGCCCATTCTCTTTCTCTATCTGCCTCTCTCTCTCTTTCCATCTCTCTGTCATAAATAATAAATAAATAAATAAATAAAATTATTAAAAGGAAACATACTAGAGTATATGGGGTACACACATTTGACTACCACAAATGAGTATTTTAACTAAGAACTCAACTGGTGGGATGCAGTCAGTAAGTAACATAAGGAGTCTAAAGATCAGTGAGTTTGAGAGCTTGGCCTTTATCCATGAACGTTAGGGAATTGAGCACAGGGAAGGCAGGGAGAAATTGCCTTCCCAGCACCTCTTGGAGAGTCTCAACTTCTTTTTTTGACACCTTTGCGAGGGCTGGAAGCAGGGTGGTCAACCATATGACCGCAGAGTGAGTCTTGGGAAGTCACATCTGTGGGTGACACAGTGTCCAGACTTTGGGGTTGAAGTTCTGTGAAGGAAGTTTCATCTGCCATCCTTTTACCTTTCTCACCTTCCCAACCATGATTGCATATTACATACTTTTATCTTTGTGTGTATGTGTGTGCATTTGTGTGTGTGTGTGTGTGTGTGTGTGTGTGTGTGTGTGTGTGCGGGTGCATGCTACTGTGCACATGTGGTCTCAGGACAACCCCTGGTGCTGGTCCTTGCTTTTGGCTTTGAGGCAGGGTATTCTGCTCACTTGTTCACTGCTGAATATGCCAGGATATCTGGCCTAGAGGCTTCCTGGTATCTTACTATCTTCACCTCCTATTTTGCTGAGTCACATTGGAATTACAGTCACGTGCTACAGTGGCGGCACAGCTTCATGTGGGTTCTGGAGATCTGAACTCAGACCTTCACAGTTAGGTACCAAGTGCTTTGCCCACTGAGCCATCTCCCCAGCCCATAATTGCATATTTCTGGTGTCAGTGTTGTGAGAATTCTTAGTACATCTATTGCCTGTGGTTTTAAAACACAGAGTTTCCCCCCAAAGAAGGGTGAGCGGCGAAAAGACATGAGCCTACTGTATGTGCTAATGGGAAGAGCTACAGATTAAAACTCCTCTTACGCTGGCTAATCACACACCAGAGAAGACGCACACAGGAGTATGGTCATTACCGATCTGAGGAAATCGAACTTGAAAGCAGTCATTTTGTTTCCTCTGCCATCATGCTTCTGCCTCTGTGGAGGTCATTACTCAACACAGCGAAGACAGCTAAAATCACATTACCAACCTGCTCAGTTCTGCCTGGCACGTTAACCAGCTCTTTGGCTTGCTCTCCATACAATGAGCCAGCTTCCTTCTCTCCAGGTTATTGACATGTGTTCTTAAGACTGCGGGCGCTTTATTGACTTCATAATTATTCCGTGTGTGGTGTTAGCTTAGTTTACATCTATGTATATGCTTATTTCATGCTCTTTAAAAGGCAATAAAGCTAAATTATGTATGATTCCCCTGTGCTAGGGAGGGTCTTGCAGGGTCTCTGCTCACTCACTGGAGGAATCCCGTGTGCCCTCTCTGTGAGTTACAGCAGAGATTAAGGCGTGCAGGGAAGAGCCTGCCTCAGACAGCCAAGGTACAGTGGGTGAGGTGAGGTGTCCAGGCTGTGTAGATTGGGTGAGGGGGGAACAGGGCCACCAGGGAGGTACAGACAGGAAAGAAATTCAGGACAGATAGTATTTTCAAAGTTATGGTGGTTAATCTTTATTGTCAACATGACATGATTTGGAATCAATTTAGCATGTTGGTGAGGGTGTTTTCAGAGAGGTTTAACCAAGGAAGAAAGACCCTCTTCGAATGTGGGTGGCACTATTCCATCGGCCCAGGTTTCAGAGTAAAAAACAAGGAGAAAGCAGAGTGAGCACCAGCCTTCATCTCTATGCTTCCTGACTGTAGATGCAACGTGACCCACTCCTGCCTCCGTGACTTCCTCCACAGTGAGCTTACACCCAACTGTGAACCAAATGAAACCCTCCCTACCTTCCTTCTTCCCTCCCTCCTTCTCTTCCTTGTTTCTTTCTTCCTTCCCTCCCTCCCAACTAAACCCAACTGTAACTCATCTAAGCTTCCCCCTCCTTCCCTTCCCTTCACTGCTCTTCCTTCTCCTCACCTCTCCCCTCCCTCCCTCCCTCTCTCCCTTCTTCTTCCTTCCTTCCTTCCTTCCTTCCTTCCTTCCTTCCTTCCTTCCTTCCTTCCTTCCTTCCTTCCTTCCTTCACTTCTTTGTCACAGCGACAAGGAAAGTAACTAATGAAAAGATACAAGGTGTTTTTAAGAAGGCAAGATTTAAGTAAAGTTTGATGGGCAAGTAAATATTCTAAGAATCAGAAAGAAAATATTCCTGAAGAAGGAAGAAGAGAGTGGAGCTTTTGATGGAGAATGGATGGTGAGTACACAAACTTCCTTGAATACACAGCAAGCTGGGCAGAAGATCTGGTGGCCTCAGTGGTCAGAAGAAGAGATGGGAAGGTGTCCTTTTATCCACTAAAGTGACACTTGACTTCTGTCTCTGGTCCTGAGCTGGGCAAGTTGACCTCTCAGAGATCACTGTGATACATTTGGTCTGTGCCATCTGATGCCACCTATGCCCCAGTTCCTGATGTGAAAGATGGGGCTCATAATTTGTCTCAGCTCCTTAGGTTGTGGAGAGAACTAGCTGAGGCTGTGTGTGAGGGGTTCAGCATCTTTCCTAGTATCTGGTGAGCAGACACTAAGAGAAACTGTGTCTTGTGAACAATGGAGACATCCTCACCAGAACAGGTATGATTTAGATCTCCAAGGGTAAGTGCAGAGAGAGGAATTTGACTGGCAGCAAGAATCATTCAGAGAGTAGGGGAAGAAACTGATGTCATCAACAAACACAGTGTGGAAATTGCCCTGGGCAGGCAAGGGTAGGACTGTGTGGTAATGCCTCACCTGAGACAAGGATGTGGGACATTCAGCAACAACAAATACTATGAGGATGGAAGCCCAGGGGAACTCTGCTCCCCAGAGCTCTTAGGAAAGCACTTCTTGAAGGGTTAGAAAAATAAAAACAAATTCTTAAGGCTGAGTCAGCAGCTGGTCATGAGGAAGAAACCCCAAGAAGGGAAACTCCTCAGGATCTTGCTGATAGCTAACAGACACGTGGCAGGGTATTCGGGTAGACATAGATGGTGGAGGATCCATATATGCAATGAGCCTGGATAATGGGGAGCACCCAAATGATGGAAGGAAGAATTGACACATGAAGTCCTGCCCCAGGACACACACTTAGGAGGTGTTTAGGGAAAAAGAGTGTCCAGTGGACTGATCCTAGGAGCAAGCACATTCACTCATGAGCACAGGTGCTGAGCAGTGAGGAGTTCTGAATTACAACCCCAGGTACCACCATCTTCGTGGACTGGGATGTGGCCCTGCATCTCTCTGAGCTACTTCCTCTTCAGAAATGCCAAACGTGGTCATCCTAGAGCCTTTGCTAGGATCAGAGTGTGCTGTTTCTCTGCACTGCCTCTCATTTTCCTGAGCTTCTTGCTCAAGCCAGGATGTTTCTTAGATACAAACTTTTTTTTTTTTTTTATCATGTGTGAGTATGTCTGCTCAAGTTTGTATATACACAGACACACATGTATGTGCACATATGTGTAGGGGCCAAAGGACAACTTTGGGTGTCAGCTTTAGGACCTGCCATTGACCTCTTTTGAGATGGGCTTTCTCACTGGCCTGGTGCTCACCAATTTGGCTAAACAGGCTGGCCAGTGTTCCTCGGGGAACCTCCTGTCTCCATCTTCACAGAGCTGAGGCTACAGATGTGTGCCAGCGCTGCTGACATTTTACATGGGTGTTGGGGGATCAACTTCAGGTGACAGAGCTTGTGAAGAAAGCACTTTGCAGACTGAGCCATTTCCCCAGATAGTACTTTTGAGTTTTATTTAATGCTGTGGCTTTATAATGCATTAAGAAGAAAATGTGAGTGCATGGAGACTTTGGTTTTCAAATTTACGGTTCACATTTCCATTTCTATATTAAGTTATATAAAATCCAGAAGGAAGCAGGGTGTGGTAGCTCACAACTGTAATTCCAACATTGGGAGACTTAGCTAAGAGGATTACCATGAATTTCAAGCCAGCCTGGGTTACATAGTGAGTCCTTCCAGACCAGCCTGATCTACAATGTAAGACCCTGGCTTAGAAAAGAAACAAATCTATCTATCTATCTATCTACCTATCTATCTATCTATCTATCTATCTATCTATCTATCTGTCATCTATCATCTGTCTATATCATATCTAACTATATAATATATGTATGTAAATAGAGGAAGAGAATACACACACACACACACACACACACACACACACACACACATATATATATATTCTGTCATGTGAGGGTAGCACTACCCCACCACCAGCCAGCACAATACTTAAAACAATATTTTATTTATTTATATGCAGAAAGAGAAGCTAGAGAGACAGAGAGAGAGAGAGAGAGAGAGAGAGAGAGAGAGAGAGAGAGAGAGAGAGAGAGAATGAGCACACTAGTGTCTCCAGCCACTGGTAGGTTGTGTTTTCATTATCATTCAATTCTAGGAATTTTACAATTTCTGTTCTGATTCCTTCCATAACCCATTCATTGTTTAAAAGTGTGCTTTTAGTCTCCACGATCTGGTGGAGTACTTTATGTATCTCTTGTTATTAATTTCTAGCCTTAAAGGATTGTGATCTAACATGATGCAGGAAATTACTTCAGTTTTCCTAGCTTTGTGAAGGCATGCTTTATGGCATAATATATTGTCAATTTTGGAGAAGGTTCCATGGGCTTCTGAGCAGAATGTGTATTCTGTAAAGTTGGGATGGGTAGCTCTGTAGATACCTGTTAGGTCTAGCTGATCTATGATGATGTTGGGCTCTAATATTTCCCTATTGATTTTCTGCTTGGATGACATGTCTGTTGATGATAGTGGAGTGTTGAAGTCTCCGACTACGATGGTGTTGGTGTTTATTTCTGCGTTATTGTTGAGTACATTTTGTTTTATAAACTGTGGTACACCTGTGTTTGGGGCATATATATATTTATGATTGTGATGTGCTCATTTTGGATCATTCCCTTGATGAGTAAGAAGTGGCCTTCTTTATCCTTTTTGATTACTTTTGGTTTAAGTCTATTTTATTAGATATTAATATAGCAACACCAACTTGTTTTTTGTTTCCATTTGCTTGGAATATCATTTTCCAATCTTTCACTCTGAGGAGTTGTCTATCTTTAATGGTGAGGTGAGTTTCTTGAAGACAGCAGATAGAAGGATCCACTTTTTTGATCCACCCTGTTAACCTGTGTCTTTTGATGGGTAAGCTAAGACCATTAATATTTAAGGTTATTACTGTGAGGTTTGAATTAATCCCTGCCATGATGAGCTGTTTTATGGGGATTGGTGCTTACTTGTGTTTTGTACTATTTTGAGCATGGGTTGTTTTGTAATTGTGATCTTCTTCTTGTTGGCTCTTAAGAGTGGTGGTTTGACTGTTCTGTGTGGAGTATTCCCTCAAGTATTCTCTGTAGGTTTGGCTTTGTGTTCGTATAATCACAGAGTTGACTTTTTTACATGGAAAGTTTTTCTTTTACCATCTATTATGAAGGATACTTTTGCTGGGTAGAGTAGCTTGGGTTGGAAGCCATAGTGTTTTAGACTTTGAAGTGTTCCATTCCAGGCCCTTCTGGCTTTCAGGGTTTCCATTGAGAAATCTGATGTAATTCTGATTGGATTGCCTTTATATGTTGTGAGTTGTTTCTCTTCTGTTGCTTTTAACAGTCTCGCTTTGTTTTTCGTTGTTAAAAGTTTTTTAACTATGATGGGTTTTGGAGAGTTTCTTCTTTGGTTCTGCCTGTTTAGTGTTCTATGAGCTTTTTATATCAGGATGGGCCTCTATTTTGAGAGACTCAGACAATTTTCTTCAATAATTTTGTTGAACATGTTCTCTATGCATCTGGCTTGGATTTCCTTTCCTCCTGGTACACCCATGATCCAGAAGTTTAGTCATTTTAGGGTATCGCACAGTTCCCTCATAAACTGTTCACTTGATTTGAACTTAGCAATATTTTTGGCCTCCTGATCAATTTCTTCTGTCCTGTCTTCTAGGTCAGAGGTTCTGTCTTCCACACGAGTAACTTTGTTGGTGAGGGGTTTTAGAGTGGTTTTCAAAAGCTCTCTTTGATTTTTGTTTTCTGTTGTGTTATTTTTTCATCATGTCCATCTCTTTTTTAATGTACAATTTCAATTCAAGTTCTGATTTTCTTGATGGTTCCTGGAGTTCATTCTTGCATTTGATCAAGACTTCCTTAAGTTTAATCAACTGGTTGTTGAGATGTTCCATTTCTTGTCTCACCTTCAATTTATTCATATCCCTTTGGAGGCTCTAACATTTTCTTCAATCAATTTATGTGTACTGTCAAAATTTGAATGCTCTAAGACATTATTCCATTTACTTTCGTTGATATAGTTGTTGGCTCTTTGATGGTTTGCTTCTAGTTCAGTGATTTTTATTTTTTATTGTTTTTGATCAGGGTCTCATTGGTTGTTGTATTTTCACTTTGGGGATGCATTTCTCTATGATTCCATTGGAAGCTTCCATTGTAGTACTAGGCGTCCTTGGTGGTGATATCTCAGTTTTCTGATTTTGTTGGCTATTTTGCATTGTTGTCTACTCATTTTAGGAAGACTCTTTATTGAGGAGGAAGCAAGTTTTTTGTCCTTTGGCCAGGGTGCACTGTGACTCAGGTGAACAGGGATGTTGGTGCCCAGTGGCCAGTCAGGATACAAGAGCAAAAGGCCTGATTCCACAACTCACACAGGGACCAGACCTCTCCAAACAAGGCACAATGGGACCTACCAGGACCAGGGTACTGGGAGGAGCCAGGAAACAGGGATCTGGCCCATTCAGCTGTGCTGTGCCAGGCCTGAGCTGGGAACCAAGACAAGGGAGCTGGGAGGAATCAGGATACAGGGGTCTGCTTTACTCACTCCACATAGCCACACCCACCAGCACACAGAGGTGTGCAGGGAACATAGACCAGGGAGCTGGGAGGACCCAGGAGACAGGGGTCTGGACTACTCACTCCACACTGCAGTGCCCTCCTTCACCTCATCAGCACTGGGAACCCAGACAAGGGGTCCGGACCTATTCAAGATTTTATTATTATTATTTTAACAACACTTTTGTATGGATACCTCATGTGATGGTACCCTCTTTTGCCTTGTCTCTGCCCCCATTCCACTGGGGACTTTCCTCAGTGAGGTTGCAGGTATTCCCCATGGGGTAGTGGGTTATGTATTATGGGATCAGCTTGCAGTTTTTCTTTGTGGGGGGTGAGGAGGGGAGAAATTGCCTCTGGGCATGATGTCTCAACCAGTGGCTCCTACAATCTTTCCACTCCTTCCTCTGAAAAATTCCCTGAGCCATGGTGGGTGAGTTTTAAGTCTACTTCAGTGATGACTCCTAGGAGCCTTGGGGTCTCTGCTTTAGTGCGTGTTAAGTATCCTCAGGGTCTGTCTCCTTCATCGTGGCACTGATTATCTGGTGCACCATGGGAACAACACCCTTTTTTAATTTAAATTTTATTTATTTATTTGAAAGAGAGAGAGAGAGAAAGACACACAGAGAGAGTTAAAGAGAATGGGCGAGCTAGGGACTCCAGCCATTGCAAATGAACCCCAGATACATATGTCAGCTTGTGTACCTGGCTGACGTACATCCTGGGGAATTGAACCTGGGTCCTTTGGCTTGACAGTCAAGTGCCTTAACCATTAAGCAATCTCTCCAGGCTGGAAGCAGCACTCTTGCTCATCTCCCTCCTTTCTTTTTATTTCCCCCATTTTACTTAACATATGCCCATTTTCTGCATTATTAGTGTCCTAAAATATCATTGTCATATGTGGTCCGTTATATTGATGACATAATGCTAATTGGAACAAATGAGCAGGAGGTGGCAACCACTCTGGAGTTGCTGGTACAGCATATGCACATCAGGGGATGGGAAATAAATCCATCCAAAATTCAAGGACCTTCCACCTCAGTGAAATTTCTAGGAGTTCAGTGGTGTGGGGCATGCAGGGATATTCCTTCTAAGGTGAAGGACAAGTTGTTGCATTTGGCCTCTCCTACCTCTACGAAAGAAGCACAATGTCTAGTGGGCCTATTTGGATTTTGGAGACAGCACATTCCTCACTTGGGTGTCTTACTCCGTCCCATCTACCAAGTGACTCGGAAAGCTGCTAGTTTTCATTGGGGCCCAGAACAAGCGAAGGCTCTTCAACAGGTCCAGGCTGCTGTGCAGGCTGCTCTACCCCTTGGGCCGTATGATCCAGCAGATCCGATGGTACTTGAGGTGTCAGTGGCAGATGGGCACGCTGTTTGGAGCCTTTGGCAGGCCCCCATAGGTGAATCACAGCGGAGGCCCTTGGGATTTTGGAGCAAGGCCCTGCCATCATCTGCAGACAATTATTCTCCCTTTGAGAGACAGCTCTTGGCCTGCTATTGGGCCTTAGTGGAAACTGAACGTTTGACAATGGGCCATCAAGTTACTATGCGACCCGAGCTGCCCATTATGAGCTGGGTGTTGTCTGACCCACCAGGCCATAAAGTTGGACGTGCACAGCAGCAGTCCATCATCAAGTGGAAGTGGTATATACGTGATCGGACTTGAGCAGGCCCTGAAGGTATGAGTAAGTTACATGAGGAAGTTGCCCAAATGCCTATGGTTGCTACTCCTGTTGCAATGCCTTCTGTCCCCAAGCATGCACCTATGGCATCATAGGGCGTGCCCTATGATCAACTGACTGAGGAGGAGAGATCTAGGGCATGGTTTACAGATGGTTCAGCACGTTATGCCGGCACTGCCCAGAAGTGGACAGCTGCAGCATTACAGCCCCTTTCTGGGACAACTCTGAAGGACTGTGGTGAAGGGAAGTCTTCACAATGGGCAGAACTTCGGGCAGTGCTTATGGTTGTGCATTTTGCTTGGAAGAAGAAATGGCAGATGTGCGGTTATACACTGACTCATGGGCTGTGGCCAATGGTTTGGCTGGATAGTCTGGGACTTGGAAGGAGCACAATTGGAAAATTGGTGAAAAGGACATTTAGGGAAGGTGTATGTGGATAGACCTCTCTGAATGGGCAAAGGATATAAGGATACTTGTGTCCCATGTCAGTGCTCATCAGAAGGTGACCTCACTGGAGGATGACTTTAATAATCAAGTAGATAAGCTGACCCGTTCTGTGGATAGTGGTCAACCTCCTTCCTCAGCCACCCCTGTCATTGCCCAATGGGCCCATGAACAAAGTGGCCATGGTGGCAGAGATGCAGGCTATGCATGGGCCCAACAATATGGACTTCCACTAACTAAGGCTGACCTGGCTATGGCTACTGCTGAGTGCCAAATTTGCCAACAGCAGAAGCCAACTCTGAGCCCCCGATATGGTAGTATTCCTCGGGGTGACCAGCCAGCAACCTGGTGGCAGGTTGACTACATTGGACCTCTTCTATCATGGAAAGGGCAGCGTTTTGTCCTTACTGGAATAGACACTTATTCTGGGTATGCATTTGCCTTCCCTGCACGTAGCGCTTCTGCCAAAACTACCATCCGTGGGCTTACAGAATGCCTTATCCACTGTCATGGCATTCCACACAGCATTGCTTCTGACCAAGGAACTCACTTCACCGCCAAGGAAGTACGGCAGTGGGCTCATGATCATGGAATTCACTGGTCTTACCATGTGCCCCACCATCCTGAAGCAGCTGACTTGATAGAACGGTGGAATGGCCTTTTGAAGAAACAGCTACAGTGCCAACTGGGTGGCAACAGCTTGGAGGGCTGGGGGAGTGTCCTCCAGCAGGCTGTATATGCTCTGAATCAGCATCCTCTATATGGTACTGTTTCTCCTATAGCCCGGATTCACGGGTCCAGGAATCAAGGGGTGGAAATGGGAATGGTCCCACTTGGCATCACCCCAAGTGACCTGTTAGCTAGATTTTTGCTTCCTGTTCCCGCAACCTTACGCTCTGCTGGACTACAAGTCTTGGTCCCAGAGGGGGGAGTGCTTTTTCCAGGAGACACAAAGAACATTCTATTGAACTGGAAGCTAAGACTTCCCCCTGGTCACTTTGGGCTCCTAATGCCCTTGAGTGAACAGGCTGAGAAAGGAGTTACAGTGATTGCAGGGGTGATTGATCCAGATTACCAGGGGGAAATTGGGCTGCTCCTCCACAATGGCAGTAAGGAAGAGTATGCCTGGAGTGCAGGAGATCCTTTCGGGCGTCTGTTAGTGTTACCATGTCCTGTTGTCAAAGTCAATGGACGACTGCAACAACCCAATAGAAGTAGTGTGATAAATGGCCCAGATCCTTCAGGATTGAAGGTATGGGTTACCCCTCCAGGTAAAGAACCAAGACCTGCCGAGGTGCTTGCTGAAGGTGGAGGGAATACAGAATGGGTAGTAGAAGAAGGCAGTTACAAATATCAGCTAAGGCCACGTGATCAGTTACAGAAACGAGGACTGTGATTGCATGTTTCTGTCCTGCCTTGATAACAGAGTGTTTGTATCTACACCAATATTAAGATTGTATCATTAGCTAAACTGTTGAATTTATATTAGACCCATTGTATTAGACACTAAGCTTGTGTTGGGGGGAAGATTTTGCGGTTCCGGTTATACGTGGGATAGTTATGCGATGTTAGGCGGAATTATGAGCTTGTTACTGTTTTCATTTGGAAATTAAGTATGATGTAAGGAGACATGATTTGATGCCAAGTTGACAAGGGGTGGACTTGTGATAGTTAAGGTGTTGTCAACTTGATCTGTTTAGTAATCCACAGGCTGCTTCTAGGAAGGATCAACTAAAGGAGGAGGTCTTTCTCCCAGGGTGAGCCCTTCCCCCAGAGTGGGTGGCCCCGCTCAGAGGGGGACTTGATATAAGGAAGCTCTGGGTAGAAGAGTTCCCTTTTCCTTCCTTCCTTCCACTTGGCTGCCGGAGCTGCTCCCTACCTTCTAGCGTGGATTGAAGACCAGTACGGACTAAAGACCAACATCAACTGAAGACCCACGTGGATCAAAACCCAGCGGCTCCTCGGGAAGCCTCCAGGCTTTCTGGAACCATCTGCAGTGCCGGGTCGGGACTGCTGAGGCATCTGGCCACGTGGACTGAGCAGCTACCAGGTTTGGTGATTCTCGGGCCTGCAACTGCTATTGGACTACTGTAAGCTAATCCAACAAATTCCCTTTATAAAATAATTCATTCTAGCAATTCTGTTCCTCTAGAGAACCCTGACTAATACAGCTTTAGTGCGTGTTAAGTATCCTCAGGGTCTGTCTCCTTCATCCTGGCACTGATTATCTGGTGCACCATGGGAACAACACCCCTTTTTAATTTAAATTTTATTTATTTATTTGAAAGAGAGAGAGAGAGAGAGAGAGAGAGAAAGACACACAGAGAGAGTTAAAGAGAATGGGCGAGCTAGGGACTCCAGCCATTGCAAATGAACCCCAGATACATATGTCAGCTTGTGTACCTGGCTGACGTACATCCTGGGGAATTGAACCTGGGTCCTTTGGCTTGACAGTCAAGTGCCTTAACCATTAAGCAATCTCTCCAGGCTGGAAGCAGCACTCTTGCTCATCTCCCTCCTTTCTTTTTATTTCCCCCATTTTACTTAACATATGCCCATTTTCTGCATTATTAGTGTCCTAAAATATCATTGTCATACGTTAAGCTGTTCTTGCAATGCCTTTTATTGCAGAGGGTTTTGAAGAGGAAAAGGGCAGGTGTCTCATGTGTGACTTGGCGGGTTCCATATTGTCATTGCCTCTAAAGGACACCTGGTCATTGTGGGACTGACATCAGCAAATACATGTTAGATCAAAGTCAATTAAAAATGAGTTGATCTGAGAAGCAGGGTAGTCACTATACATCAAAAACAACTTGACTTGGGCTTAAATTCAGATTGTGTGAATGTCTGTGGACCAATACGAAAGTCAGTGTGAAAAATCAAACAGGAAGAGCAAAGGCAGCCCTGGGGCTTTGACTGCAGCCATTGTTAAGTAGCAGGGAGAGATCTGGACACTGAGTAAATGAAATTGACGGGTCTTAACAACGGAATCGAAGCCTGTATAGGACAACAAATCAAAGTCCGATGCAATGCTGAAATTCTATACACCCGCCTCCAAGGATCCTGGATGCTTGTGTCCAAAAAATCAGGCTCATGATCCGAACATCCCTTATCCTGAAGCTGAGAACTGGCTTTTTATGGAGATCAGATGATCATGTATGCTGGAGATAGCTTTGACGTGAACATTGCCTGATGATCTATAGCGTTATGTATTTCATGTTGGGAAAGATTGTGAAGTTAACAGGTGTACTTCATGGCTTGTCTTGCCTTGGGCAATTACTCCTTTTTACTTCCTTCCTTACCCTTTTTTAAGAGGGATGTTAATCTTTTCTTTCACTGTCCTTCCATCACCCCTTGGAGGTATGCAACTTGTGTGCATGTGTGTCTGTCTGTGTGTGAAGGCCAGAGGTCAAAGTTAGAGGCATTCCTCAGCCCTTCTTCACTTTATTTTGAGACAAGGATTTCTCATTGAACCTAGAGCTCACCATTTCAGCTAAACTAGCTGACCAGTTAGCCCTAGAGATCTTTGTAGCTCTGCCTCTCCAGTATACCTGGCTTTGGCATGGGTGCTGGGGATCTGAACTCAAGTCCCATATCCATGACTTGAGCTTTGATTTTTCTCACAAGTTCATGGCTGAAAGAGTTGGCCTGGAGGGACACTCAGACTTGGACATCTCTGTGATCCTGGGGTAAGGACATGAACCTTGGGGTTGGGGAGGCATGCTGTGGTCTGGATATAGCTTGTCATCCAGAAGTTGACAAGTTGGAAATTTGGCTGATACGGTGTTGAGTAGTGTGAGACCTTTAAGAGTTAGGGCTTAGTGGGAGGTGCTGAGGTCACTGGGATGCTACCCTCAGAAAGTTTTAACATGCTTCTCAAGGTTTTTTTTTTTTTTTTTTTTTTTTATAAAAGGAGTACACCTGGCTTCTCCCCATTTTCTGGCTTCCTGTGATCTCTAGTTCCTTCCAGTTGCTACCATCCACTGTCAGGCTCAATGGACCACTTAATCCTAGACTTTCAACAATGCTGTGAACTAAATGAGCATCTTTTCTCTAATAAAACTTCAGGTTTTTTTTATTATAGTAACAAAAACATTAGTACACTATAGCAATAATGTGATTTGATCAAATATGGGATAAATATAGCCTGAATCTTAAATGTTAAGGACTTGGAATGACGGGCACACAGGCAGAGTTCATGTGATCTCTATCTGAACATTACACTAGTGTATCCCAGGAGATATGCCAAACACGAAGCCCCAAAATGGACTCTACATCCAAGAAACATGGTGTTGAATCTCTCCCTGGAACAGTCAATTGCCAAGGATCTCTCAAAGTGACAGGACTGGCATAGGGTGAAGGAAATAAAACATTTGTTTCAGGGACAGAATCTAAGGAGATCCCAAAAAGAAAAAATAAAGCCACAGAATAAGATTTTAATGTAACTTAAATTTATTATTATTTTTTTTAATAAAAAGCTTGTACTCTTATATCCCTTCTCAACCAACTCAGATCTGCTGGGGGTCTTCCTTGGTGGGGTTATTGGTATTCATTGTGGGCATCAGGTGGCATCAGTCAGTCTCTGTGTGTGTGTGGGGGGGGTTCTAAGAGATCAGAATTTATACGAAAACTCATGATAACATATATAAGTTTGGGCTGGAGAGATGCCTTAGCCATTAAGGTGCATGCCTGTGAAACCTAAGGACCCAGGTTCAATTCTCCAGGCTGCACGTAAGCCAGATGCACACGGTGGCACATGCATCTAGAGTTCATTTACAGTGGCTAGAGGACCTGGTGTGCCCATTTTCTCTCTTCCTCTCTCTTGTTTCTAATACATAAATAAAAATAAAATCTTTTAAAAAATCTAAGTTATAAATTAATGTGATCAGAAGCAGTGTTGTATAAATATTAGCAAAAAAGAAAATTCAGTAGTGCTGACTACAGCTTTTAATGTTTGCTTCATGGATTTTTTTTGCATGTACTTTTACTTAATAATTTTAATTTTGTTTTTATTTATTTTGGTTACTGATATTTTCAATGCCCACTAAACGTCCCTGGTGGAACCTTCCCTATGCTCTGCTCTTGGCAGAGTGAAAAAATAACATAGTCGATGGTAGGTCTGTTTCCTGGGGCAGTTATCAAATCTGTAATTAGGTTTCTATCCTAAAGCTGTTTGTTTACAAATGTCGAGTGAACACCTACTGAGGACCAAGTTATGTTTGAAATTCCTTCGGGAGTTCAGGGTCTATGTAAGATGAGGATGAGGGGACCTTACTACAGCTTATGGGTAAATAATAAGCTGTGGGGTATGTGTTTATCAGTTTCATGGATGGAAGGACGACAGCTTGTTCTTGGTTGGGACAGATAAGAAAATGGCAGGAAGGAGGTGCTGGCGTTCAGGAAAGAGAAGTCAGTCTTGCAGAAGGCTCATGTTAACATCATGTCAAACTTGTCTGCAAGGCAGCCAAGAGGAAAGTTGGCTGGAGCTGTGGCCTGAGACAGTGGTCACTTGTGAGGGACAGAGACTTGGCCTCAAGGTGTCTCTGATAGTTGAAGGAGTAGGGAACAATCTGTCCTTGGGAGTCTCAGATTTTGAGAGAGAGGGATGGAGAAAGAAAGGGGGTGAAAGAGAATAGGCATGCCACAGACTTCAGCTACAAATGAACTCCAGGTGCTTGAGCCACTTTGTGCATCTGGCTACATGGGTCCTGCAGAATCAAATTTGGGTCCTTTGGCTTTGCAGGTGCCTTGACTGATAAGCCATCTCTCCAGCCCACCATTTTTTTTTTTTTTTTGTATATTGTGCAAGTTAAAATTTCAACAAAAAAGTTTGAAAGAAATAAAGAATGGGGGCTGGAGAAATGGCTAAGCAGTAAAAAGGCACTTGCTTGTAAAGCCTGATGGCCTGAATTTGATTTCCTAGTATCCATGTAAATCCAGATGCACAAAATGACACATGGGTCTGGAGATCGCTTGCAGTGGCAGAAGACCCTGGTACACCTATACTCACTCTCTTTGTGTCTTCCTCTTTCTTTTTGTCTCTATCTCTTTTACCCAAATAAATAAATAATGGGGGTATGGGAGATTATCTAAAGTAACTGAGAGATGAATTGCAAAAGCAAGGAGGATAGGGTGCAAATACCATAGGGAGATGTTTGTTAAGTTTCATTTTGTTTTTAAAATAATTACATCATCATGTTACTGCTTCCCATGTGTCAAACTCCCACATCTTACCAAGGTTATCTTTATTATTTATTAACAAACCATTTCAATATACCTTTTAAACCAGTGCTGTCTCATGGGAGTGCTAGAATTAAAGTGGGTCAGCAATACTATTCCATTTCATAGAAGGAAAAAGTACTCATAGCAGGTGAGTGGCTGGCTTGGAGGAGGAAGGTTAGTTTGAGGATATTGACCTTGTATCTGATGTAATGCTGGCTACAGCCTCATTTGTCACTCATGACCTTGAGTGGTATTGTGACTGGTCCCATCCTCGAAGGACTTTGTAGGGGCAAGTTGGAAGTCTTTCATCACACAGGGTCTCTTTTATTTATTAGGTACTGAAACAAGAAAGCTCTCGAGTCACTGTACCATACTGTACCCACAAACAATATGGCCATAAGCCAATCGCCGATCTGAGGATTCCAGAGAGTTCAAGGAGGTCAAATGTTTAATTGAAATGGAATATTTAAGCTAAATTGCTCATGCACTACTTTGATATTATTGGAGTCCTAATAAATACATTAAAAGGCTGTTAGCAGAAGTACTTCCTACCGAAGAATGATCATCTGAAGGGCGTCATTAGCCAGTTCTGTAATATACGGGGAATGTGGTTTCAAGCTAATTAAGTGCCGTGCATTTTTGATGGCACTTAACAATATGTGGTTAATTACTATATGCTGGGTTTGTTCTATAGCATTAATTATGATGAACTCATTGGCTTTTGTAAAGATGAGGACACAGTGATTTGGGAGGTACAGCGCTTTGAATGGTTTATTGAGATTTGGCTTCAAATGGATAAACTTTGGAGCTTTATGTAAAAAAAATTAGTTTTTTTTTTGAATATACTGAAGATTGAGTAAAAAGAAATGTGGTTTAGGAAATAATCTCTGGTTAGATGTCTTTAGGAAACCATCATTATGTAAATCACTGAGAGAGCAAGGAGAGTCGATTCGGGCTGGGCTTGCAGCATGCTGGGAAGTGTCTGTTCCCATGGGCATGTACTTGAGGCACGTCTCCTGAGCCTCTCTGAGAAAGGGGAAGGGGACAAGTTTCTTCCTGGTCAGCTTGGTCCTGGGGTCTGGCTCAAGCTAGAACTCTGAGGAGGTGTGAAACTGTTTGTATGGCAGAACCCACGGGACATCCTTGGGAGGGGGCAGTGTGTGGAGCTACGGCGGAGGGCAAAGAGAGAAGACATGGCGAGCATACGTATGAGTTCAAGTTCAGTGGTGCTTGTTGAATTAGTCACTTGGAAAATGTGTTGGTGGTGTTTAAGCTATCTCTCCATGCCAAAAAGGAGGGTGAGAATGGCATCATGGGAGCTTCACCCCAGCCCTGGACACCCTTTGTCCATTGTTTCTTCACCTAGCTGATTCCAACTCAGACTTGGAGAAGGACCCTGGGACACCAAGCCTTTCAGATCCACCCAGGACACACATCATCTCCTAAGGGAAGAGGATTGTGATAACATTGTCCTGGTCTCCCTGGCTCTCAGGTGTAAAGAGGTGCTTTGCTCAGAATCATTTGCTGTTGGATGAATCTTTATTCCACCCAATCCTCATCAGCCTATTTTTTTTTGATTTATTATTCATTTGAGTGTTTATATATGTGCATATATGATATGCCTGAGAAAAACCTCGGGGTGGTTTCGTTCTTCTCCTTCCTCCTTTTTAAAATTTATCTTTAATTAATTAAATTATTTATTTTTCCTTTTTTTTTCAAGGTAAGGTCTCACTCTAGCCCAGGCTGACCTGGAATTCATTCTGTAGTCTCAGGGTGGCCTCAAACTCATAGTGATCCTCCTACCTCTGCCTCTCAAGTCCTGGGATTAAAGGCATGTGCCACCACACCTGGCTCTTCCTCCTTTTTTTGACACTAGGTCTCCCTTGTTGTTTCTGTCCTTTCATTTGCACCATTTTAGCCATCCTGTGAACTTCTGGATCTTCTTGGCTCTGCCTCTCATTGCTTTGTGGGCATTGGAATTACAGATGCAGGCATCACTTTGCATTGGGCTTTGGGCGGGGGGCATTGAGGAGGATCAAATTCAGGTTGGGAGGTTTGCAAGCAAGCGCCTTTAACCCCTGAGCCTTCCCTCCCAACCCCAGCCTATGGTTCACATAAATGTCATTCGTTCATATAGTGTATCCCTATAATCAACGATGAGTGTGGTTTAGCCATTTGCAGTACAATAAACTTTCCATCAGCATGCAGTTGAACTGCTTTGCAGGGATGGCAAGAAACATGTGAGTGAAGCAGGCTCATCACGAGGTGACCCAGGAAGATAAGACCAACTTTGACAGCATAATTCTAAGCACAAAGGGGAGTTGCCCCCCTGAAGGAGAAACCACCTTACTAAGGGAAAGGTTCACAGTAGCTCATAGACTCTAACGAGAGCCTTTGCTTCCTCTGATCCCTGGGGCATCATATCCACCTGGAATCCTTAGCTCTGTGTCTTGGAAGAAGTAACCTTGGACTTGCTTCTCTAGCCTGAGGTGGTAGGGCTGTATGGCAGCCTTGTGGAAAAAGAGGCTCCTCTAGGAGTGTAAGCGTGTCACTTAAGAATGGCCTTGCCAATCAGATGATCTCAGTGAAGTGTGCTGCAGAAGCGCCTCCGGGCTGTCATGGTCCAGGAGGGTTCTTGATTTGAGGGTTGATTTCTTCTCATTTAGATCTCGTCTGTGGGCTTCTGTCGAGGTTCCTGAGGGCTAGGACCTCCTTGCAACCTGACTTTGACAAAAAGCGAGAACACAGGATAAAGGAAGTGGGGTTCTCAAGGTCAGAGTGTACCACCAGCAGGGACATTGGCCAGAGGTCCAGGTCCTGGGTCAGAGTCTAGAGTCAGAGCAGGTGTCAGAACCGTCCAGCTAGCTGTGCAGGCTTCCCTTTTCTAATCACAGCCCTCCTCTTCTCCACATCGTCCCCGTAAGAGCTTCAGTCAGCACACTTCGCTGTGTTCTGTTGCTTAGGTACAAAGGTCCTGGCTGGTCAGGCAGTGACAGGTGGCCAAATTGTGCCAAGGTCAAGGGCTCAGGCGAAAGAGACAGTCAGGCCAATGGAGGAAGGGGAGGTGTTTCAGGAATTATTGGAAGTTTCTTTGTCTTACAGAATAAGGAGAGAGTAAACAAATACGGTGGTACACAGGGAGATGCCTTGTGCCCTGCAAGACTTGCTGTGTGCATGCGTTCTAGTTCAGTATGCCGAAGCTGGTAGATATCTTATTTTTTAGTTGTATGTATTCCAAATTATTTAAAGATTACATAAAGGAGAAGAAAGAACATAGCTTGGGGAAGAAGTCTGACTTTACACATGAGTTTCGTGGTAAACTGAAAATTGTAGTCTATTGACTTGGTCTGGGGCTCTTACCTCATATCCCAGTTTGGGTGACAAATGCGTGATCTTGCAATGTCCCTTAACTGCTCCAAATCTGAGGTTTTATCTCTGTGAAGGGATTTAGTAAAACTGATCTTAATGAGGATGAAATTGAGTCCATAGGAAAAGACTTTTGGGGAATGAGCAAAGGGAAGTTTCAGGAGTCCTGTGTGGGCATCCAGACACTGTGGGGACCTGCACAGCACCTGTACCCCACTTTCAGAATCCTTCACATGGCCAGTGGGAAGAATTGACACCGGGCCCTGGCTGGGGTCACATGGCAATGAGTGAGTCTCTTCTGGCCGTCTATGTGGCATTCACTTTCAGTGGAGTGCCAGCATTGAGGGAAGGAGTGGGGGCCATGCTGCAGAGGTCTCCCCCACCACACACCCACAGCTGTGATGGTGAGCAGACATGAACTCTGAGACAACAGCAAGGTCCATGGTGACATGTGGCTATGGTGACATGTAAGGTAGCGATCGTCAATGTTCAGCAATCAAACACAGCTGGAAGCTCCATGCACTGACATTCTTAAAGTAAGCAACAGAATTAAGTTTTTACTGTGTCTGATAATGTGTGTTTGCAAAATCCAGGTTGAGAAAAAAAATCATTGGCAGCCATCAGATAGAACATAGAATAAATACATATTCTTTTTGGCCTGTGCCTGCTATGTAGATGTTGACTGACTGACAGCAAAGTGAAATATTTTTAAAACACTAACTCAAAATTATAATGATAAAGGATATAATTTCATACTACAGTTAGAATGGCAATTAAGAATGTATTCTTTTGCAGTATTTTGCAAAAGATTGCTCCATCAATTATGCCTTACAAAGATGGTAGCTTGAGGTATTATGATACAGTTACAAGCACAGATTTTGGGCTTCCATGAGGGATCTGGGTGTGAGTCTAGCAAAGTATGTCCATTGTGTATAGCGATGGGTTTCCTATGGGACCTATAAACTCCACAGAGAATCTCTTAGATAAACACTTTTAGCTAGGTAGCTGGATAGAAAAATTAGTAGCCTTTCTATATGCATGTAATGGACAAGCTGATAACAAAATGAAGGTAGGTCTGAAGAGATGGCTTAGTAGTTAAGGCACTTTCTTGCAAAGTCTAAGCACCCAGGTTCGATTCCCCCAGTACCCATGTAACCCAGATGTACATGGTGGTGCCTGCATTTGTAGTGGCTAGAGGCCCTGGGGTGCCCATACTCACTCTCTCTCTCTCTCTCTCTCTCTCTACACACACACACACACACACACACACACACACACACACACACACACACATATAATAAAATGCTATTTAAAAAATAAAATACCCAGGTTAGTTTTTGTTTATTTATTTATTTATTTGCAAGTGACAGACCCAGAGAGAAAGACAGATAGAGGGAGAGAGAGAGAATGGGCGCGCCAGGGCTTCCAGCCTCTGCAAACGAACTCCAGACGCATGCGCCCCCTTGTGCATCTGGCTAACATGGGACCTGGGGAACCAAGTCTCGAATTGGGGTCCTTGGGCTTCACAGGCAAGCGCTTAACCACTAAGCCATCTCTCCAGCCCTACCCAAGTTAATTTTAAAGACATTAAGGAAAAATGTTCCTTGCACAATAACCACAATAACTTAAAATTCTATTGATCAATTATCTATTAATTATCTATCTATCTATTATCTATCTGTCTATATATCTGAGAATAAACCTTACAAAGGAAGCTAAAGATCTTTACAATGAAATATTGAAAACACCAAAGAAAGAAATCAAAGAGGACACTAGAAAATGGAAAGTCCACCCATGCTGGGTAGGAAGAATGAAAACTGTGAAAATGGTTCTATTACAGAAAGAGACATACAGAATCAATGTACTTCCTCCTCAAAATTTCAAGGGCATTTGCCACAGGAGTAGAAAAAATTCAATCCTAAAACTCATGTGGAAACACAAAAGACCCTAATGGTATGGGCACAAAACAGACTTGTAGATCAATGGAATATAATAGAGGACTCAGAAGTCATCTGACACTGCTACTATAGCTGCCTGATTTTCAGTAAAGATGCCAAAACCATATGACAGAGAAAAGGTAGCCTCATTCACATGTGAGCAGAAGTTAGCCAGTTGTTTTGATCCCCTGCCCTCTTGTAAGTTCCCAGTGGAAACCCAGTACTAAGCCAGTCATTATGGAGAAAAGTGTGCATTTATGAAAATGTCTTTCAAGCCTTAAGTTAGGAAGCTGAAATATGGAGAAGGGGCTCATGGGACTCCACAGGGATCTGGATTGTTGCCCTGGGGACTGTGGGATCTCTTGAGTGAAGGCTGGGTAACTCTGAGTGGGCAACTTGTGTGGCTGTGTCTGTCGCTGTGGCCAGATGAGGTAACATGAGGAATGGCTCAGTGGAGCTAGACCCAGGTTCATTCAGGGCTCTGGAAGGCAGAGCTTTACTCTTGACTTCCCCAGGGCTTTCCCAGGGCTCTGGACCACAACCTCATGTTTTCTTCAATTTTTTTAATAATCCTTTCTTTATTTGCCTCAGTTCAGTTACACTGATGTGTTGCATGCTTGAAGAGTCAATAAGAAGGTGTTAACAAGGGACGATGTTTATAACTTTCCATTTTGTAAGACATTTCTTCAAGCCAAGAGCAAGAAGACCCCAATGCTTTAGGGACTTTGGGCCCCAGTGCTCTGGATTTACCTCCACGCCACCAGTGACATCTGCATTCAGTCTGCCCTGCCTAGACTCATCTCATTAGACCACTGGACCTGTGAGCCCCATGCTTGTGTGTCTGTGGAACTATCCCCGCATCCTGGACAGGCACCAGGGCCATTTTTCCTCTGGCTTCCAGGGCAGCCTAGGCCCAGAAGTCCTTCTCAGCTGGCATTTTCTGAGTCATCAGGGTGAGGCTGGCTTTGCGGTAGGTGACCTCTGCTGCTTGTAGGTCAGGTTTTGATTTCCGAGAGGAGGGACATCCTGTCCCGTGTTTGTACTGCTTGCCATGTGGTAGCACCCAGGTGTTCTGGTGTCACGATGGCTGGTCTCCACTTCTGTCTCCGGCAGGAGAAATGACTCCCTTAAAGGAGTTTTGTTCCATTGCTGGGAAGCATCTATCCAGACATGTACATCAGTTCATTCATCCTGCCTTTGTTATCCAATCACGGAAAATTCTCCTATGACACATTTGGGTTGCCAACAAAACTGCTTTGGTGCCAAGGATTTGGACATTATTTATTTATTTATTTTTTGCCCCGAGTCCTCACACAATGCAGACATCCCTTTTCCTTATCAGACAGAAAATAAGAATGATGTTAACTTTTTTTTTGACGGCGCAATAGAAATCCAAAAGGGAGTTTTTCATCTCTGATAGGAAACTGCATAGCGACATACTCTCTGAGGAGATGTGTGGGTTGTTTCCACAGCTCTTTCATTTCCATACATTGAAAATAGCTTTCGGGGTGCCCCTTTGCCCTCTGCTTGCATGAGCCTGTTTACAGGGAGACACTCGTCGCTCTGTCTACAATTGTCATCATCCGTATCTACTGCGTCATCAGTATCCCTTCAGATGCAATGTGATACCTTCTATAGTCTTGGAGGACGGTCCGCGTAGTCTTGTTTCCACAGCAGCTAAATGTATTACAATAAATTCGCTTTCCCTGTACCATGGAATTGGAAACCTATAAGATGGTGAATAAGAAAACTGATACCACTGCTTATCTATCCAAAAGCTAGAGGTGTTAGTAAGCCCGGTAATTGAAAAATGGATAGCATTGATATTTGAACCTTTTTATATAACCTTTGAGGTGTAAGCCTTTGGGGGATAAATTGCTTTTTGTAACAAGAGCAACGTCAGATCCCATGTTCACAATCCTGGCACTTAATTCATTTTCCGACGGAGAAACTCATGTTGTCTTGTTGGGAAAAACATTGCAAAATGGATTAAGCTTCACCCTGGAGAGATGATAACCCAATATAAATAACCGCAGGCTGATCTTTATTAGTTACTGAGCAAATATTGCCAAAGAGGACAGGCGACCTTCGACGGTGATTGATCTGGGATAAGTCATCAGCAACATTGTCTTTCGAGAATAACTTTGGGGCATTTTGGGAATCTCAAATCTCTCCTTATTTAAGCCATGGCATAGAGTTAAATTGTGGAGTCCACCTTATTTAATAGTAAGGCTTTAGAGCCCACAATGCAGAGCAGTGACACGTATATCCTGGATGGGACAAATGTCTTGCATATCCCATGCTCTTGAAGGGAGCAATCTAGGGCTGGGGACTAGCTGAAAACTGACACCCAAACCCCGCTTTCTGGCTCAGGGAAGTCAGCCTGGGTGCTGTGTCTCACCAGTTCTGTAATAATGAATAATTCACTCAGCATGACACTGGGTACCTAGACTGTCACAGGATCTGGTGTATATTGTAACTCAGAACAAGGGGTGGGGCTGACTGGAGACAATGCAGTTATGTCTGGATTGTGCTGAAATAGGGGCCAATTCAAAAAGAAAAAAAAAATGGTGAAAGAGGTGGTTTGTTATCACAGAAATATAATAGGGTTTAAGAGAAATAGTCATGAAGTCAGACATGCCTCATTTTTTAATTAGCCAGAAGTTCCTCCCATGGGAGGCATTTCCATGTATTAGAATTTTGGTGAGATTCTAAATTTCACACTGCAAAAGCTGTAGAACTGCCTGTGATGTACCTCAGTTGTATCCTTAAAATGAGACTGGACAGGATGATCCTGCACAGTTGCCTCTGGGGCAGCGGCCTCATACTTTTCCTCATAGCAGGCATCAGTGTGCAAGTTTTTAAAAGTTCTGGGCACACGACAAGATTTATGTAGCATTTTTAGAGGAGTTACTTTTTTTGTGAGCAGAGAAAGATGGAAGACACACATATACATATACATACATATATACATACATACATACATACAGACAGACAGACAGACAGAAAGACAGATGGATAGAGAGAGAATGGCTGCACCAGGGACTCCAGCCACTGCAAACAAACTCCGGATGCATGTGCCACCTTGTGCACCTGGCTGATGTGGGTCCTGGGGAATTGAACTTGGTTCCTTAGGTTTTGCAGGCAAGCGCCTTAACCGCTGAGCTATCTCTCCAGTCCAGGACCTACTTTTTGAGTGTGAAAGATTTGCTATATTAAACTATTCCTTCTTGTGCCTTTTCACTGGAGTGGCTGTCACAGGCCCACCCACACCCAATAGAACACTAATCCAGAAAGTGGGTGCTGGATGCTAGGTGGGACCTAGCCACAGCCATGCTTTCTTTCCTGCTTTGGAATGGAGCAGAGAGGGGTTCAGGACTTCAAAAGCTACCTGCCCAATCATGACACTATGTTGATATGTGAAGATGGTATGCCTACCCGATCATCAAAGGCAGACTAAACATGTGCACACCCCTCAGTTTGGAGTCTCAGCACCCACATAAAAAGCCCAGAGTGGTGGTGGTATCTATAATCCCAGTATTGGAGTGGTGGAGACAGGTGGATTTCTGTGGTTTGCTGGCCAGATATTTTAATCAAATTGGTGAGCTCTAGGTTCAGAGGGAGACCTTGTCCCAAAATATAAGATGGAAAGTGAATGAAGAAGTTACTCAACATCTTCCTGTGCCCACACACATACAAACATGCATATACACATGCTCATGCTACTACAAACATACATACACACACCATTTTATTTCCCAATATCAATTGAAAATATATAGAACATTTGCTAAGGTAGTGCTGAGAGAAGTCCCTCCAATCACAGCCTCTTATACTGGGGCAGTAGCAGTGCCAGGGAACCATTCCTGAAGCAGTATTCTTCACTAAGTCCACACGTCATTCAGAGCACCTCCAACGTCCTCCTAGAACAACATCCCCTTTAGTTCACTCCCAGGGTACAGCTAGCTGCTACAATTTCTTTGATTTTCCATGTGTGTGTATATGTGTGTGTGTGAGTGGCATACATATATGTGTGTCTTAATGTTTGTATGTATTTGCACCTATGTGTCCATGTGCATATAGAGGTCCTGAGGTGGCCATAGGGTGTGTTCCTTGATTTGTTTCCATTTTACAGTGATGAGACCTCTTATTTGAACTCGGAACTCATTGATTTTGTTAGTCTGGCTTGTTCCAGAAATTCCTCTATTTCCACTTCTTATATTCTGGGATTATAGAAAGGCCCCCATGCTCACCCAGCATTTATATGCATATTGGGGATCTGAATTCTTACGCTTGCATGACAAGTGCTTTATCCATTTAGCCATCTCATCAGTCCCAGACTTTGTTTATGACAGTTTAAGTAGCTTTGTGATGTGTTGGCCAGGCATTTGAAGGCCGAGTTTGCCTGATACTTTCTCACAGGTTCTATGGGGTTCTAGACTTGAGGGGCTAGATCACAGAGATGTGGCGCCTTTATGACCACACACCATCACAGGTCCACACTAGACTACTGCTAAAGGTAACTTCAGTACCTATGGGTTGAGCCTCATGTTTCTTCATGTTACCATTTGGGAGGAAGGCACTTAAGGACTGGGGAGCTACACATGGCCTGTTCAGGACTAACATCTGCTTGCAACTTGGGAAGTCTTCTAGGTAGGAATTTTGGTATCTTGTACGCATTTACTGAATCCTTTTATAGATTAGTATAGAGCCATCGACATTTACTATGTCTTTTGGATTACAATGCAATACTTTATTTCCTTTGCTAATACGATTGTCCCAGGTCTTTCAGGCGGTCGTTCCATCCCTCACACACAACTCTACTAGTGCACGTGGCTGTTTATCCTGCCTTTGTGAAGCTATAAGAATCTCTGGAGATTCATGTGGTTTGCCATTTCTCCAAGGATTCCTGGTTTCTTTAATTGGAGGAGCAATAAGAAACTAAGACATGGGTTCAAGGTGAGCTGGAGAAAAAATTTAACACACATTGACAGTGAGGGAAACCAGGTAGTAGACGTGAGCTCTGAGTGCCTCCTGCTTCAGAGCAACAGGAACGCGATGAACGGGCTTCTCGGTGGCTTTGCTTCATCATCTTTGCAATGGGAATGACAGTGGAACCCAGCTGAGTGGGATGCTCAGAGGATTGGAGGAGCTCAGGCTTGGGTCGAGGTGGTCACTGGCACTTCCTTGTGAGGCCTCAACAGTCCCTGCCCTTCAGTGATCTGAGCTTCACCATGGGTTTTTTTTTTTTTCAACACTGGTTCCTAGCTTAGTTGGACTCTTGAGAGACTCTGCCCTTGGGGAAGAATGGACAGGTGATCAGAAGGAATCAGGACATTTCCGGCTCTGCTGCCACCTGGTGGGCAGGTGCTGGTGGGTGCCTTTGCTGCAGCATGGTGGTGGGAATGCAGTGGTGGAGTGGCCACTCCTGTTTCGTTGGCTCATGGTTGGAAGTTGACGTTGCCCCTGCCCTGGGGACAAAGAGCTGAACGTGGCAATGTCTCAGCAGTGGGTGCTACAAAGAGCGCTGAGTGGGGTGCGCGCTTTCCTGACCTTAAGTATTAGCATCCTTTCTTCTTCTCCAGCCTCAGCTCTTCCTCCACATTTCTTTTGCAAACCTTTGACTCCGTGGCAAACAGCATCGTGCAATACAGCCTTTGACTTTCATGCACCTAGAGAAAAATTTGTTTCCCTGGGTGTTAGGTCAGCATCATCATCATCACTGATTCTACTTTATTGCTAGCAATAATAAATATTTTATTTTTTTAATTTTATTTATTTATTTACTTGAGAGTGACAGACACAGAGAGAAAGACAGATAGAGAGAGAGAGAATGGGCGCGCCAGGGCCTCCAGCCTCTGCAAACGAACTCCAGACGCGTGCACCCCCTTGTGCATCTGGCTAACATGGGACCTGGGGAACCGAGCCTCGAACCGGGGTCCTTAGGCTTCACAGGCAAGCGCTTAACCGCTAAGCCATCTCTCCAGCCCAATAATAAATATTTTAAACCATTAGCCATTTTATTTTCTTGCATCAATCACATCTGTTGATATTCCAACCCTTCACAAGGTCCCCATAGTTGTCCCACTGGAAATGAGATACAGATTTCTAGATAATTTGGTTGTCCCCAGATTTGGAAATCAGCAAACAGCTGATGGTGAAATTACAATGCCTTATCCCTCCCATTAAAAATAAAAACAAACCACGACCGCAGGCGTGCCTTATGGTACCACTGCACATCGAGTCTCTGGCGTACCTAGTCAGGAGAAACAATGGCCTAATGCTGGCTCTGCTCCTAAGAATGTGGTCAGCCGCGACTACGGTGTACCGCATTGTACTTTGGGTGCTAGCCTCTTGCCTGATGTGGGTTTGTCAGAAAACTTCCTGTGCTCAGCAGCTGTGGCCTGGCCATCTGGATGAGGCACCTTAACGGCCCTACAGGAAGAAAGAGTGTGGCGAGGGGAAGGAAGAGCCCAGCAGGACAGTAGCTATGAAAGCAGCACTCATGTTGTTGAGTTCCATGAGACCCATCAGGCTCCTTATGTCTTTGTATGACTGTGAACTCCCTCTCACAGACACGTTCCAGGTGTTGCGGAGGTGAATTTAGAGGGGAAGGTCTCTGTATACCCAGATCTCTGTATCACCTTCCCTTGGTGCTACTTCAATTGGCCTTTCTCATTAGATTACACAAGACCAAAAAAGTGTTGATTTTAACATTTTTTTGCATTTAAATGCAAGGAGAGAGAGAGAGAGAGAGAGAGAGAGATGGAGAGGGAGAGAGAGTGAACCAGTGTCTACTGACAGTGCAAACAAATTCCAGATGCATGTGTCACTCTTTACATCTGGCACAGGTGGGTGGGTACTGGGGAATCAAACCCGGGTACTTAGGCTTTATAGGCAAATGCCTTAGCCACTGAGACATCTCTCCAGCCCAGTGTTTTTTGTTTTTTGTTTTTTTTTTAAATTCTGGTGGGCTGTATGTTGGTTTGATGAAATAAATCCACTACCCTGTCCCTCCTGACTCAGGATATTTGCTCCTCTAAATACATCCCAAATGTTTTTAAAAAATATTTTATTTATTTTATTTTCAAAGGAGGGGGGAGAGAGAGAAAGGGTAGGGGGAGGGAATGAGAGAATGGGCATTTCAGGGTCTCCAGCTGCTGCAAATCTAACTCCAGATGCATGCACCACTTTGTGCATCTGGCTGTACATGGGTGCTAGGGAATTGAACTCTGGTCATTAGGCTTTGAAATCAAGCTGAGTCATCTCTCCACCCCCATATGAAATTTTTTTTGGCATGCACAAATGTAGTGGGAATGGCGTGGTATGTGAATTGTGTGCATGCATGTATGCAGATGTACATGCCCTATGCACACATATGTGGAAGCAAGAGAAGGATGTTGGGTGTCTTCCTCTATTGCTCTTTTTATTTCTGAGGTAGAGTCTCACTGTAGCCCAGGCTGATCTGGAATTAACTCTGTAGTTTCAGGGTGGCCTTGAACTCATAACAATCCTCTTACCTCTGCCGCCTGAGTTCTAGGATTAAAGGTGTGCTATGCCCTGTTCCCTTCTATTGCTCTTCTATGTTATTTCCTCAAGATAGAGTCTCTCACTGAACTCAGAGCTGCTATTGTTTTGGTTAGATGATATATAGATATATCTGACCAGTAAGACCTAGCAATTTTCTAGTCTCTGCACCATTTCCCCAGGACTGAGGTTATAATCCTGTGTGGCCATGCCCAGCTTTTAGTATGGGTGCTAGGGATTGGACTTAGACCCTGTCAGGCTCTCCCCATCCCTTATGTTTGCATAGAAAGTGCTCTTCCCTTACCAAGCCATCTTCCTAACCCCACAATTGGTTTTTAATTTTTTTAACACGCTTGCACAATTCTCAAGTATGACCTTTGTAGAAGACAATTGTGTCACACCATTAAAAGTTTGGACATGGGGACTGGAGAGCTATCTTAGCAGTTAAGGCACTTATCTGTAAAGCCAAAGGACACAAGTTTGACTCCCCAGGATCCACATAAGCCAGATGCACAATGTGGTGCATGCATCTGAAGTTTGTTTGCAGCCACTGGACGCCCTGGAGCACCCATTCTCTCTCTCTCTCTCTGCCTCATTCTCTCCCAGATAAATAAATAATAAAATATTTTTTTAAAGTTTGGACATGCCTGGTAGACTGTCTCTGTGGTTATGGGCCCCATGTAGCTGTCTCTGCTCCCCATCCCTGGAACTCATGTCCTGCAATGTTCTCTGTCTCATAGCTGAACCCCATTTGTCTTCTTGGCTTCTTGGCCTCCTTGGCTCCCCAATTCGTGAGGACTTGTGTTTCCCTTCTCCATCTTCCCTGGGTCCTCTCATGGTGGGTCCTTACCCTCAAGATATGGCTGACTCAAGTTCCAAGTCCCAACAACCCCATAGCCCACACTCACTTCAGCATTCATAGGCTCTTATCAATCAGTCCATCCAGCTTTGCAAGCTTGCTTTTGTCACTGGTATTTTTTTTTTTTTTTACCTTCATCCAGGTTGGTGCATGTAGCTCCATCACATAGATTTACCAGAATGTAATTGTAAGCTTCAAATAACCAATTGCAGGCCTGGGGAGATGGCTCAGCTGTTAAAGACACTTGCTTGCAAAGCCCGATGTCCTTGGTTCAATGCCTCAGCAACCACACAAAAGCTGGATGCAAAGTAATGTATGCATGCATCTGTGATGCCAATGTGCCAGTCACAGTGGGAGGCAGAGCTAGGAGAAGCCACAGCTTATGGGCCTGTTAGTGTGGCATTCCTCTGCACTGTGGCAGTTTGTTTGCAGGGGCAAGAGACCTGTCTCAAAGAAGGTAGAACACAGACACCTTAAAGTTGTTCTGAGTTCCACATGTGTGCTGTGGCACACATGCAGTCCCTCCCACACACAAATAAAAACCACAAATTAATTGCAAACGATGCTACAGTGGATATTTCTGTATGGGTAACTTTCGTGCATTGGAGGGAGGGTTTTTTCTTTCTTTCTGAGATTCATGGCAAGTAGTTGTGCTGAAAGGCCCAGAACCCAGAATACATAGTAATACATAGTGAGTACTGATGACTGTCTCTTCATGACTATGGTCCTTCTGTACACATCACATGGTGCCCTGAATAAGCTTGTGTCTCTTCAGTGACCCCAATGTTACAGTTTTCAAAGTACATTGTATTTACAAAGGTGCTTTCTTAGACTCCTTGTTACTTTACAGTTTTTGCACGTGTATGTGTGTGCTGAATGCGTTGCACATTTGCATGTATATGGGCGCACATATATGCGCATGTGTGAAGAGGACAAGGTTAACATTGGGTGTCTTCTTTGATTGTGCATGTAGCAGTTACCTTTTCATTGTTGGGACAAAACACTTGTCAGGAAGAAAGGGCTTATTTCAGGCTTGTAGTTTCAAGGGGAAAAATGGCAGCCAGCTCACATATTCATACATTTGTGGGAGGGGAGAGAGAGCGAGAGCGAGAGCGAGAGCAAGAGAGAGAGCTAGCGAGCGAGAGAGAAACAAGAGGAAGCTGGCTCTGAACATTCAGTAGGTTGGACTAGTTAAACCCAAGGTAACACACCTTCCCCAGCAAGGCTCCACTTCCCAAAGGCTCCACCAGCTGGGGACTAATTAGCAAGCTGGATCACAAAATCATGAGGCTATGGGGTGAGGGCATTTCACATTCGAATGACAACATTCCATCTTGGTTAAACAGGGTCTCTCACTTTAACCTAGAGCTCACCAATTTGGCTAGTCCTGCTTGCCTGGGGGGAATGCCCTGTGTCTACTAACTGGGTGCTTCAATTGTAAATTTTAGGCAGACTGCTACACCTGCCCAGCAGGTATGTGGTTGCTGGGCTTCTGAGCTTAGATCATCTCACTTGCCTGGCACGTGCTTGTTCAACTGAGCCATCTTCCCAGCCTCATAAACTAGATTGTTCAGGTTGATTTCCTTGGTTGTTTATGGCTTGAATATAGCCTACAGTTCTTGAACTGCCCTGTCGTTTCCAGTGGTAATTTATTTGTAGTCTCTTGACTTCAGAGTGTCATATCACTTCAAAGTAACACATTTTCACATTCTTTCTGATTCATAAACCTCTGCTTTGCTTGACTTATCTTCGTCAATAGATTTACCTCTCCAGCACACCCTGAACCAAGGTGCTGATAACCAGTAATTGTGCATGCATGTGTGTGCACTCATGCGTGTGTGCGTGCACACCCCCCACACACTTGTGTATGTCCTACTGGGAATTGAATTAAGGGGTTTCAGCATGCGAGGCATATACTCTATTACTTAGCTACCTCTGCCCTTACCTCCACTTAATTTTTTTTTTTTTTACACAGGATATCGCATATTAGAGTGATGGGACTATTTCAAAATTAAAAATGTCTTTGTGGGGCTGAGGAGATGGCTTAGTAGTTAGAGACACTTTCTTACAAAGCTTGATGGACTGGGTTTGATTTCTCCTAAGCAAGATGCACAAAATGGTACATGCATCTGGAGTTCATTTCTAGTGTCAAGATGTTCTGGAGTGCCCTTACTCTCTGTCTTCTTTTCTCCCTCAAATAAATAATTTTTTTTTAAAAGTCTGTGATAGTTTCACTGGCTGACATGTAGTGGAAAAGGGATCTCTTCTCTAGTGGATCAACTTTGGTTACTTTTTAATGATCAAACATTAAGCTTGGCCAAGTGTTTTTTGAATCCCTCTGTGGTTCTTTTTGATTTTCTCCATTAATTTCTGAAAATAATAAGTTATATGCAGATTCTTGAATACTAAGGCACTTAGGCAATATAGGCTACAACTAGAATGGTCACAATATAATTTGTTAATAGAACATCTGAGCCTTTAAAATATTTGTATTTCTTTATTTGAAAGAGAGAGAGAGAAAGAGAGAAAGGGAGAGAGAGAAAGCTTCCTTAATGTAAACAATATCCCATGGTAATTCTCTCCCTCCCCCACTTTCCATATATGTCTCTCTGTCTGTCTATCTATCTATCTATCTATCTATCTATCTATCTATCTATCTATCTATCTATCTATCTGGAGAGAGAGAGAGAGAGAGAGAGAGAGACAGCTTCCATAATTGTAAACAATATCCCATGGTGTGATAGTTAAGGTGTTGTTAACTTGATCTGTTTAGTAATCCACAGGTTGCTTCTAGGAAGGATCAAATAAAGGAAGAAGTCTTTCCCCCAGGGTGAGCCCGGCTCAGAGGGGGACTTGATACAAGGAAGCTCTGGGTAAAAAGAGTTCCTTCCTTCCTCCCTTCCACTTGGCTGCCGGAGCTGCTCGCTACCTTCTAGTGTGGATTGAAGACCAGTGCGGACTGAAGACCAGCATCAACTGAAGACCTGCGTGGATCGAAACCCAGTGGCTCCTCAGGAGGCCTCCAGGCTTTCCGGCACCATCTGCAGTGCCGGGTGGGGATTGCTGAGGCTTCTGGACATGAGGACTGAGCAGCTACCAGGTTTGGTGATTCTCGGGCCTGCGACTGCTATTGGACTACTGTAAGCTTACCCAATAAATCCCCTTTTTAAATAATTCATTCTAGCAGTTCTGTTCCTCT
This sequence comes from Jaculus jaculus, assembly GCF_020740685.1. Lineage (NCBI taxonomy): Eukaryota > Metazoa > Chordata > Mammalia > Rodentia > Dipodidae > Jaculus > Jaculus jaculus. The sequence goes on from NC_059103.1 coordinate 21,406,849, forward strand.
AGAGAACCCTGACTACCACACATGGCAATTCTCTCCCTCCCCCACTTTCTCCTTTGAAACTCCACTCTCCATTATATCTCTTCCCCCTCTCAATCAGTCTCTCTGTTATTTTGAAGTCATGATCTTTTCTTCCTATTACGATGGTATTGTAAGACAGGCTTCATCAATGTTTGGTAGCTCTGTCTTGGGGTTTGGGTAGAGCTCTTCTAATAACCTTCCCCAGCTGCTGACAGATTTTTAGTTTTGCATGGTATGCACGTTATTGTTTTGTTTGGGTTTTTTTGTTATTGTTTTGGTGGTAGACATTTATAGAAAATTCTGTTTTGGCAATGATCTTTAAATCTAATCAGCTTTTATAGTAGCTCTCACCTTTGTATAGTAAGTTAAAGTTTTCTTGGGTATTGTCTATTTCGTCTAAACTTTCTGATTCACTGACGTAAAGATGTTTTATTTCTATATTAGTTACTTTTATCATTGCTGTGAGAAAATTTCTAATAACAACAACTTAAGAGAGAAAGGGCTTATTTGTCTTACAGTTTAAGAAGGGATCTTCTTCATCGTGGTGGAAAGCAGTGCAAGTGGAGGTATGAGATAGCTGGTCACCTGCAGTTCACAATCATGCAGGGGAGAGATGAATTCTGGTGCTTAGCTCACTTTCTGCTTATTTTATTTTTCTTTATTTATTCATTATTAAATATATTTATGTATTTGTTTGGGGGCAGTTAGAAAGCAAGCAAGAGAGAGGGTGTGAGAGAGAGAGAGAGAGAGAGAGAGAGAGAGAGAGAGAGAGACAGAGGGAGGGAGAGAAAGAGAGAGAAAGGGAATGAGTTTGTCAGGGCTTGTTGATGTTAGAAATGAACTCCAGAAGTATGTACCACTTTGTGCATCTATCTGTAGCACCTCCAACCACTAAGCAATCTCTCTAGCCCTCACTTTTCTTTCGTAAACTCAGTCTGGAGTTCCAGCCCATGGAATGGGGTTGTCCACACTCAGGGTATATTTTCTCTCTTTTTAGTTAAACCTCTCTGGAAACACTCTCACAGACATGATCAGAGGTGTGTGTCTCCCAGCAAATTTTAAATCCAGATAAGTAGACCATTAAGATTAACCATTTACATGGGTTGAGTCTTTTTAGTCAGTATCAATTCCATCTCCTGTTTTTTTTTTAATAATGTATGCTTTCTTTTCTTTGATAGTTTTTGTAAGAGGTTTATTATTTACTGATCCAAACAACCAAATGCATCCCTACTGGTTGTCACTGTGTTTTGACTTTAAAAACTCTCATCTGGGCTACGTTGTTGCTTACATGGTTGTGTGTTTCCTGTCATTGCTTTCTCCCATGGTGAGGTACGCATGTCTGGGGTGGGACATGTGGATGCAATCTGATGGTAGAAATACATGACCACATGGTTCCCCTAAACATTACCTCAGCTTCTCAGGGTCTGGCAATACATTCCATATCACTCTATTCTAAATGCTCTCCAATTCCTACCTTGATCTATTGGTTGGTTTATATGTGATATAGAAGTGTACTTCTCCCATCCAAGTAGTAACCAGGCCAGATCCTGCTTAGCTTCCAAGATCAGACAGCACTGGACAATTCAGGGTAGTATGGCCATAGACTAGAAGTATAATTCTAAATGTCCAAAACAATAATATATTTTCGCTATTATTGATTTTTAGATTGGTAAAAGGTACTTGTATGTTATCAGCTCTTTGGAAACTAAACAGACTGTCTTTCTGTCTGAGTACATGATCAATTTTAAACACAATATTCTACATGTGCATGAGCAGTGATTTTCTTCAATTGTTGAGTTCAATATCCTGGTGTGTACATTCAATCAGGTTTGCCAAATGTCTTACGTTCTCTAGATATACATTTTTTTTGTCTACTAAATCTATCAGTTATAGCAAAAGAATGCTAAATTATACCACTGTGATTATAGATTTTTCAGTGTTTCCTTGTAATTCTGTTTATTTTGTTGTTGTTATTTATAAGAAGCTGCTGTTGGGCAGAGGAAATTAGAATTGTACTCTCAGTGAAGTATTCCTTTATCATTCAATACCGACCATTTCAGTAATTAGTAGCTGTTATTGCTTTAATATGAATAGATATGAGATCATTGTTAGAAGTAAATTTTCTTGCCTAGTACTCCTTCTGTAATGTTGTGATACAGTATATGCTTATTATAGTGGTTTACCTTAAATACTTCATAAGAATTCTTATTCATTTTTACATGCATACATGTATCTGTGACACCAGGGTCTCTTGCTACTGCAAACGAATGCTTGCTAGGCTTTTAGGGGCAGCTGGGGAATTGAGCTGGGTTGGGAAGCTTTGTAAGCAAGTGCATTTAACCACTGAGCCATCTCCCCAGCTTCAAGAATTCTTGATACAAACAATTCTGGATGCTAGCTATGGATAATAGCTCCTCTCACCAGCACAGATTCTTAGAAGTCTTTAATTCTGAACATCGTTCTAGTGTGATTCATCACTGTTCAATATTTTACAGCCTCAGTCCAGTCATTTTAATCATGCTTTCAATATTTTCATGGTTGAGGCTTAACAAAGTGATCCATTTATTTATGGGTTTTTATTTTTTAAAAAAATTAAATAATTTATTTATTTAAGAGACAGAAAAGCAGAGAGAGAGAAAGAAAGAGACACAGAGAGAGAATGGATGAACCAGGGTCTCTAGCCTCTGCAAACGAAGAGCAGACACATATACCACCTTGTGCATCTGGTTTTCCATGGGTACTAGGGAATCAAACCCAGGTCCTTAGGATTTGCAGGCAAGTGCCTTAACAGTTAAGCCATCTCTCCAGCCCTACTTATGGGTTTTTCTATTGCCCTTCCATTCCTCACCATCTGTTTGGATCTCTGGAGTTGATTTTTTTTTTTTTTATTTCTGGTAGATTCTTGGTAATTCTCACTGTTGAGAATATCAGCATGCTATTATCCCAGACCTACTAGATACATGGAGTTTAGAAAATTGTTTATTAAGTTTGTAGTCCTTCAACTTTGCCATGAGTCGGGTGAGGGTAAAATCCGACCTTTCCTAATAGGGTTCTTGAGAGGACTGAGAGTTAACAGACATGAACACTTGGAACAGTTCATGTGCATGCAAAGTGCAATGTCGACCAGACATGGGCGGTGGTGTTTTGTGGACGTATCTTTATTTGCGTCACTTGTTATGACAATTACCTGGGTAGCCTATTCTAGGTACATGGTAGATATTTCTCAGAGATTTGAAAAAATTTAGTAGCTCATCTCCTTGCATATTTTGCTCCTACTGATAAGTCAGCCATCTGCCAGTCGCTCCTTGCAGAAATGGTCTTTACTTACGCGCTGCTTTGAGAGCTGCTCTGTGTCCTTGGTGTTCTGGGGACGTACAAGGGCAGGTGCATCTTTATTGATATGTTGCTTGTGATGCAGGGGTCGAGCGTCCTTTGTCATTTCAAAAGATGAACACTTCCCAAAGCACTCTGTCCTCCTTACAAGAGGTTCTGGTACTTGTTTATTGGACCGCTTCACGTCACCTTGTACTGTGTCTTATTAATAAGGTGCCGGCCATTTACCTAGGATCTCAGATGGGAGTTCGCTAGATATGTTCTGCTCTGTGATACTGAGTTAAAAAGGGGGTCCTAGGTCAGGGTGTAAGGTGGTAGGAGGGGAGCTGGGGTACTCCTTCCTATCTGTGAGGCTTTGCACCCAGAGTCACGGGCAGCTGGTGCAGAGTCTGTGCCAGCCTTCCCGGAACCAGCCCCAGTGTTCCCCACCCAGGTCCAGCTGCTGTGAGAAGCACTCACAGTCTGGCCTGAACAGTGATCCCATGTGCTTCTCCCTCCCAGCAGCCACAGCTGCTAACCCACCTTCCTGGGATGCTACGATGCCCAACCCGGACAGGGTACCTGACTGGAGGACCTTGGCCTCACCTTCTTGAAATTCTCCTCTGTCAGTTTCCTTACTGCTGCCTAACTTGTTCCTGAACATTTTGTGTTCGCCATTTGTTCTATGATTTCTTCTCTTTCTGTCAGTTTCTGCCTCTTAGCAGAGGAGAAGTGTCTAATCTTCCCAGGCACCGGTTCTGTGAAAACATTGCTTCTCCTTGTTTGCTTCTTCATGAGGTCACCATGTTGGGTGGTATATATCCATTCAGCCAAGCATTTTCCATGGGTAAGGGCTCAGAGAATGTCCCTCCACATCCTCAGATGGCTGACCTGGCTGGGTGCAATGGTCTAAAGAACTCATTATTGTGGTAAGGTGGTCGGAGACTACGTGGTATATTTTTGGTTCCCAAAACACTGTGTGCCAGACACTATGGAGCAAACCCTTGCCATGTTTGCTCCCAGTGCTGGACAGATTTTATTTTGTTTCCTTTTTGGATTTCCATTTCAACTCCTTACCTCCAGAGAGCTCAGGCACGCCTCTCCTGCCCATCACCTGGACCTGCCATCATTCCTTAATACTGTCTTTCTAACCCCCACTGGTGAACATTTATCTATGCTCAATGCCTTGCATTCCATTCCTCTTTATTTCTTGATATTATCCTCATTTGAAATAAGTGGTAGCATTTATTGCAGTGTGTGCTGACATATTTTATCCAGCATGGAGGAATGAAGGATTCCCTCCATGATCTCCTCTGCCTGTGTGTGATTCAGCTGGTTCTGGGAGATGAGATGAAGGTGTGAGCTGGGCACACTCAATCAAAAGCAATGGAAACACCAGAGCACCAGCAGAATGCCTTTCCTTTTTTTTTTTTTCCTAGTCAAAGAGATTTACCTTTTATGGCGATAAATGTCCTCCAAGTGGTTAATCATTTTCTTTTTTTTTTTTTTTTAGGAAGTGAAATACTGCTTTCCCACTTCTGTCCCCTGACAAGTGACAATGAGGTCTGAGTCCACAGTACCCGCACAACAATCCACATGCCTTCTCCTTCCTTCGCTATGCATGCAGCAGCTTAATGTCATCCGGAGAAAGAGTGAGGACATAATGTAAATGTGACAAGGACAAAATACTTCAAATAAGGCATCACTCGAGGGACAAGATAAATAATCTCTGCGCCAGCTGACAGAGCAACAAGCGCGTGAGCAGAGCTGCTGCCGTGAAAACATCACCCGCTCCGCGGGCTTATCATCGCGCTCTGATAATACTGTCCACAGAAAAGCCTTACAGACACCAGCCAGCGCAGGGCTGCCCTCGTTTGGTGATTTAAGCTATGCAAAATGTTTAGAACTCAATGGTTTGTGGCTTTATGTGCTTTGTGGGGGTGAGGGGGGAGCTAAAAACTTGACAAAATGAAGTAGGTGTCCACAAATGCAAGTCCTAGGAAATTACATCACTGTACCCAAAACTAAGTGCTACTTTCTCTTTGAGGATGTGGTTCCCAATGTTTTGGTTTCTTATTTTCATTCATTTATTTATTTGTGTGTGTGTGTGTGTGTGTGTGTGTGTGTGTGTGTGTGTTATACACGCGTATGTATGTATATGCCCTTGCAGTACACCATGTAGTGTCCCGTAGCAAGGGGGGTACTTGTCTGTGATGGCCAGAGAAGAACACATCTTGTGTCCCATCCTGTTGCTTCTCTGCCATTCTTTTAAAAAATATACTTCATTGATTTATGAGAGGAGGAGTGAGAGAGGGAGAGAGGCATGCCAGGGCCTCTAGCCACTGCAAATGAGCTCCAGATGCATCTGTTACTTTGTGCATCTGGCTTTACGTGGGTACTGGGGATTTGGACCCAGGTCTTTAGGCTTTGAGAAATATCTTTAGCCTAGAGGTTTATTTTTCTTTGATAAGGAGATGGATACTAATCAATCATTCTAGAAGCTCTTGTACAGCAATGTTTCTAAAAGTCATTAAGTTTTCAAATTATTTCATCTACTTCACATTGTTTATAACACAACAGCAGGCACATACATTTAACGTTTATCATTCTTTCATTCTTCATATGATAATTACACAAATAGCACGTAGCCAGGCTGAAGATAGTAAACATTCTTGAGTTAGCAGACCTGTGGGGGAAGTATGGTTCTTTACATAATACCATGCTTGAATTGAATTCATACAGATAGCACACTTGCCATCCACACTTCAACCTTTCGTTTTTAGTTATTTATCTGAAAGAGAAAGAAGTAGATAGAGAGAGATAGAATGGGTGCGCTAGGGACTCTAGCCACTGAAAACAACCTCCAGACACATATGCCACTCTGTGCATCTGGCTAGTGTATGTACTGGAGAATTGAACTTGGATCCTGAGGCTGCCCAGGCAAGCACCTTAACTGCTAAGCCATCTCTTCAGCCCCCATCCACACTTTGGGCTCACTGTAAAGAGGAAAGGAATTCGGGTGGGCACTGAACTCCATGTCTGCTCAAACATCCCTAATGCTTATCAGAGGTGACCCTGCTAGCCCTCAGTATCTCACTGAACACACAGACAGACAAATAGGTGAGTATATGTGAGAGATAATACCACAGCAGTCCTAAGCTCACTGGCTAAGAAATAAGTCAGAGGAAGGATGTTGTAGGAGTGTGTGTGTGTGCACTCATATGTTTGTGTGTATCACTTGTGTCTGTGACCAAGGAGAAATATACAAGAGATTGTGGCTGGGAAAGTCACGAACTTGGAAGTGTGAGGAGAAATGGCTGCAAATCAGCCAGGGCAGAAAGATACAAATGGGGCAGGCTCAGCATTTTGTAGACACCTAATTACGAACTGGATGAAAAAGTCCCTGGTCATTCTACGGAGACTTCATTGCTTAGGTCTCCGATGTGACCGTGACCACCGACCTGTGTTGACGCTGGCTTTTCTGACCCTTGTGAGAGAAGACCTGAGGGTTGCCTTATCAAGAAGGGACTCATTTTATCATTTCAAGACCGGTGTTATTATTTTTTTAGAGGGTTAATGTTACCCGAAGAGGTCAGGGTGATTATTTAGTGGGAAAAATTGTATTTGCTAGCACTTTATTGGTTCTCTTTTAGAAATCTGACTTATTTATGACATAAGTCATTTTGGGGCAGCTGATAGAAGGTAGTTCTCTTTTATGACACTTGTGCCTTTGTGTAAAATTGTGCCATAAATGATATTGACAGTGCCGTACAGTACTACTGTATTTTTTGTATGTTGTAAAACTTTGCTACTTTTATGATCAAACAAGCCAAAGTTGTGCTTGTTGGCTTCTCTGGGAAAAAAAAAAAAATACAAGGGCTTCCCAAATTCTGAGGGACATACCACATTAGTAATATATGAAGGAGAAAAATTCTATAAAAGGAGGGATAATCTGGATTTTTTTCATCCTGCTATCTTCTGGCTAGAAATGGTTTCGGGGTACAATTTTGCCAAGGAGAAAAAAATAGTGTGTGGTCACCAGAGGTTTTTTCTCTTTCTTAATGTTTGTTCATTTATTTGTGTGCGTGTGGGCGTGTGTACTAGGGTCTCTTGTTGCTACAATACATCACAGGTATGCCACTTTTCAATTTTTTTGTTTATTTTCATTTATTTATTTATTTGAGAGCGACAGACTGAGAGAGAAAGAGGCAGAGAGAGAGAGAGAATGGGCGCGCCAGGGCTTCCAGCCTCTGCACACGAACTCCAGACGCGTGCACCCCCTTGAGCATCTGGCTAACGTGGGATCTGGGGAACCGAGCCTCGAACCGGGGTCCTTAGGCTTCACAGGCAAGCGCTTAACTGCTAAGCCATCTCTCCAGCCCAGGCATGCTACCTTTTGCATCCAGCTCTATATGGGTGCTGGGGAATTGAACCTGGGTCAGCAGACTTTGAAAACAAGAACCTTGAAGTCATGAGCCATCTCCCAGTGCCAAGGTTCTCTCTTTCTCTCTCTCTTTGTCAGTCTATGTGTGAGGTGTGCAAGCTCATGTATTATATATGTAGGTGTGAGTGCATGTGCATGTCTGATTTGTATGCATGTAAAAACCAAAAGTCAATGTCAGAAGTCTTTCTCAATCCCTCTTCACCTGGGATTTTGGGAATGGGTCCCTCCCTGAAGCCAGGACTTAGTGATTTGCTGCACTGGCTGGCAGCAAGTCTCGGGTGCCCTCTTGTCTCCGCTCTCTCAGCACTGGGATGCATGCCCCACTCCTGGCTGCTACATGGACAGCGGGCATCTCAGGTCCTTGTGCTTGCACAGCGAACATTTTTATCACTGAGCTTTCCCCAGCCCTAGCCAGTGGGGCCCCCTCACTAACATCCTGTGCTCTGACTTTCAGTGCCTACGTTCCGGACGCCACTACTGCTGTCTGCGACGTGAGATCCCAGTTAATGAGTTCCTCAATCTGCTCAGACACTCAGATATATCACTGTCCTCAACTTGACAAAGGCCGTGGAAAACCCTGTTGGCTCCTGATTGGAGGAGGGAGAATGGCTTTCTTAGCTCCCCTGTGAACTTTCCATCAATATTCTTGTCTTGAGTCAATCGGGGCTCTAGGGGATTCTCTCCAAGGTCAAGACCACCCCAGGACCACCATCCCCCTCACCAGCCTGAATTGGCAAAATCCTGTTGCATCTTCTGAAGGCCTCTCAGGTGCACCTTTCATCGTCTCCACACACAAGTGCCCTGTTGATTAAATATGACCTTGTGCCAGTTAGCACATTCTTATAGCTAACTGGTTTGAGGTAAGTGAGTATTTGGCAAAGAGAAATGTTGTCGTGAACAGTAAAGTGCTAATATGAGCATAGTTCACATGTGTGCATTAGACCTCCAGACCATGCATAGGAGGGTGGCAACCATGTCAGTTTCTCCCATTCACAAGGGCAAAGGTCACAGGCAGGACCCAGCAGAGTGTGACTAGAGTCCTGTCTGAATCCTGGGTCTACTGGGGAGAATGATGCTGACCCAAGCGTAAACGTAACTGTGAGCAGAGCATTCCTCCCGGCTCCCCGGCCAGCCGGAGCAGCCTGCCCTTACCTGTCGGCACTCTTGGGTGCTCTGACTAGGTGACGTCAGCTGGTAGCCCATAGGTAGCCCAAGCAATGTGTGTAAGTGCAAGTGGGAAATGGGCATTTGTACACGGCGGCACTAACCTTCATCTTTGGAATAACTAAGGGACAAGTGTCTGCTTTCAGCAATAGGAGTTCACGCCTGTCTCTAGTTCTGAGGGTGACTTGGAAATACTGACACTTTTTTTTTTTTTTTCAGATGTTTGGTAGAACATCGTCACTGTGTCTAGGTCTCTGTTGCTTGGCTGCATGAGGCACTGCTAGAGGATAAGGACCCAGTCAAGTTATGACACTCTTTCTGTGTAGCTCAGGACTGCAGACAGGATCTGAGATTGCCGGAATGCCGTGGTATGATGATCTTGCAGGGCCAAGCCAAGTCTCCTGGAAAATGGCTCCACCCTGACTGGACAGCTGTGGAATTCAGCATCTACTCTAGAAGTGTGTGTGTGTGTGTGTGTGTGTGTGTAACTCCACTGCCTGTTGGGCTGGGAGATCAGTCTGTCCTGTTGGTTTGCTGGAGGTGGCCTGGACCAGGCAAGGTAGGCAGGGGCTTTTCACAAGACTTCACAAAGTCAGACAGAAGAAGAAAGCAGGATCTGTCTAAGAGAAGGAGAAGGAAAGGTTTACAGAAACAGAGAGAGAGAGAGAGACTGAGAAAGATATAAACAGAGAGTGACAGAGTGGGACCGAGACAGAGAGGCTGGGAAAGAGACACAAAGAGAGCAAGAAATTCAGAGAGAAAGTAAAACAGAAGTAGAGAGCCCGAGGGACAGAAAGACAGAGAGAGACAGAGACAAGACAGACTGGAATACAAAGAGAAAGAGAGACAGAGGGAGACAGGAAGGTAGTGAGAAACAGAGAGTCAGAGACTAAAGAAGAGGAGCCGAGACAGGATGAGACCGAGACAGAGGAAGAAAGAAAGGTAGAGACACAGGGAGACAGACGAGAGGGAACAGAGATCCAGAAAAATAGACAGTGGGACAGAGATAGAAAGAGACAGAGAAATTCAAAGGCAGAGTGAAACAGAGGCAGAGTAAGAGACAGGGAGGGGAAGGGACAGAGAAAGAGAAAAATGGAGAAGTGGGGTTGCGGAAGAGGACAGGGTGGACACTGACCAGCTCCTGTCCTTTTCTCGGCCCTGAGCTCCCCCAGAGAACCTATAGCAAGGCCCCTCGCTGAACACAGAACATTTGCTCTAGAACCAGCCCTCCTCTCCCCGTGGAGCCCGGTCCAACTTTTCTTGTGTGCAGTTTTGAATCGCCTTCCCTTCTTGTCATTTATGGCGCCCTCGACAGAGCAGCGCGACGCCCGCAGCTCTGGAATGCCAGCCTGGCACCGCGGCGCGGAGCCTCAGCCGTGGTGTAATCGACTAATGGCTTCTTTTCATTGCAGCCCTCCCTGAGAGACCCAGTGGCAGATTGTAGACTCAATTACTCTCATGTCAGGTGATTATCCCAGGTCTTAATGTAATCTTCCATTCACACATACCATATTTCAATTACGGCAGCTATGAAACAAGCTGTGTATTCAAATCGCCAATCACCTTATCACTGTTGAGCAATGTCAACTGTAAAAGACGGCAGCTGAAGGCAATTACACATGTGTTGAGAACCGATTATGATGACTCTCTGTGGTATTTGTGATGAGCTGGGGAGCGTTCTGAAAATTTAATTTAATGACAATATGCTTGCTGTACCATCCATAATACCTTCTGAATCCAGCATGGGGCTATTAAAACTGATAGGAGCATATTATCGCCGCACTGGAAGGCTGGGCTGGGCTGGGGGCTGGATGCCTCTACAGGGAGCCGTAGGTAATTTCTGCACATCTTTCTAGCACAGGCAGGCAGCTCCAGCCCCAGCTGCATGCGGAAGGTGGGCCCGCCCGCGCTGAGTTAAGGTGTTTTGCTCCAGTGCTCAGGTCCTGTTGCTGTACGGCAGGTGTGTGCTAGGACCCGAGACTTTGTGAAACTGCCAGCCAGTGAAGACTCAGGGAAGCAGTGACAGATCATGTGTGGAGAGGGACCTACAGATGGTTGGCCCGATCTTCCCACATGGTGGTCACAGAAGAACAGTCAGGGAGAAGGTGGCCCAGGTGGGACCCTGATGGAGATACAGGAGGGTTTCTCCAGTGGCTTCTCTTCTTGGTGATCTGAGTCTCTTCTGACCCAGAGGACAGCTGGGAGCAGCTGATGGCTCTCAGTTGAGTCTTTTGTATTTCAGGATTGTATCTGGCTGTAGGTCATGTGGGGGAGCGCCAGGATCCGCCGCGCCACGGGGACACCTTGCTGGTCTCTGTTGCACCGTTGAGCACAGTCACATGGGGGAAGGAGGGAGCTTTGGGTGAACATTTTCTAAGGCTTACGTGCATTTCCTATCCCTTGGCAAAAGTCAGTATTTTACTCCATCTGTAGAGCAACAATGAACTAATTTATTCAACAGTAACACACCACTGTGGAGACAATGGAAAAAAAAAAAAAAAAAAAAAAACTTCCCTAAAGTGAAAACAGTTTTGGTCTATCTAAAGCTGAATTTTTTTTTTTTTTAAACCTATGAACTGATTGGCACATTTTGTCACCAACTTAATCTTTCAGGTTGATTTTAGTTAAATGTTATTATAAACACATATTTATTTTATTACATTTTAATAGTGTATAATTCTGTAGTAGAAATATTTCCTTAAACCACACTTTTCCAGTATTTAATTCTATTACAGGAAACCTCATATGATGACCGCAGCAAATAGACTCCCATTTCCTCTCCTGTCAGCTTTTTCAATACAGTGTCTTCCCTATTTGACATTGCAGACATTCTTTTTCTTTATTTTCATCATAATTTAAGCTCAATGAAGACAGGCATTTTTGTCTGTTCTTTCATTTTTGCAATATAAACAACAGATGTTGGGGTCTGTTTGAGTCTTTGAACTTAAATATGCAATGTTTTCTTTTAACGATCTTTGTATTTCAGCTAATGCAAAGAAAACTCACTCTAGTATCAGATTCTTCACATATGAAATACACACAATATTCTCTCACAATATTCTGATGATAGTTCTGCTGAAACAAATAGTTATTATATTTTTTTGTAAACCAGCGAGGAGCTGGGAAGATAACGTAGTCACAGTCAATAAATTACTTGCCTTGCAAGCATGAAAAACTTGAGTTTGATCCCTAAGAACCATGTAAAAAAGATGAGTGTGGTGGTGTGTGCTTGTCATGCTAACACTGAGTGGGGAGGGGCAGAGACAGAAGGATCCTTGGAACTTACTCACTGGCCAGTCTGTCTAGACTAACTGGTAGGCTCCAGGTCATTGAGAGATCCTGTCTCAAAGGAGTTGGGCAGTGTATCTGAGAAATGACACATAAAGTTGTCCTCTGGTAAACAGGTACGTTTATCCACACATGCACAATTTTTTTTGCACATGCATACACATAAACATGCACATGAAAAAAAAAAAACAATGGGTGAGGATGGGTGACAGCTAACTGCTAATCATTCTTTGTTGGATATTTGGGTGGAACTGGAGAACCAGAGGATGAAGTTGGGCAAACAAGTGTCACTAACCCTCCTGCCCAGCCATAAGGGTCCATGGAGGTCACCTGTTCCTGTCATAGGTTGACGCCAAGGTGCTTCTTCAGAATCTCCCACTGGTAAGTGGATGGCTTAGTTGCAAAATGCTTGCACCTGTTTGGCTCTGTTCCCATGACTTGACCCTGTCTGAGGGCCACTGCCCATGTTAAAATCCAAGATGGGAGCTCCCAGTGTCTGAGGTTATTAATTGGGAAGCTTCAATGAGCATTTCTGTACGTTGAGGGCAGGCACCATCAGTGAGGCACAAAAGAGTTCCATGCAGACTGACAACTTCCTTCCGTCAGAAGTTATCCGCCATCATTCAGGGAAAGCATACCTCCTCTATTTAGAAAATCTGTAATTCAGGGCTAGAGAGATGGCTCAGCAGTTAAGGCTCTTGCCTGCAAAGCCTAATGACACACCCCAAGGTGAGGCCAAATGCACAAGGAGGTGCATGCATCCGGAGTTTGTTTGCAGCAGTTAAAGGTCCAGGCACTCCCATTCTCCTTCTCTCTCTCTGTGTTTGCAAATAAATAAGTAAATAATTTTTAAAAAGAACATCTGTAATTCATACCCTGCATAAGTCAGAGTCGACTGCTTTGACGGTCTTAGGATGTAAGCTACGTCATGAATACTAGTGAGGAACAGAAGCGAGGAGAAGCATTCATTACACAGGACAGGTGAGACGACTGCCTGCCGCAAAGCCAGCCACGCACTGTGGTTCTCACTCGAGTGGTTTTGCCACAACCCCCAGGGAACTTTGGCAATTACCAGAGACATTTTGGGCTTATTAACTGGAATGGGGTTGTTTGGGGCATTTAAGGGGGAACCAGGCATACTGTTAAACCTCACACACTACACAGGGTCACCCCTCCCAACAAACGAGGAGGGCAAGCCTGGGAACCGTGCTCAACACAGAAACGCAGGTACCTAATTACAGAGGCGAAGACTGCTGGAAGAAATCTAACCATCAGCCAGAAGTCAAAATGGAGACAGAGCTCAGGAGTCCAAGGCGCTTTTCATGGTCACCTTGATTTTGATAATTTGCTGTGATGTACACTTTCTGATAGATTGCCCCATTTGTGGCCCTCTCCATAGGAGACTGCTCACCAGAGCTTCCCATAATGCTGGACAAGACAACAGCTGCAGGAAAAAACCCAAAACAATACTATTTTATGCCATTCTCTTTGCTCACCCTGAATACATGAGGATGTGACATACATGCCTCCATAAGGATCCTGTAGAATCCTCGAAGTTGAATCAGGGCATCATATCTCAGGTCAGGAAGCCCCTGGGGCTGTCAGCCCAGCCCCGGCCTTCCCTGGACCCCAGCCAGGTGCAGCTGATGGCTTGCTTGCCTCTCTTATCCCATCAAGCTGCGGCTGTGGGGCGTGCCGGCTGCACGGCTCCAGCGTCGATCCCGAGCTCAAGAACTCAGCATTACGCGGTGTGAGGGCAACTTGTGGACACCCAAACACCGGCCATAAATCATTCGGAGCCAACGCCACGGAGAGCATTTAAAAACTATTTCTCTCTGAGCCTGTGTGTCAAGCCCTGGCATGCTGACCAAAAAATTAACTAGAAAGCATTTTACATTCTTTCTCGGTTCTGCTCCTGGGATGATACTGAGATGGAGAAAAGAAGAAACAGACAAATTTCAGGAAACTTGAGCTCCTGGTGACTGGGCCTTCTTTTCTCTTCTTCCTTCTAAATTTATAGGAAAACTGGCATCGCGTTAAACATGAAATACTGAAACTTAATTTCCTCAGTGTTTGGATTTGTAAATGTTATTGTTCTCGAAATTCTGTTGCAGGTAGTCTTATGCTACTGGTCATCAAAGAGACTGTTATGTTTTATGTGTATAAAACAAAGAACATTCTGGCTGGAGAGATGGCTTAGTGGTTAAGCACTTGCCTGTGAAGCCTAAGGACCCCGGTTCGAGGCTTAATTCCCTAGTACCCACGTTAGCCAGAAGCACAAGGGGACGCACACATCTGGAGTTCGTTTGCAGTGGCTGGAAGCCCTGGTGCGCCCATTCTCTCTCTCTCTCCGCCTGCCCTTCTCTCTGTCTGTCACTCTCAAATAAATAAATCAAAATAAATTTTAAAAAATTTCAAAGAAAGAACATGCCATCTTTGGTATTAAAATTAAACAGAATGTGTTTTCTGTAGAACTAAGTAGAATAACTGTACCATTTACATGTTTTTTTTTAAAGCATTTTAAAATCCAGGTATTTACACTTGGATATGATTGTATTTTCAAAGACAAGACATTGGACCTCCAAACAAATATGAGACTGTTAGCCCATGTTGCTGGCTGTTTTTCTTCATGTATAATTCTTCACCAGAAAAAAAAACTATCTGATTACAAATTATGTACCTATTCTCACTTCTTTTGCCCAAGGCAGCAGTTAATTTTTGCCATAGGTCACGGAGGATAAAGCCCCAAAGATCTGGTAGCTTCTTAATTGCATTGCATAGAACTTGCTGTCGCCAAGCACCTCAAAGGAGTTATTGCACCTTGTAGATAATGTCCTGTCCCTGCAAGCCATGAAATAGATTCTCCCTCTCTTGCTATATTAATTAGACTTCAAGGATGGTAGGAAAATTATAGCTTAAGCCTCTGCTCAAAAATTTAGGTAATATTATAGAAGAGAACTTGGCTCGAACTTACAGGGAAATGAATTAACCTTGAGGCTGTTTTTGTTTTGGAAGGAAAAAGGGGGTGGGGGAGAAAAAAAAAATCCCAGCAATTCGCAGCCCTTGTCACATTCCTACAATATATAAGTTTTGATAGAATCCCAGGTTACGTTTGTCAATTCTGATGTTGTAAAAATGGACTGAATTGGCACGACCTGTGGAAATCTCAGGAAACGGTAGAAATCTCCTCGGCTGGCTATATATCAAGCTCACAGGAGAGAAGGAGAGGGAAGGAAAGTAGAAAGAAGGGCAAAAGGCGAAATGGTTTGTGTCCATTTAAGAAAAAATCAATAATAGCATAAAATTGATTTAGTGCTTGTCATAAAACATAAGTAAGTGCTGGAAAATAGAGAAAATTGAGTCTCAATTTAATCTGCTGAAAGCCACACTGTACTGATGGAGTGAGTGGAGTGGGGAGAGCCACATAAAACCCAAAGACAGATACTTAATTGTCATATTAAAGACTCTCTTCAGCCTGAGGAGTCGAGGGGTAGGACCCATTAATCATGTGGATAAGGGGCATTGAAATCAAATCTCAATTAAAATCTGTTCAATAATGTCTCTAATATGTTTTTCAAGCATTAATTTTTCCCATCGATTCTCCACCCCATAAATCAGATATGTTGCCGTGCATGTAATGGTTTATGGAGGACAGGATTAGGGCTTTATGAAGTTAATGCAGCAGAACCCTTTAATTTACACAGGCTAAAGTTTTATGTCTGTTGTTCTCTTCTATTATTTTCTTCAGCTAAAAATTATTTGGGCTATAAAATTAAAACCCAAGTTCATTCCCCCCACCCCCAAGTGTCTATATGTTTAGCAATCAGATTCCAGTTTTATTTATTTATCTTTTCTTTCTTTCTTTTCTCAGATTTGGCTGTGGGATTATGCTCTGACGTATAAAGGCGGAACTGTTTGTGGGCAAGAGATATTCGCAGAGGCTGTCAATTCCTAAGGAGGGACGCATTTTCTGCCCAGTACCCACAAGGCTCACAAGAGATTTAATGGAAACCTCAGGAAATGCGATTCACAGAGGAGGAGTCTGAGCTCAGCAAAAAAAAAAAAAAAGGTTAAAAATAATAATAAAATGACAGCGTCCTAACTATAACATGGGTATTAACATCCTCTTTGAAACAGGTAAGTGATTTATGCCAGGGGAAGAAGAAAGCTAGTTGTTTTGGAGATGTTAGACTACAGTTTGGGAGCGGGAGAACTCCCACCCGGAGGGACAGAGTTCTGACTGCTGCTCTCTGAGTGACTTCCGAGCTGACAAGAATATGTCATCCTTCACTAAAGATTACACCTTATTCACGTGCCACGACTTTGTGCCCAAGTTCTGCTTTAGATCCCGGTGACATTTGACATGTAACCTCTGAGGTTTCCTTGGCTTGGGAAATCCCTTTACCGTGTCTTCCGAAAGGCGCTTAGACATTCATTTTGGATATTTAATTCTTGCTTGATAAATTCCTATGCGTGTGCTTTATACCACATCGAATTGGAATTTAAGTCATACTGTCACAAACTAGGCCTTTTCCAGTCTCTCTAGGTCAGGTGGGACTTTGACTGGGCCACCAATTTCGAACACACACTGGGTTGGGGTGTATTCTAGGTCAGATGGGTACCAGCAGAGAGAGGCTCCCACACTTTGTTTATCCTAACCATGCAGTTGACTGCCATGAAGTCATTCTGCCCTAAATGCCTGGTGGTCAAACAAACCTTCTTACTGAATATATGAGACTCTCTATGTCTTTCATAGCTAATTTGAACAGAATACTTTTTATTTATTTTCAAGGGGAGAGAGAGAATGAGTGCACCAGAGCCTTTAGCCACTGCATACAAACTGCAGATATTTGTACCACTTTGTGTATCTGGCTTTACATGGGTATTGGGGAATTGAACCTAGGTCATTAGGCTTTGCAGGCAAGTGCCTTCAGTGCTGAGCCATCTCTCCAGCCTTTGGGACAATTTTTGTTATATAAAAGCATTGTGAAAGTGGTTCAGTTGCTATAAACTCCACACCCAGTGTTATCATCAGTGATTTTTTTTTTTGTCAGTGTGCCTTATTTACCATATGTAATGGATCCAATTATTATCTGAAGGCAATACGTTATTCACATGTCCCCATTTTCTACCTAGTGTCCCCTTTCTGTCTCAGGATCCCACCATGATGTTGCATTTCATTTAACCATCATTGGCTCTCATCTTCCTCTTGATAAGGACATACTTCTCAGACTTTCCTTGGTTTTGAGTGATCTTGATGAGCCTGTGATATAAGATCTGCAAGACCCATCTTTGAAGCATTGTATAGTGTTCCTCTGTTGGTTTTATCTGAGGTTTTCCCCAAGTGTAGGTGGGCACCTGTGCTCCCAGGAGTAAGGCCACAGAGATTAATGACATTCTGTTAGGTGCTCCCAACATGACTTCCCACAGATGATTAAAAAAAAAAACAGAAAAAACAACAACTGGACACCCTAGATGGGAGCCTGTCAGGTTCCTCCTTCAAGCTACCTCTCTGTTATAAAACCCTTTGGATAGCTTCTGTCTTCAGAGAGAGAGAGAGATCATACCCACTGCTTGGAAATCTGCATAGGAGATTCTTCTCCTTTCTAGAACTTACTCTGTAATTACAGGTTGGCCTTGAACTGACAGCCACCCTCTTACCTCAGCCTCAGGAGTGCTGGAATTAAAAGTGTGTGCTATTACGTCCAGTACTCCTTTTGGTCTGTTCTCTGTGTCTATCTTTACTCTTATTCTTCCCTCTTTTTTTTTTTTTTTGAGTACTTCCTTCCTGCGAAATCAGGATGTTCCAGACTCAGCTTGGACCTCTCCCTTTCCCTGGCTCTAGAATAAACCTTATACAAGTGAATTGGACAGTAGTTGTATCTCCTCACTTCTGTGCCTTCCTGGCTGACAATACAGGGTCTTCTTGCTCCTCTGCCTTCTTAAATAACAGCAAGGAGACATATGTGTAAACAACAATCTTTGTATCTGTAAATATCTTACCAATGTCCATCTAGACCCTTCCCAGGCTAGTTCATCCTGACATATCCAGCACCGGTTCCCCAGTTTGTCTTGGCCTTCCTTTAACTCACATGGAGCCCTCTGTGCATTCACGACAAGCTCAGACCCCATCATGCATCTCCTACTTATACCTCTGCTTGGCTCAGTGAAGTGCGGCGTGGTCATCCTGATCTGTGCCCCTCTTCAGCTGGCCTTGGCCCCATGGCACAAGACACATTGCCCACTGTGCCCTCTCAGGACTGTGCCCTGAGCAGCCTCACAGTGTGAGCACTGGCCCCAGTGGCGGCCCCCTGTATGTGTGGCATGGGTACTCAGTGCCAGAGGACAGAGAAAGAAAACAAGGAGAAGAAGAGCAGGGTGACCATTTGAGAGGGTCCCTTGTGCCTGTGGTGGGTGGAAGAGGTCCAGCACATGGTCAGGTGAAGAGATGCCTCAAGATTTGGTGTTTCAAAGAAGGTAAAAAAAAAAACTCAGCGTTCTATAAACGTGGTCTTTCTGAAAAGCCTGTTCTCTGCTTCCCACTGTCGGCTCTCTGAGTTTCCCTGTGACAGTGACAGTCTCAAGGTGGATGTGAAGGGCCCACCCAGAGTGCTTACCACCCAGTGAGGAGCACAAAGGGCACTTGGGGAATAGTGATACCAGGGCACACAGAGGAACATGCCACCCTAGCATTTTCTGGGCCATTTATAACCCAGCACAAGTCTTCATGAGAGGACTCTCCTTTGAGCCTAGCTTCTTCCCAGTTTCTGAGCAGTCCATTGAAGAACAGATCTTGTTCCATCCCTTTCAGGAGCCAAAACATACTCACTTTCATTAATAATTTTGTATTAAATAATCTGTCAAATGCCTTCAAGGTACTTAGCCATTTCTGGATGTCATCGCCTCTTGGTCGCCCTACCCTGTATTTAGGTGGAGAAGACATCCAGTACGCATGCTGGGGAAGAAAAGGGAGCGCAGTACTCTGAAGAAATGGAACAACATGGCTGTCTTCCTCTGTGTCCAAGCTAGGCTGGGCTCTGGGAGGCGATGTTGAGGTTGGTGGTGGAGTGTGGGCCTGGCCGGCAGTGTGACAGTTCACGGTGACGCCTCTGGCATGCCACAGGCAGAATGGATGAGTTTGTATGCTGGGGTGTGAGTGGAGGGGGCGGGAGCTCTCAGATCGCAGGGTACCAAATGTAGCTGGGGATTGGGACATGGGTTTGAGCAGGGCTGATGTATGCCACTTTCTCCATGCTCTTAGATGATGGATGGAAGAGAGTGTGTCCCGGGAATGGTGCAGATGTAAGCGGACCCAAGTGAGGGATCATAGAGGCACAAGCCCATGTGATAATATGCACAGGAAAGAGATGTCTCAGAGTACACCCCGTGAAGGGTTTGCTTAAGGAAAGTCAAGGTGGGTCCTAAGTTCTGTTGATAAGTCTGGCTGATGAAATCTCTTATGCTTCAGAAACAGAAAGATGAGGAAGCACAGGACTTGCAGATACCACCTCATTTGGGTACTAGATGGGCTCAGGGGACATCAGGGAAACCTGAGAGCACCTCGGGGTTTGGTAAGCATCCTGGGTAGAGGTGAGCCCGTAACCTTGCGTCTGAAGATGCAGAGTGCAGACTGCTCACCTAGGTCCCAGGTCCCTAAGGTTAAGTAGGCAGAAAGGAGTCCAGGGGTGTGAATGTTCCAGATTTAGGTCACTGTTATCAGTTCTGGCTCTTCTACACAGTGAGAATGACACAATCCAGGCCACTTTCTCATCAGCACCCGCATGCACTGGGACCTGTGGGACAGACCTCCAGCTCTCTCGTTCTCTCTGTCCCCTCAAAGTGGTTCCGCTCAGCAGAGCAATGCAGCCCGCAGCCCACTTCTTTATGTTACCCATCAGTAATGCCTACCTGGCATTCATTGCCCTAAAACCAATCACAATGGAATCATTTGATAGGTATGTGACTCACAAATATCGTTCCCCAAGCCACTGTTCTCAATTAGTAGGCGTTAAGCACCCATTGATGGAAGCTTAAAATAAAATGCTCCCCGACGGGTCCCCACTTTAGCTGGCCTTACCCCAGAAAGCAGGAGCTTTTCCTAGGAGTTGCTGAAAATGGCATACATTTGGAGGTGGGCCAGAAATATTTATGGGATCCATTCCTTCTTTTCCTTCTTGCAGTAATATAATGCTGTCTGACATGAGGGCATTTTACTTATTTATTTATTTTGCTAATACATCTGCTGTCCTGCAATGAGCTCGGAGAGGACTTCTTTTTCCTTCTTTCTTTTCTCCATTGAGTCTTTTCAGACTGGGATACTGAAGTCTGAATTAGATGCAAACATATCCCTTTAAACCTTTTCCCTGACAATGAGAACTTGAAGGGGACTTATTTGAAAGCTCATACCCTTTTAACTTTGTTACAGAGAAATGTTGTGGGCCCCCCTGAGTGGGTCAGTTATGAATTACAACACAGGTGGACACTGATATGCTGGTGGCTGATTCTGAGTCAGGAGTGTGGTGGATACCTTGTGGGTTCCAATCTGTGAGACGAGGAAAGAGAGTCACACAGGAAGTGCTGACGTTTCAGTGAGCTTTGTGCAGGCCTCTCCTTCTCCATGCAGCACTCCCCTCTTCCCTGGTTCGATGCTGAGCTCTTTAGCTTCTGAATGCTCTTGTCCAAGACTTGGGTAGGGCTGTGCTGGGCTTCTGTGGAGTTCTGAACACTCTCCGTGAGTGTGTGTGTGTGTGTGCAGGTTAGTGTGCACACATGTGAGTTCGCATTTGGAGACAAGAGGGAAAACTCAGATGTTGTTCCTCAGATGCTTGATTACCTTGCCCTGACGAGGCATGATGTTCCCATTGGCCATTCTGGCAGGGGACGTCTCTGTGTATGATAGGTTTGTCCATGTAAAAGGCACAGCCCTCACCTCAGGAGGGGTTAAAGATAATTTATCCTGGAGCCAAATATGAGTGACCATGGCCCAGGAACACAGATTTAGGTTACCCCAATTCCATGTTACAACATGTTAACAGTTTCATGAAAGTTTTCTAGTTACAGAGCAATAGAAAGTCACAAATCATGGAAGAATTTAAGTACATTGGCTGACCATCAGGTAGGCGGTTACAGCAAAGCCAGGCTGGGGATGGGGGGATGGAATCTCTACCATAGGCTTCGGATGCTATCTGATTACATTCTTAGCCCTTGGGTTGGTAGAAGCTGGGGATCTGTTCACACATTCCATAAGGGATTATACCTGATCATCTGATCATCAGGAGGATGTTCGTTCAGACACAGAGGTGGGCAACAGGTGGCTATTAAGTGGCTAATGTTAGCCCAAGGTAATTTGTCTCTGTTCCTGCAACGTTCTCTCTGTGACCACAGGAGTTCTGCCAATCCACTCAGACTTGTTGGAAGTAGGTGCAGCACTTTTTGGGAACTTCCATTCACATGCTGGCAAGCAGAGTCATTGCTGACCAGAATCTACATTATCTATCTATCTATCTATCTATCTATCTATCTATCTATCTATTTATCTATCATCTAGTACATCTCTTAAACTACTCTAACTCACTTTGTAAAGATTTTCACTAATCACGTAACACAGTGGGAAGACACTGTGGCACAACACGTGATGGGCCTATGTGATTTGACTGATCAAGAGACAATAAGCTATTCGTAGATGTGACAGCTGCATTTTGTTTAGATGGGAAGTGAAAGGTACCATGGATATCCTTGTTCCATACAGCAAAAATGGCAACAGTGAGATGGAGATGTGGCTCAGTGGTTATAGGCGCTTGTTTGCAAAGTCAGATGGCCAGAATACAATCCCTGGTAGCCATGTGAAGCCAGATGCACAAAGTGGTCCAAGCATCTGCACCTGGCATTTGTTTGCAGTGGGTACTGCAGGTGCAAATTTGCTGGAAGTGGATTTCTCATTTGAGTCAGAAGAGGGACACTATTGGATGTCTGGGAATGTGGGAGGAACATGGAATTGGAAGGGCAATAATTGTTTGGATGTTTGGATTCACTTAGGCTGAAGATGAATTTGGGGATTATCTTCGCGTCTACATTATAGACAGACAGACAAAAATGCACACTTGCAGTCATAGAGACTGCTGTCAGGAAAGTTTTGGAGAGAAAGGGAATGAGAACTCTAAACAAGCTCGAGGAACCTCTTTGTACGTGAGTGCAGGAGACAGAAATGGAGAATAAGGGAGAAGACTTGGGAAGGACAGTCAGATGCAGTGGGCACTATTGGTATGTGAAGCCTTTGAGGGCAGAGCAGGGACTGTGCATGAAGAAGGAACTGTCCCTTGTATACCTGCATAGGGGTCTTAGATCAATTGAGAACAGCACTCTCTCGGCCTGTTGAACAAAACCTCTGTCCTTGAGGATACTAGCCAAAGGAATTTAAAAGAGTTTGGGGTTAGAAAAGGAAAAAAAAAAAAAAAAAAAAAGACAATACATTAGGACCACAGGGTCACAGGGTTATGGGGATGAAAGGCAGGTTAATTGGACTAGGGTGTGGCTCAGTTGTAGACATGGTTATTCGGTTTGTCTGAGGCTTTGGATTCTGTGGTGGTTTGAATGTAAAATGTCTGCCCTATCCTCATGTGTTTGTGATTAAGACTCATACTCAGTAGCCAGCTGGTGGCAAAATTTACGAGGTGGAGCCTTGCTGGCGGAGGTGTGTTGCTTGTAGGTAGGACTTGGAGCCCTCCTGCCAGAGCTGTCACTCTTGGCGTTATCTACCAGATGTTGTGTCAAGATGGGATGCCCAGCCTCTGCTCTGCCATGCTTTCCTGCCTGGAGAAACTTGCCCTCAAAACTGTAAGCCTGAAATAAGCCTTTTCCTCTCATGAGCTGCTTCTGTTCGGGTGCCTTGCCGCACAATTAGAAGACGACTACAACAGATTCCATTACCACCAACAGGATGAGAGAAAACACTTGAGGACCAATCAGTGCACTTCACCACCTTAGCAGACGGAGGAAGAAACAACATTGAATATGCCAATATGTTAGAAGAACACCTAATAACACTAAGCACTTATGCAGGAAAAACATGTTTCCATATATTATAAATAGGAGTTTACCTTTTTAAACATGATGTCTCAATCACAAACATCACAGCCAACATCATGCTCTGTAGTGTCTACCCAAGAATAAGAAAAGAATAACAATGTCCAATCCCACCACTTATGCCAAACATCACGCTAGGTGTTATAGACTGAGCAATGCACTAAGAAAAAGAAAAGCCTCACATATTAGAAAGCCAGGGGAAAACCACCTTTATTTGAAGAAAACAAGAGATTTAATGTAAAAAAATCCTAAAGAATTTACTGAAAATTCAGTAACTTATTGAGATTAATATACAAGTTTGACAACTTTATAGGATATGGGGCCAACACACAAAAGCATGTTGTGTTTCTGTATGTTAATTGATTGTGAGAAATTGAACTCAAATGTGACAGCAGCATCAAAAATGAGACATTTGAAGGAAGAGTTAATAAGGTATAGATAAGACATAGTTACTGAAAACCAAAAGCATTGCTGACAAGAACCAAATAAAACCTAAATGAATAGAGAAAACATCATCAACATGAGTCAGTATCAATAAGATGCCAGTTCCTTAAAACAGATATACAGATTCAATGCACCCTTATTAAAAATCACATTTTTTTTAGCAGATTGAAAAGATGATTCTTACATGTGTATGGTCACACTAAGGGTATAGGCTGATTGTTTTAGAAATTAAGAACAATGGTGAAGGACTGATCCTACCTTGTTTCAAGACTTGTTGCTAACTTACCTTAAGCTAGATGGGGTGATATAGGCATAAGGCAGAAATGCTAACCTCTGAGACCTTCATAAAATGTAGATCATACAGGCAAGAGAAATATAGATTTAGAGCAATCTGGCACATATGGGGATCAGTGGATCTTCTCCAAGAGTATATAATCAAATCACTGAGAAAAGGTCATATTTCAGCAGATGGTGTTGAGCCAACTGGATATCTTCATGTATACACACACACACACACACACACACACACACACACACACACACACACAGAGAGAGAGAGAGAGAGAGAGAGAGAGAGAGATATGTGATCCTTACCTCATATGAACTCATAACCTTAATATTAAGACAAAAGCCATAAACTTCTAGAAAAAAAATAGAAAATCTTAAAAGCTTCGGATTAGGTTAAGACTTCTTAACTAGAAGACAAAATTCATAAACTATAAGGCAAATCAGGATAAACTAGATTGCATCAAAATTAAAAACCCTAATACCTTAAGATAATAAAAAAAGGAATTCAAAATCTAGAAGAAAATATTTGCAAAACATGTATCCAATAAAATGCTTTGATCTAAAGTCATGAAAATAGTTTACATTTACAATTCGATGGGAGAAAAGGAAATGAAACCACAAGTACGACACACAGGGGAGACATGCTATTTGGAAGGAAAATGGAACCAGAGAGGGGTTCAAGAAAGGCAGGCCAGAGTGACAGAATTAAAAACGGAGCAGCGGGGTCCATTGTGGAAGAAGTGATGGAAATAATGCAAGATCCAAAGGAAGGGTACCACTCCTTACATACAACTGTCCAGGCAATTTGGCCTCAATATCCAAGACCCTAGCAATACCCACACAAGACCCTCATTATAGGAGAAAAAGATGATGATATCAAATTACAAGACAGACTAGTGGACAGAGGGAAGGGATATGATGGAGAGCAGAGCTATGAAGTGGAGGGGAGGGAAATACCATGGTTTGTTGTCTGTAAATATAGAAGTTGTCTCTACGTATATATATATATATATATATATATATATATATATATATATATACACACACATATATATATATGTATGTATACATATATATATATATACATACATATATATATATGTATGTATATATATATATGTATATCTATCTGCTGGAGTAGCTACATGGAAGGTGATACACTTCTACTTTGCTGATAAAGATGCTAAACAGCAACAACAACAAAAAATCTGCACAAAGCCCTGATGTAGCCATTTTGGATATATTTTGATATATTTATCCTATAATCCAGGAGTATCTTGAAATATATATTAATGAGGAAATAATATCATTTTTTTAAAAATTTTATTTATTTATTTATTTGAGAGTGACAGACACAGAGAGAAAGACAGATAGAGGGAGAGAGAGAGCATGGGCGCGCCAGGGCTTCCAGCCTCTGCAAATGAACTCCAGATGCGTGTGCCCCCTTGTGCATCTGGCTAACGTGGGACCTGGGGAACCGAACCTTGAACCGTGGTCCTTAGGCTTCACAGGCAAGCACTTAACCGCTAAGCCATCTCTCCAGCCCAATAATATCATTTGACCAACCTAGAAACAGCCACATCAACAGAATGCTACCTAGCAACAAAAGGATGAATTTCATTCACCCACCTGAAATAAGCATCAATACGGAAGGGTTGTGTTTCTGTTTGGGTATAAAATATCCTCCATAGACTTGTGTGTTTAAGTAGTCAGTCTCTAGGTGGTGGAAGGTTGTAGACCCTTGAAGAGGTGGAGACATGCTGCAGGAAGCATGTCACTGGGGGTGAGGGTTGAGGTGTTCCAGTGCAGGACCCTTGTGGCTCTTTCTATTTCCTCCCTACTGATGTGATGTTGTGATGCCTGGCTGCTTGCGCCTGACATGCCTACCCTACCATTATGAAACTACTTCTCAAAACTACAGGCTGTACTGGAAGAATGGCTTAGTGGCTAAGGCACTTTCCTGCAAAGCCAAAGGACCCAGGTTCAATTCTCCAGGACCCACATTAGTCAGATACACAAGGTGGCACATACAAGTTCGTTTACAGTGGCTGGAAGCCTTGGAATGCCCATTCTCTCTCTCTCCCTTTATCTTTGTCAAATAAATAAATAAATAAATAAATAAATAAATAAATAAATAAATAAATAAAAAAGATTTCTGGGACGATTGTCCTTTAAAATATATTTAAAATTATAGGCTGAAATAAATCTTTTCCTTCCCTAAGCTGCTTTTTATTCTGGCATTTTGTTTTTGTAGCATTGAGAAAATGGTTGCTATGATCTATACAGGCATTATGGGAAATGAGAGAGATGGAAGAGTCAGGGTACAGGTAGTTGTCCAGAACCCCAGATCCACTTCTGGGAGGTGCCATGACTGATTGATGCAAGTGTGGCTAATATAGGAAGATTATTATTACTTCAGGGCCATCCTTGGCTAAGAGTGAGTTCCAGAGCTAGATTGAGAACCTGTCTCAAAAATAAAAAAAGAGGGCTGGAAAGTTGGCTTAGCAGTTAAGGTGCTTGCCTGAGAAGCCTAAGAGCTCATGTTTAACTCTCCATGTCCCACGTAAGCCAGATACAGTGACACAAGCATGCAAGGCTGCACATGCACACAAGGGGGCGCAAGTGTTGGGTTCCTTTGCAGTGGCTGGGTGCCCTGGTGCATCAATTCTCTCTCTTTGTCTCTCTCACTCTTACTATCTTATTCTCCCACTCTCATATAAAAAAGGCAGTCTGTTGGACTTGCCTCAAAAAATGTAAATAAAATAAGAGGATGGAGAGATGGCTTAGTGATTAAGGTGCTTGCCTGCAAGGCCAAAGGACCCAGGTTTGATTCCTCAGGACCCACATAAGCCAGAAGCACAAGGTGGCACATACATCTGGAGTTGGCTTGCAGTGGCTAGAGGCCCTGGCATGCCCATTCTCTCTTTGCATCTCTTTCACTCTCAAGTAAGTAAATAGAAATATTTTTAAAATAAAATACAAAAAAAAAAAAAAGAAAGAAAGAAAGAGAGAAAGCAAGAGCTGAGCCTCACTTCCTGTGGACTCTTGATGAAGGAAGCAGAGGGTTGGGCCTGAACTGAGCGATGGCTGTTCCCATGTCCATCGATGGGGAACTCCTCTAGGCTCTGAATGGTTAATGTTAGACCTGGTGATTTAGTGTCCATCAGCCTGGGCTCAGCCTTTCCCTGTGTGTGGCTCTCTTCTTGTCAACTGTCATTTGTGACGAGGTAGGCTAATCTCTGGGAATTATCACAGCTGGGAAGAGAGAACCCTCCAAATATACACATGAAAATATGACCTTCCCTTATTGTCTCAGAATGTGAGGATTGAGATGTTTTTGCATCACAGTGATCCTAGAGACTAGAAAACCTGTGTCCTAGAAGCACAGAATATGCACAGGACAAGAGAGAGAGATACCTGTGCTATCTGCCAAGAAATAAATAGAGCTTGGACTGACTTCCATATTGGCTGGGGACCATGAGCAAGGGACAGTGTCTCAAACTCAAGGTTTGATATTGAAAAGCCTTTACTTTTCAGAAGCAGAAGCAAAGCATCTATATCAAGACTGCCAGAGACAGATCCCAGAGTGACAAAGATGGTCATTGGATGTGTGTTGTGTATTGTGTGGTATGAATACTCAAAGCACCACACATGCCTTCTAGAGACTGACAATGTGATTCAGCGAATGACAAAACCAGTCCTCAGAGATATGATGGAAACACATCTCGTGTTCAAGCAGACAATGTGCCAACTGTACCAAGGGCCACATGCCCAAGTCCACTGTCAAGTCCTTTTATGGAGAACAAGCAGAGAATCTTTGTTTCACACAGCATCCCACATGAGGTCTACACACATCCTTTTAATTCTGACAAAAGGACATTAAGACAGAAAGCATCCTTGTTCTGGAAAATGATTACCTTGCTCTGAACAGGACATGTGAACATAACTCAAAACTCACTTGCAGGCAGTAGAATACCCACCTTCTTCTGGGATGGCCGAAGCATGCTTTCTGCTTTTATTTATAAATCCAGTGTGATGATAGAAATAAAGCGTTCTGATTCAGCTGGGGAGGCTATTTGTGGGTATGAAATTGAGAATATTCCATTAGAGCAATTCACGCTTAAATTATTATTTTTGGTAAGCTTTAGTGTTCGACAAAGATTTCATTTTAATGTAAAGTGCCTGATTCTGCAGTCTTGTCAGCGTGGCAATAACTTTTCATTAACTTCATTTTTCATTTTTATCTTTCTTGGAGTGTTTTCAGAACATAGCGTATGATTCCAAATGTCATATAATAACAACTCTAAATTTATCTGCCCTTATTTGCATTTGACATGACTATTTGATATGTTAAGCTGCACAGATCTACAAACGAAGGTCTGCATCATTCCACCCTGGCTGACAATGAGAGCTGTCACTTCTGCATGCCCTCATTGAATTTGTGTTGCTAATGACTGCTGAATTTCTGAAATATTGTGTGTGTGTGTGTGTGTGTGTGTGCACAGAGAAAGAAGAAAGAAAACAAAAAAGATAAAGAAAGGTAAGAAAAAGAAAGAGACGGATTTTAAAAAGGAAATGATTACAAAGAAAGAAGGGACGATGCTATGCAGTAAGGAGAGAAAGAAAAGGAATTTTCACCTGGTACACACACAAAAAAAGTAGTACAATTTCTTACCTTTCTGATATGTCCAAATGCATAATATTTTGCAAAAGTGAACACAGTTGACTGGTAACTTTAAACAACACACGGGTTTGCTTTCATTTTATGAATGAATGTGGCTTTTGAGTAGAAGTTTAATGTATTTCAGTGTGCATGTTTTACCCCGTCACTATAATACCTGAACAGAAGTGTAGATTAGTGAAGAATTGTCCTCTTCCCTTCCACCTCATCTATCCCCAAGGGAAGCACTCGGAGGCACATATTAGCATTTTAATACATGTCATATGTGGTTATTTGCTGGGTTCTTTTTGACGGTGTCGTGGTCCTCACATCTGTCTGCTGCAGGGTCCCTGGGCCATGTGTGTCCTCATGGACTGTCTGCTTATCTGTTTCAGACTTGCCTTTGGGGGCCACGGGCCTCGGACCCCTGCTGTTTCCTGGGTTATCAGCCTTTGCTGCTCCCTGGCTCCTGTCTTCTTTTTACTTGAAGTTCTCAAGGTTTGCAACCATGGTTTACTTTCCCTCCTCAACTTCGCTTCAGCTTCCTAGCTCTGTCGATGGATTCTGAAAACTGAAACTACGTGAGATGTATGTGTATCGTGGTGACTCTGAAGACGCTGCTCCCCATGTAGGTACATAACTGTGACTGTCTTCATTTCTCAGCTCGTTTTTTTTTTTTTTTGTTGTTTTGTGGAATTGTTTGCTGATGGCTGCTACTCTAATTTAGTTCCTTTCTGGCTCCTTTAATTTTTTTTTCTTTTTCTGTTTGCTCTCCCTTAAGCTTCCTTCCCTCTCCCTTCTCTTTTAATTCATCCACTCTTCTTCAGTATCCATCTTGGCCCCAGGTTGCCCATGCAGTGAGCTCTACCTCTCTCGTTTACTGATGTTTGCTGTTCTCCAGGTCTGCCACATGGCTGTCACTGGCGCATGGGCCCTACCTCACCAGGGGTCCTGAGACCTTACTGTCACTGGTCCCTGGTGTATCCTGCTGGAAGAGGTATGTGGGCACATACGATACCTTTCTGAGATTTGCCATGACCTTGATGGTATGGAATCTGAATCAAAAGCCATCGTTTTTGAAAGCAATTTCTTAAGGATGTTTTAAAATCTATATTAAATATTTTATTTATTAATTTCAGAGACAGAGAGGGAGGGAGGTAGAGGTAGAAAGAGAGAGAGAACAGGCATGCCAGGGCCTCTAGCCACTGCAAACTAAATCATGTCACCTTGTGCAGCATCTGGCTTACTGGGGAATCAAACCTGGGTCCTTAGGTTTGGCAGGCAAGCACTGTAACTGCTATGCCATCCCTCCAGCCTGCCTGAGGACTTTTTGATAACAACACTAGTGGCGATGTGATTCATTCGTTCATTCCTTTCTGGATTGAAACTTTAAATTTTTTCAAAATGATATAGGTTATTTCTTGTTCCCTTTGTGGCGAGAACTGGAGTTTTCATTTGATTTTGTTTTTCCTTTTAATTGACAAGACCAAGGAGACGAGTCTATGGTGGCTGCTGAATAGAGGGCTCTCTCTGGCTTCCATATTTTTTTTTCTTAAGTATTTTATTTATTTGCAAGGAGAGAGAGACAGACAGACAGAAAGTATGGGCATGCTAGGGCATCTTGCAGCTGCAAACAAACTCCAGATGTATGCACCATTTTGTGTATCTGGATTGACATGGGGACTGGAGAATTAAATACAGGCCATCAAGTTTTGTAAGCACATGCTTTTAACTGCTGAGCCATTTCCCCATTCCTAGCTTCCTTATTTCTGAGACAAATGATCATGCTTAATTTTTTTTCCCACCAGCATTTAAAATGCATGATTCAATGTCTGGAGAATGTTGTATCCAATGTTGTGGAATTTTTGTCCTGTGAGCCACTCTACCTCTCTAAAATCAATTCTGCAACAATCCCTTTCTCAGCCTCCCTTGAAGCCAAGTCCCAGGCTACTGACTACAACTATAGGTCTTGTTTGATAATCACAGAGCATCAGAATGATGGTGCTAAAGTTCCTTTGTCGAGGGTATGAGTTACAGTGGGGTGTGTAAGTTACAGTGGGTTTGTTAATTACAGCGTGGTGGAGCTGAGCAGTGTGGGTGAGGCTGCAGAGCTGAGTGTGTGACCTGTCTCATGTCTGATCTCTACAGACAGAGAGCCCCAGCCTTACCCCGGACTGGACCCCAAGGTACCCTGCAATTCCACTGAGATGCCGTGAGATCCCACCACTTCCATCAAGGTCTCCTCTGGAGTGCCAGTGCTGTGAACTTGGTTACCCTGACAACACACTCTGCTAAGGTAGGATCTCCCTGGACACTGTGGGCATCAAGGCCCTATCATTTATCTTTCAACAAAGTCACTTTTAAATTTTTATTTATTTATTTTAATTTATTTATTTACTTATTCATTTTGAGAGAGAGAGAGAAAGAGGGAGGGAAGGAGAGAGAGAGAGAATGGTAGAATGGGTGTGCCAGGACTTCTAGCCACTACAAATAAGCTCCAGAGTACTGGCAATCAAACCTGAGTCCTTAGGATTTGTAGGCAAGCACCTTAACCACTTAGCCATCTTTCCAGCCCCCCAAAGTCACTTTTTTGAGGTAGGGTTTCACTCTAGCTCAGGCTGACCTGGAATTCTCTATATAGTCTCAGGGTGGCCTTGAACTCATGGTGATCCTCCTACGTCTGCCTCCCAAGTGCTGGGATTAAAGGCATGAACCACCACGCCTGGTCCCGCAAAGTCACTTTTTTATAAAATGTGTGTAAGTGTGTGTGGTGTGGTATGCATGCATGTGTGTGTTACTGTACAGGCCAGAGGCTGATGTTGGGTAGCTTCCTGTATCACCCTCCACTCTACTCCTTGTTCTTTCTCTCTCTCTCTCTTTTAGACAGGGTCTCTCCTTGAACCTGGGCTCACAGGTTAGGCTACACTTGCTGGTCATCATGTCCAGGGTGTCATTTTATCTCCACCCACCCCCTAGTCCTGGGATTGCAGGTATGTGTCCAAATCATGTTTCTATCTAAAAGACTAGGGTGTGGGAGTTTGCAAACATGGATCATAACATGTCTTGGAACCCTAGGACATGCTGAAATTGTCCTGAGGTTTCCAGATGGTTTTGCCAAGAGGAGGAACTGCCACTTCCTCTCCTCCACATAGATGCCCACACACACTCACCTAGTGTTGAAGATGAGGGCACCCATGTAACCCCGTGGGGTTGATCTCCTGGCGTGATTGTTCTAACGTCACATCATTTAGTACAACTGCCCACTGAGATACAACCACCAGAAATTGATGTCACCCAGCCAGGAAGAGTCCTCACTGACCTGGGCACCCAGGCTCTGACATGACTGAATTGGAGGA
This sequence comes from Jaculus jaculus, assembly GCF_020740685.1. Lineage (NCBI taxonomy): Eukaryota > Metazoa > Chordata > Mammalia > Rodentia > Dipodidae > Jaculus > Jaculus jaculus. Next base: position 21,438,905 of record NC_059103.1, read on the forward strand.
TGGGGGACAAGTGTATGGCTGCTTCTCACTCCACACCCAGGATCCTGCATGCTATGGGCTTCCTGTCTGCTCCTGGAGTCCCAAGGAGGACAGCGGATATGGCAATATCCTTCACCCCCGTGAGTCCCACAGTCTTCATGTTTAGAGAGAGTGGTAACCTGCCACCCCATCAGTAATCATGAGCCTTTCTCACATACCCATAACAAGATAAAGGACCTTGAGCTCCAGGTGGAAGCAGCGCATGCTTGGGCTCCTCCTCAGATCAGTACTGAAGGACTCTGGAGCAGGGAGGATTCAGGCGAGGCACAGAAAGACGTCAGAGTTAGACATAGATGGAGGGTCTGTTCAAATCTGTGACTTCACTTCATGTTGGCATTTCATTGTAGTCAATTTCAGCATCACAGAAACACATAATGGAGAGGCAGAGAAAGGAGGCATGTCTGTACAATATTATGTCTATTTATCATCTATCTATCTATCTATCTATCTATCTATCTATCTATCTATCATTTATCTATGTAATCTAATCTATCACCCTCTCATCAATAAAACCCTTTTTACATGTAACTATATCTTACGTACACATATCTCTGATGTGTGTGTATGTGTGAGAAGAAAGAGGAGGCTTAGGTAGATGCATAAGTTTATATCTTTTAGCTAAGAAAAACTGGACTTGAAATGCACATACATATTGGAGAGAGAGAGAAAACTAGTTGCCACTTCAGCTAGTTTATTTTTTCTCTATATAGATTTTGAGGTTTCATTTTAGTGCCGAGAAAGGCACTAGCCATGATAAACTCCTTTCACAAAGAGAGAGAAATAAATACTTCCCACAAAAAGGATCATGAAGTATATTTTTCCCAGGGTGCTCCATTATTTTATAAGCAGTTCCTTTTTTTTTTCATCTTTACTGTGAGGGCCCTGGCTGGCTGGGCTCCTGGCTGGGGTCTCAGGCTGCTCTCTGCACTTCCCCCTGCCATCACTTGTGTTCAGAGGGCGAGGGGGAGCAATAGCTGGATGTCAAGTCATCATCTGTCAGTGGGCCTTAATACACCTTACAAGGGAGATGGATGATCAGTTGCCCCTGTGGAGCAGATTCCCATGCACGTGCTCTGGCTACTTGGAGTGTTCTTGTGGTTTCTTTCCTTTTCTTCTCTTGCAAGCATCATGTTCCTTCTGGTTAGCGCTGGGTCTGAGATGCATGTAGAGGGAGCAAGGGATCCCATGTCACCCAGAGCACAGTGCAAATGCTAGGGAGACGTCCTTAAACCTACTTCTAAACAAGACGCTTGCAGGGATGCATTAAAATGTCACCCTCATCACACTGGGAGACACAACAAAGTCTCTAGGCTGGGGTTCCTGAGCAAGTGGGTCTTCTGTGTGAGTTGCTATACTGGCCTGAGCAAGTGTGCCTTTCTGTCTTCAGCGTGAGCTCCTGTACTGGCCTGAACAAGGATTTTTTGTTTTTTTCTTCCTGTGAAATTCTGGACCAGCCCAGGCAGCTATTCATTACAATGCTAAACTTTATCTTGACACTTTGGCTCTTGGCTGCTTCAAAGAAGGAAGTGATGAGATGAAATTTCTTGAGATACTCAAGTCCCCCACATGCCTTAGGGCTTTCAGACTATTGCATATGACTGAGAAAAGCCGGAAACCTTCCCTCCTCAGACCCCATGGGTCACTGAGCATTCTGGTCCCGAAGCCATGGCTCAATGGGTAAAGTGCTTGCCCTACAAATATGAAGTCTGCAGTTAAGATGCTTAGCACCTATGAATTCCAGATGGACTTGATGACCTGTCTGCAATCCCAGAACGTGGGAGGAGGAGACAGAGGATCTCTGCGGCAAGCTGAATAGCTGGTCTAGTAGAATCAGTGAGCCCTGGGCCAAGTGAAAAACCGTACTTTGGTAGATAAATTGGAGAGTGGTTAAGAAAGCCATATCTTGTTGACCTCAGCCTCCACATGCATGAGCATGCATGTGAAAGCATACCTGCATATGTGTGCACCCACCCACATGTCAATGCATCCCCCTCCACATGCACATACCTACAATGCCACAGAAAGAGCGAAGATTCTCCTTTCCTCAGGCTAAGAAATGCTGCTCTCTCCTTTGTTGTTCCTGCAGCTCATCTCTCTTCTCCCTCTTGGACAATACCTCTTGGGCACAGAAGTTCAGATTTCAGCACCGGATGGCCCCAGAAGCTCAGTCACTTCATGCCAATCTCATGCCCACAGGTCTTGCTGCCACTTCCATTCTGGGATCAATAAACTAACCTGAACCAAAGGTTTTATTTTTATTATTATCCTCACTCTGCCAGTAGAAGGGTCACAGAGTAACCCAATTATTTCCCAGGATGCACCGCAACCCCGTTCCACAAGGGCAAGGAAAGCCAGCGGGGCAGACCTTAGCTGGAAGGAGGGCAGCAGCGTCTCCATTCAGAGTGGTGCCCATTGGACGGGAGGTGACTCCTTAGACCAATCTTGCTGAGCGCTGTTGATCCCAAATAAAGCGTGATTGGATAAGGTGCCTGCAGCATCCCCTCCGTACCTCCCTCTTTTCTTGATGTCCAGTGGTCCTTGGGGCCACACATTGATGGGGGTCCATGAAATAATCAATTGAGCTTATATGCTGGTTTTCCTAGTTGGGCACCTTGGAGACAAGCATCCTTCATCCCTAGATGGATCCATGTCCCTTGTGATGAGTTTTGGGATGCGCCTTTAGCATACTGGCTCCTGTAAGGGAAGTCAGCATCCTGGTGGAATGTTCCCGTCTTGGTTCAGAAGTTGGATTATGTTTATAAGTGATTCCCTAAGGCTGTAGCTTTGGGCAATAGCTGGCCACTGGCTTGTTAGTGTATCATGTCTCCTCTCAGCATGTTGAGGACTTCACCTATGGGAAGTTTGGGGCTCATGTTTTCAGTGCGAATGTGGTAATAGTTATACAGGGGCTGTGAGACTGACACCAAGAGGAGAGGGAATGGCGTGAGAGGGTGCTCCCTGTGCCATTAGAGGCTCCTTTGGAGCTCTGCAGTGGTGTCTGCCTCAGTCTCCCACAGACAGGCCCTGCATAGATAACTAAGGCCCAGATATTCCACTCAAGGTGGGTGGTTCAGTGACCAGAATAAATCCACAGTGGGACAGTACCAAGTGCTCCTTGTCCAAGCTATAGCAGGCTGGTTATGGAATATGTTACTTTCCCATGCTTTCTCCCACCACCCCCACCTCTGTGTTAGCATACATGAATGTGTGCAGGCCAGAAGATAACAGAAACTCTGTCCTCCTCTTTTTGAGACAGAGTCTCTCATTGGCCAGATATTCACTGATCAAGCTAGACTAGATGGCCAATGAGCCCGAGGGAGTCTCCTATCTTTTCTCCTTCAGCCAAGTAATCACAGGTGTGTGCCATTACACTCAGCATTTTACATAGGTACAGAGAATTGGACTCAAGTCTTCTTGCTTGCAAGGCAGGCATTTTGTTGACTGAGATGTCTACCTCCTCAACACTTGCTACTTTCTGTATTTTTAATTTCTTTTATTTGATTGATTGATTGATAAAGAGAAAGAGAGAGAGAGAGAGAGAGAGAGAGAGAGAGAGGCAGAGAGAGAATGGGCACACCAGGGCCTTCAGCCACTGCAAACGAACTGCAGATGCAGATGCGTGCGCCCCCTTGTGCTCATGCGTGACATTGCACGCTTGTGTCACTGTGCAGCTAGCTTAAGTAGGACCTGGAGATTCAAACATGGTTCCTCAGGTTTCTCAGGCAAGTGCATAAACTGCTAAGCCGTCTCTCCAGCTCACTTTCTGTAGATTTTTAAATTTTAACATTTATGTTTCCTACGTTGAAATGCACTTGTAGCTAGTGTGTGCTGTGAGCAGTTGCTACCTTGCTTCCTGTGTTCTGGATACGTAACACCAGCAAACTGTTCAGAGACAAATCAGAAAGGAGGAACCGAACCACCTCTACGGAATATCTGCCTGGGAACTAAGCACATCGGTTCTGTTAAGAATGGTTATGTCTTTATAACATAATAATCTAAGCGCCCTTTAATTCTCTCTCCCCTCCCCCAGGTAAGTCAAGCTAGCCTTGTTTGGAGCAGGCTTTTTGGTGACTACATTGACAGCTTCCAGATTCTTCCCTTGCACCAACCTGCCTTTAGTGGGGATTTGCCAGCCCGGCAGAGTCCTTTCTTTGGCAACCAGCAGGACCATCCTCATAGTCACTGGGCTGGTCTAGACACTGAACCGCCTCTTCAGGAAGGTCCGCGTATGCTTCCAGGAGCATGAGTGCCATGATGTCTGCTTCAGGAGGTCTTACTCCAGTCATGACCACTCCAGTCAATTTGCAGAGAAACAAGCCTCAGTGAATGCTAGATGACCCTGCTAACTCTGCCAGAGGGAAAGCACTTCCCCTGGTGACTCAAGAGAAAGCTTGTGATTGGTGCAATGTGAGATCTGTGATTGGTCCTTAATGTGAGGCCAGTCAGTGATTGCTGGAAACTAGAAGCCATGTGGTTATCGGTGGGAATTTCAAGCTGACACGGTATATATCAGACTCCTTTCCTGTCCACAGAAGCAGTGTTTTGTCCCATTATTTTTAGTTAACTGGGAGGCCCTCTCTGTGTTGTAACATCGAATCTGATAAAGCCTTCTCCTGAATGTTCTCACTGTGTCCCTGTGGTCTCTGTCATGAGCAAATCTGGCTGGCCAGATGGGGTGTGCCCCTCCAAGCTCCAGCCACGGCAGCAGCAGTGACAATGTGGAGGCAGCTAGTGTCCCAGAGAGTCATCAAGAGTGGTGGTCTAATCCTCACAGCTGAAACTCTGAGAGGTGGCTATGAGTTCCAGAAAGCCTGATGCTTGAGCTCTGGTCACTGGGCATCACTGAGCTGGGTTGCACTGGACATTGGGGTAGGAGAGGTAAGTGAAGAGTGAGGGGCACCTTCACAATGAGGGTCTCACTGGGGAGCTTACTGATGCCATCGAAGTCTCGGATGTCTTGTGGGTAAAGCTGGACTAGGTTACACCCCACCCATAAGTGAATGTCCCCTTCTAAACTCAAAATGATCAGCTCAGCTTTAGAAAATGGACCATACTTATTCCCCAGATAAAATCTATTTGTAAATATTTATTGCACACTGCAGGATCAACGAATATAAGCCAAATATTGGAGAACAGTTAAAGAATGAGTCATGGGTGTATTTTTTTGTTGTGAATGCCATATTTCTCAGGCCAGAAGTTTATTGTCATGACATAAATAGCATCTTTTTTGTCAAATTTATGAATGCACACAGCTAAGCTTTGGTAAGAGTAGACTGTGCAATGGAATAACAACAGTATGGAGAAGGAAGCTGGTGGTCAGGACAGACTAGAGCAAGTGAGGACAGAATGCCAGGTGGCCAGTAAAGGGCACCGGGAGTGGTGAGGGAAGGTCTTACTTCATGAAGAGCTTTCCTACTCAAGAAAGGGGTAAAGGTGTCCATCTGGGCTGTGAGAATTAAGGTACTCAGAGGTGGAAGAGAAGAGTTCTTATGCGGAATGCCTCTATTACCATCATGGAGGCTGTGAAGCCCTACAGGTAACATTGCAGGCTGTGGACTGAGAGAGCTACTGGTGTTTCTCAGCCTGAGGCCCAAAAAGTCTCAGTTAAGGTAGGAAAGATGTGCAAGAGTGAGAGAGAGAGAAGGAATTACCCTTTTGTCCCTGCCTTCCAGTGGTTTGGATGACACTATTCACTCTGTGGAGGTCAGATCTTCACTAGGTCTCCTTATTCAAATTTTAATCTCCTCCCAAACACCTCACAGACATAGTCAGAAATACTCTCTTTCCATTGTTGCTAGTAGCTATCTTGGTATCCCTTACCCCTGTCAAACTGACACGTAAAATTAACCTTCACAAGAGGGACAGATCACAGATCGATGGAGATGCAGGTTGTAGAATATTCTATTCAACTTCATTTCATTTTGTTGAGGATGGCAGACAATTGGACATCTTGAGGATTTCTGATAACCCGAGGGTCCAGGGGCCTTTTAACTCTGAAAAATAATAATGAGGAGAAGTGATTAGCTATTTTAATAACTCAAGAAGCTCGGGTCTTCATCAGTTCTACTAGCTTTTTGTCTTAGGGCAATGAGCAGATAAATAGTCTTACCCCAGGAAGAGTTGCTGACGCTGAGAAATTCAAGGAGCCACATGGGAAAGACAGACAAGCACCATGAGTTATAAAAGACCTAGGATGGGCATAGACAATCACCCTGAGCCTTGCCACCCCAGGACACATAGGGCACCCACAGCCACAGCCACCAGCACCTGGTAGTCAGCATAAAGTTGATGAAGGAGGGAAAAGCTGTGCAAAAGTCACATAGGGTCCAATGGACATGAATCTCCTCTTCCTCCTCAGTACGTATGACACATGGGCTTGGCAGAGTGAGCCAGACAACCAGGCACTGGGTACCCAGAGTCAGGCCAATCACAGCTGGCACATGCTTACCAGCCACCTGAGTGTACCATCAAGGAAGTAGCTTTACCAGGACCAGGGCATGGCCCCGCTGAGGTACCATAGAGAGGTGACAAGCTGGTCCTCCCAGCCTTACCAACTATAGAATCACCAGCATGTTAATGACTGCTATAAGTTCTCTCTCTCTCTCTGTGTTGGGGATGTTTGTGTATGTATATATGTGCATATTTTATGTGTGTGGGTGTGCACATACATGTGGGTGTCAGAGGTTGAATCCAAGTCAAGTTGCTCTCCATATTATTCTTTGAAACAGGGTTTCTTGCTGAGCCCAGAGTTCACTGGTTTGACTACACTAACTACTGAACCCCAGAAATTTCCTCAACACTGAGATGATAGGCATGTGTCACCGTGCCAAGCAAGCATTTTACATGGATGCCGGGGATCCAAACTCACAACCTCATGCTTACACAGCAAACCCTTTATCCAGTGAGCCACCTCCCCAGCTCTGGCTTTTGTTTTTAATGTCATTAGACTCTGAAATAAACTGGCTGGTAGGAATGAATTACTGAAACAATTCTTCCACTTGCTCTTTCAGAAGGAAGCATTTACTGAGGGCTTCCTGGGAAAAGGTAAAACTGTGTATTTGGGATTCAGACAATCTTTCTTCTTGATGACCTGTGGCCTGTCTCTGGGACAGAGAACACTCTAGTGCAATTACTGATAATTGTGTCTGTAAACTGAGCACCTGCATTGGCTCACTCTCCTTCATGGGTCCCATCGCTCCAGGGTGCAGTGGTGAAGGGTCCTCTCTTTGGATCCTTCTCACCCATGTGATCCCCACTGGCTGATCACTCCAGGGTATCCAAAAAGCCAAGTTCTCTTCCAAGCACCCTGAGCTGTGATGTGCACTAGCAGGTCACACACATGAGTCCTTTTGCCCCATCTCCTACAGAACATTCAAATGCCATCCAATCTCAAAGCTTCACCTCCATTGTCATTGTGATGGCGAATCTTTATTTTAACTATTTTTATTCACAATTTTCATATGTGGGCATAATGTAATTTGATAATAATTCCTTCCCAATACCTGCTTTTGTCCCTGACCCCATCCTCCTTTCAGTCAACTCATTCTTCTTTCCATCTTCACCCTCTTCTTAAAATTTGACAATTCTTTTCACCCTCTTCCATCATCCATGTTGAAATGTTGATAAGCTCAAATTTTTGAGGTAGTGACTGCTGCTATGAGGTCATAATGCATCAGTCAGTCGATGCTCATGCCCAAAGTACTCTTCCCCATATGCTGGCTCTTGCATTATTTTCAACTCTATCTTCCATTATGCTCCCTGAGTGTTGGAAAGGGTCATAAAGATATCTTTTTTAGCATGGAGTACTTGACGTCCACTTATTTTCAGCATTTTGATGAGTTTTGAGTCTTCCCAATAGTCACTGCCAGCTGGAAAAAGAAGCTTCTCTGACCAAGCACTGAGCTATGGGGATAAACATAATATATAAATATTTATAGGGCAATTTGATGGGAACAGCATATGCATTTAACCAATTGACAGTAGTACTCCCCCCCCCCCCACCTTCCACAGCCTATGACCTTCCAAAAATAGGCTTTTCACTAGGTTTTCATTAGCAGGCATGCATTCTCTCCCATGGAATTGGTCTAATATTCAATCAGAGAGCAGTTGGTTTCCACAATTGCAGTCATGCCACCGTTTCACCAGTGGGTACTGAACTGGAATCTTCCCCCTCTTGGCTAGCTGAGGCATTGGTACTGGAAAGTGCTACAAGCTGCACACACACACACTTCAGTAGGTTTACTGAACTCTGGAACAATCCTATGTGCTAATATTGATTGTCATATTGGTTGGATCCCTGGGCATATCTGAGAAGGAGTTCCCAGATTAGGTTCATTGAAGTAGAAGCACCCAGCCTGACTGTGGACAGCACCATCCCATGGGTTTGGGTCCTGAACCAAAGCAAAGAAGCACGTGAGCTGAGCACCAGCGCTCCTCTCTCTCTCTCTCTCTCTCTCTCTCTCTCTCTCTCTCTCTCTCTCTCTCTTGCTCTCTCTGCTTCCTGTGTGTGGACTGAGTGTGACCGTCTGTTTCATGTTCCTGCCTCCATGCCTTCACCACCACCATGTTATGCAATAAGACTATAAGCCAAAATATACACTTCCTCCCTTAGGTGGCTTTCCTTGGGCGCTTTGTGACAGCAAGAAGGAAAGTAGCTAATAGGGTTTCTAAGTACAGGAATCCTTTGCTTGTCTTTCTATGCCTCAGACCCTGGTTGAACGGCTTCTTCTTGGGAGAACCATTCCAATGGGTATCGTGAGCTCCTTCTTTTTTGGATTTATATTCACTTGAGAGTCTCCTAGTTCCCTCAGATTGAATCTGAACAACACAGAGCTCTTGGTTTAACCCAACTATCCCAATATGATCTTAGGAGCTGGGAACACCCTCACCTGTGTGTGTTCAGATCAGACTAACACTTAGGCCCAACTTAACATTCTCTTCCTCCAGTTACCATCCAATCCTGCAGGTCATCCTGAACTTGGTGTAGAAGCTGGTGATAGATAAGCTGTCCTTTCTTCCTCATCCCAATCCAGAGTACCATCAATGACTCCCTTCTCACAAGGGACCCTGCTTCCTCTTCTGCCCCTGCAAGCTGCACCCCACAAAGCAGCCAGCAACGTCCTTCCTTTTTATGGGTTTATTTGTGTATTTATTTATTTGAGAGAAATAGAGAGAAAAGAAAGAGGCGTAGATAGATAAAGACAGAGAGAAAGAGAGAGAGAGAGAGAGAGAGAAAGAGAGAGAAAATGGACATGCCAGGGCCTCCAGCCACTGTAAATGAACTCCAGACACATGTACCACCTTATGCATCTGGCTTATGTGGGTCTTGAGGAAAGGATCAGGGTCCTTCAGCTTCATAGGCAAGCACCTTAACTGCTGCTAAGCCATATTTACAGCCCAAAGTTCTTCCTCTTTTTTTGTAGAGGCAAGCCCAACATGCTGGCCATTTTTTTATGTGAGATAGAAAGAGCAAGAAAGAGAAAGAGAAAGGAAGAGAGAGAATTGTCAAACCAGGCCTCCAGCTACAGCAATAGAACTCCAGATACATGCGCCCCCTTGTGTGCATGTGCGACCTTGTGCCCGTGCGTCACCTTGTGTGTCTGGCTTATGTAGGACCTGGAGAGCCGAACGTGAGTCCTTAGGCTTTTCAGGAAAGCACCTTAACCACTGAGACATCTCTCCAGTCCCAGTTCTTCCTTTTTACCACAGCTCAGAAAGTGGACTGCAGCCCACTGATGCGAACTGGCATCTTGATTTGTACCTATAACAGCATGTGCACTTTCGTCTGTGTTGGCACGTCTGGCTGTGCTTCTTCTGATGCATGTGCAAAGCCTCTTTCTAGCTTCTGCTGTTGGGAAGGAAAAAGAACGATGTCATCCAAGTAGGTACTCAGACCTATTTTAGTTTAGTTTATTCAGTTATTTTATTTGCAAGGACAGAGGGAGAAAGAGAGAGAAAATGGGTGCAGCAGGGCCTCTTGCCCCTGCAAACAAACTCCAGACACATGTGCGATTTTGTGCATCTGGCTTTATGTGGGTACTGGGGAATTGAACCCAGGCCATCTCCCCTGAACTATCTTTCAAGCCCCACACCCGGACCTATTTTACAGCTAGAGTTTGAACCAGTAGGACTGGGCTCCAGGGCACTTGTGTCCTAGGGATCATCGACCCTTGCACTTCCTTACCTGGATTTATGTGGAGCAGAGAAGCAATGCTACGTACTTGGCTTTGTGATTGTGATTTTATAGCAGTTACAAAACACAGAAGCCTCATAATGTCTGTAGGGACATGGAATTGATTTTATGTGTGTGCATGTGGTGTATATGTGTGTGTGTTCACGTGTGCATGTGCCACAGAGTGCGTGAGGTCAGAGGATCACCTCAGGTGCTGGTCCTCCCCTTCCACCTTGTTTGAAACAGGGTCCCTTTTTGGTGTCTGCTGTGTTTGTCAGGTTAGGCTAGCCTGTACACATTAAGGGGTGCTCCTGTCTCCACGCCCCCTTTAATCAAGGATGCTGCCATGCCATATGCTTCTACATGGGCCTGTGTGGAAAGTGCTTCACCTACTGAGCCGTCTCCCTGGCCCCAGATCAGAATCATTCAGCTGCTGCATAGGAGGCGATGAATCCATCTGCTGCAGTTACAAAAGGGGTTAGAACGACAAGGACAGACAGATGATCCATCGAGTGAGGGGCCAATACTGTGTGGTCTGGGTGACCAAGCCACAGGGCGGAGCAGGCCTCGGCTATCGGAATTCTCTCCTCTGGCCAGCATGGGACTCTGCATTGCACAAGTCACTGGACTTGGTGAACCTCTGCTTCCCCACCATAGTCCAGGGATGACATTAATATCTTTCCCATTGTGCTCATAGACACTAAACAAGATAACCAGGGCAACATGGGTCCAAATCATCACCATTTTTTCAGACCATCTATCGTCCCTTCTCCCTAGCTGTAAGCCAGGGGCCTTTCTTCACCCAGTTCAGAGGGCTGACCACATAAAATGTGGTCATTTTATGGAAGCAGCTGAACTTTTTGTTTTGTTTTCTTTTTTGTTTTTCAAGGTAAGGTCTCACTCTAGCCCAGGCTGACCTGGAATTCACTATGTGGTCTCAGGGTGGCCTCGAACTCACGGTGACTCTCCTCCTTTGCACCCTGGATGCCGGGATTGAAGGTGTGTGCCCCCTCGCCTGCCTGCAACTGAACTTCGACATGGAACAAGCAAACATTTGCCTTGCTTTCTGCATGTTTATCCGAGATCTTCGTGACGCTGGAGCAGCCTTCCCGGGACCATTCTGGCTGGATTGGCCAGCATCCTTTACTTTTCTTACAAATAAAGAGTTTTGGGCCCAGCAGCTTGCCATGACATCGTGCTACTAAATTCACATGACAGTCATGAAACGCTCCCATCATCAGGGACACGGGGTGATTTTCCGCCCCTGACAAGCCTCTGTATTGAGTATGATAACAGGTACTTTGTCTCCATCCACTGCCGGACTATCATATCAATCCACTTGATGATCCAGCCAGCCGAGCCCGCCACTTCTGTATCAATCTTCATAGAGCGCTGCCTGTTGTCTAACAAAAAGCCTGAAATGAGATCATTCAATCACACACTGCCGCCCGGCCGCGCGCCTAGAGGATTTCAGCTCCCTGTCACTTTTCCACCGTGGCAAGGAGAAAACGGGGCTAATTGCAATGAAACACCTGAGAGCCGTCAAGACTGAGCCACCGACTGTAAGAAGTATGCACCGGAGACATGGAGAAACGCACTTCTCAATGCGTGCAGGCTGAATATGAGGCCATGGTGGTGGGTGGGGAGAGACATCCTCCAACCACATTCTACTGGACAATTAGGATGTGTTTCAAGAAATGAATTTTTATTGTTTTAATGTGTTTTCCAGAAATGTCTAGAGAAACCATGGTATGTTAGAATGTATGTTATCATTTATTGCAAGAGTTTACCCTAAATTTAAAGTGAGGTGAAATATTTTATAAATCAATAGCTATAACATGGCATTCCTGAAATCTACGAAGGTAATATCAGAGGAGCAATTTACAGAAGTATGAAGGCTGTGTAGCTTGCCTAGGCAATTAGTCTACCAGTGAAAAGAGAGAGGAAAGATAAAAATAGAAGCCAGAGGTTTTCCTCAGTCTCTGTTCCTATTCGATTTTGAAAGTTGGGGATTCTAGGAGGAAGTTTTTCTGTGGAATGAAAGAAAACGAAAATGGAAATGATAAGTGTAGAAACTTCTGAACTGGGCCTGGAGAAAAGCTGTAATACTTGGAAAGAGGGAATAAGTTTTAAGCATGTGGTCTAGAGACTCTTACACAAAAGCACTTGATATTGTCCACACAGGTGTTTCAAAGTGGAAACCTCTGCGGCCTTTAGAATGACGTGAGTCTCTTCAGTATCTCAGGAAACGAAAGAATGCCAAGTCATTCTCAGTGTGAGAACTGACTATCAAAATGACCTTCAATGCCCTTGAATGTATGCGGGGGGGGGGGGGGTTGTCCGCACTCCTGCACATCTCACCACTATCTTTTGGGGAAGGGTACCTCACCCTCCCCCCTCATCATTTTGAATTACACCAGGAGACACTCGTGAAAACATGAGATATTGAGGGAGTTTGTCATTTTCAGGTAGTTCTCTATCCCTGTGGGCCAGGTGCCAAAGAACATGTTAATTACTCCCCTTCATAGCAAACCTTTATGTTTTAAATACAGTCTCTTGGAAACCCAGGAGCAGATGTGCGGCGGTATAACACAAATGAAGAGCCGCGCTGATGTTGTTTAGCTGTGCCGGTGGGAATTCCGGGGTGTCGGCTGTACACATGGGGCTCTAGTGCACATCTGTGGTGGAGGGCCTGACCCCTATTTGGCTTGTCATGCATTTGCTTTTCTCCTATTTTAAGCAGCACAGGGAAAAACAATGATCCTAATGATTTTCTTGTGACCTAATTTGGCTAGAGTTTACACACACACACACACACACACACACAAAGTTCCTGATGGGATGTTAGAAAGACACAAAAGTGACATTAAGACAGAGTTTACGCTGCACACGCAGAAAGGAAACATAGGAATTGTTTTTCGTTTTTCTGAGAAAAATGTTCTTTGTCATGACCTTGGGATGGATAGAAGAGGTGACAAAAAAGAGAAACAGCTGACAGTGCGCCCATATGGAGGACTGATTTTATAAAGGGATTTGAACAAAATTAATGTCTTTTGTAATTCACATTCTTTCTCCATCTCTATGTGCTGCTGAAAATCTAATGACTGGTTTTGCAATGTCACCAATTTTTTTTTTTTTTCCTAGTCACCCAACTTCCTCCATTTCAGTTAAGCTCATAAACTTCCTACCCACGGTTGGGTGGGCGAAGAGCTTCATGTAGCAGTGGAGGTGGATGACGGTGCTGTCCGTGTGAGATATGGTCCAATCAACACCAAAGTTTTCCTTGTCAGTTTTGATATATCCAATAATAGCTGTAGGTTGTTTTGCAATGTCCAATGTTCTGTGAAGATGGGCTTTTCATATTCTTTATTGTTTTTTTACTGACAAAATGTTGCCCGGACTTTTGCAGTTTTGTGAAATGAAACAACAGTAAAAACAATATATAATTTAGCCTCATCCGCTTAGCTGGATCTCATCCTGTGGCTGGTTTCAGTGGGGATACGTGAGTTTCTGTTCATCGATTCCTCGTCAGCACAGCCTTGAAGACTGAGCAATCCTAAGGCCAATGATACACCTCTTCCTGGTCTTCTCATTCCACACGGTTTTATTTTTATTCTTTTTTGTTTGTTTGTTTGTTTTTTGTTGTGTTTTTTTGAGGTATGGTTTCACTCTAGCCCAGGCTGACCTGGAATTCACTATGTAATCACAGGGCGGCCTGGAACTCACAACGATCCTCCTACCTCTGCCTCCCGAGTGCAGGCATTAAAGGTGTGTGCCCCCACACCTCCATAGGAGACAGTGAAAGAACACAAGACCTCTTCCACGATGTCTGGGCATCTGTGCCTCTCCTCTGCAGGTGGCTCGCTCTTCCCTAGGGCTCTCGGTCTACTCTCTCATGCATCTCTTCCTGCCTCCCCTGCCCCCCCCCCCCCCCGCTATCTATGTGGACACAGTATTCACGGGGTATTTATATACCAGTGTTGTAAAGCAATTTCCTCCAAATTGAAATATTCCCTCTTGGGTGGAGGCAAAAAAAAAAGCTCAGGAGACTCAGGAAGTCAAGAAGTCTGGGAGAGAGGTTGCAAGACCCTTCCCCAAGGTTATGTAGAGGGAAAATAGTTGCTTGGTGGACAGACCCACAGACCAGATGAGGTATCTTCGGGTTGTGCCATGAGATCCGGAGTTGCAGCTTTTGCGAGTCATCACCTATGCTGGCATGATGCAGCTGCCTTTGAGCGCCTGTAAGCAGCCCCTCACCCTGCTCTGGAAGTAACCCCAATAAACTCATTGGTCCACTTAAACTGGTTTTGGTTTAATTGTACTTGGTCTGTGCCTTATGTGGGGTGAATCGATGTGTATTTGCATTGCCCCAGGGGCAAAACGTTTCCCTCTATAACCAATCAGCAAATTCTGAAGTCCATGAAGCCAGCTCTTGCCAGCCTTCCCACGGTCAGGCACGCTGACATGTGATCTGTGCGCTCACATGGAAGGCACATTGAGTGGGGCTATGCCCAGACCGAGCATGCGTAGCAGGCTTGGTCACGCCCCATCACACCCACAAACACAGGCCATGTTAATTGTCTGGTGTCTTCATAAATGACGAATCTCCATAGTGAGGACAATTACTTAAGACTCAGTTACTTCAATCCATTTCAGTGGCAAGGATCAATGGGTAAAGGGTATTCGTGCTGCGAACCGTCTAAGGGAAGGGCATCTCTAGTCCCCTATCATTTTTTTTCACAACAGTTAACAGGTGTGAATTGGCGCTTGTTAGCATAGACCTCCTGCTCTTGCGTGCTTTCTCCCACTCAGCACATCCAGTGCCCCGAACATCCTCAGGACTCCACAGTACTGGCCATTCTGTGACGGTTCATTTCTTTGAAGTAGATCATATGCAAATAATCATTCTGCTGCTTGGGAGAGCATGCCATTCCTCAAAGGCAAGAAGTCACCCCTTAGTAATTGCAGCTTACTTTTCAGGTATGGGGCAAGCAGCACCGTGAGCAGCTGAAGCCTGTGTACGTGGCCCTATGCGCCAACACTGGGGTTTGGCCTTGTCTTTGTCTTCATTGTCAAAGCGTTTGTGACTCCTGCCTCATGTCTGTTGCCTTCTGGGAAGATAGTAATTTTTATCATTCCACTGTGCCCATTTTACAAATAAGACAACAGAGACCAAGAAGAATGAAAGATTTAGGTCATGGGACCTCTCAAAGACAGTGGGCTTGTCCTCCACAGTTCAGGGGGGATGTGACCTTCCCCTCAGAGTATGAGAGGCAGTTTCCCCCAATCTGTAGAATGGAGATGGCCCTGGTGTGCTGAGTTGAAAGTGGGAGATTTTTCAAAGGAGGTTGGGCTGAAGAGTACCTGGGGTTCTGCCAGTGGATCATTTGTGGGTGGCCAGGGTATGAGGAAGGGAAATGTGGAGCCTGTTCAGGGTGGTTAGAAACGAGTTCAGGGCTGAGCAGTCAGCAAGGGGATGTGCTGAGCCTGAGGGTAGAACCCCAGTTCAGTGTCCCTGTGTCCAGGAAAGAGGCAGTGCATATGTACATAGGGTATATGAGATGACAAGAGTTAACACATGGACGCATCTAACCAAGTCTCATGAAATTTATTCTTGCAATTGTTTTCAAAGCTGATCTCAGAGGGTTGAGGGAAAGCTACAGAGTGCAGGAAGCATATGATAGCAAGAGGAGCAGAGATTAAAAACCAAGGATGCTGAGCTGGTGATGGGAATTGATCTCTGAGCAGAGAGGTGAGGCTGCTTTGCTGGCCAGGGCAGCCATAGAGTGGTCAGCACTAGTCCAGGCAGCTCTGACCTGGGACACGGATTATTTCAAGCCCCTGCCACCTGCAAGTGGGTCCCCACTCTAGTGCTTAGACAGAAGTTACACATGCAGGGGGTAAGGGAGAGGGAGGAAGAGAGAACGAGAATGGGAGAATGGGAGAGAGAATTGATATCCAGAGAATCATTTGCAGGGAATGTAAGATAAGAATTCCGAGATTCCGGTGCTGTCCTTTGTCCTTTTAGAAAGAAGGGAGGAGGTCTTGGGTTACCAGGGAGAGCATTCAGCATGTAAGAATGAGGAAGAGGAGGACGTGAGGGGCATGGGGGAGAAAGAGGAGGAGAAATAGGACGCGGTGAGAGGAGGTAGAGGTTGCAGAAGGAGGAAGGCTCTGGTGCAGTCTACCCTGCTCGAGGCACTTTTCCTCTGTGTATTCCTCCTTTCATCGAGTCTCTGTGGATTTTCCTGCTCTGTGAGCCCCGGGAAACCTTTGTCTTTCACGAGCCCTGCTCTAGGAGTCCAGAATCTCTTCTTCTCCCTAACCGTGCCTACCCACAGCATTCAACAATTGCCTTCTCTCTGAGCAGTTCTAGTCCCCTCTGCTTACCTCCTGCACCCCTCCCACATGCCACCGCCCCCCCAAACTACTCCCATAGGCCATCCTTGCAAGGTGAGGGGGCTCCAAGGAAGAGCCTTCCATCCATCCTTTTCATGATAACAAATGTTTCAGGACCATTTTAATAGATTAATGATTATGAATCATTAAACAGAAAGGATATTCCAGGAGCATTTGAAAATGTGATGACGGCTGTATGTGCATGTTTTAGGCAATTTTAGAACTTCTGGTCAATGTGCTTATGTAATACTAAATTATTACTAGGCTAGAAATATACTTTTCTTTGACTTACCAACATCAGTCTAAGGAAACTTTATAAGCTTATGAGGGCTTGTAAAGATCATCTTAAATTCAAAGAGAAATAAATCCAAATATCACTTGTAAAATGGTAGTTAGTGTACTAATAAAAGTTATAAAGTATTTTAAAAATGCCCGATGGGGGTTGAAGTGATTGCTCAGTGGTTAAGGCACTTGCCTGCAAAGTCTAACAATAAAGTTTGATTGCTTAGCACCTATGTAAAACCAGATGCACAAAATGGTGTATGCATCTGGAGTTCATTTGCAGTGGCTGGAGGTACCTATTCTCATTCTTTCTCTCTCTGTGTCTCACTGTCTCTCTTGGCTAACAAACAAGTAAATAAAATTCCTAATAGGAAGACAATAACAGAAGTAAACAACAGCATTCAAAATCACATGTGTATGCATTTATTGAATAAAGTGTGTATAAGTGTGTGTGTGTACGTGTGTGTGTGAGTGCATTAACAGTTACCTTCTCATTGCTAGACAAAATACCTGATCAGATGCAGCTTATGAAAAGAAAGGGTTTATTTTGGCTTACAGTTTCAAGGGGAAATTTCATCATAGTGGGGAGAGCATGGCAAGAATAGACAGCGGGATGCCACATCTTGTCACCTCAGATGGGAGGAAGCACCAAGACTCAGCTAGCTCTGAACACCCAGTGGGCTGGATGCATAAATTTCAAGGTGCACCGCCAATGACCCACCTCCTCCAGCAATGCTCCACCAACAGGGATCAAGTATGAGGCTTAATCATACACACATACGGCTATGGGAGCATCTTACTTTCAAAGTTCCCTCTCTCTCTCTCTCTCTCCCTCTGTGTGTGTGTGTGTATGTGTGTATGTGTGTGTGTGTGTGTGTATGTCCTAGTATTTTTCACTGTATAAAATGTTTTAGGGCTGGAGAGATAGCTTAGTGTTTAAGGCATTTGCTTGTGAAGTTTAAGGACCCACGTTCGATTCCCCAGCACCCACGTAAGCCAAATGCACAAGGTGGCCCATGCATATGAAATTCGTTTGCAGTGGCTAGAGGCCCTGGTGCACCTACTGTCTCTATCTCTCCCTCTTTTTCTATCAAAATAAGTAAATAAATACAAATATTTTTTAAAAAAATGGTTTATATTAATAAGAACAGGAAGTAAAAAGAAAGGTCAAAAAGTGGGTGAATTTCTTGTGTATAGGCCCACAGGTGTGGTTCCCCCCCCCCCCCCGATTTATTTCTCTAATTACCTTACTGACATTCACATTTTTCCCCAGAGAAATTCTAATGGAGAGGTATCTTTAAAAAAGTTGAATTCCGGCTAGAAGTGAACTGGTTTGGGAAGGGCTTACATGGAGGCATGAGCAATAATATAGCAACTGGGCATGGAGTTGGCATGAGATGGAAGCAGTAGGGCATGTGGTACCACTGGATTCCAGGCTGCTCCACGTGCCATGACTTCCTGCATAGTGAAAGTTTTCCAAGTCTCTTCATAGCTGTTAGACCAGCATGGCCCTGGGTGACAGTGTATACAACAAATCAAGGGAAATCTCTATCTCCCAGATGCCTACTGCTTAAAGGTGTGAACCTGTAGGACCTTAGACGCCTTCATGCGCACTGCCTATAGAGGCTTAGATTCCTAATAGATCTTTGAGCACAGTTCAATGCAACTGGGATGTGAGATGAGTTTAAGTGAATGTAACAATTATGGCATCGACATTCACATTTGCTGACTCTTTTTGTGCTTAAATTTGTGATCTTAAGTTTCCCTGAGCAAGTTTTCATGTATAATTTCTCCTCCACTTTTTTTCTGAAGCAGCAGACACTCTCCACAGCGTATGTGGCAAGAGGACGCTGGTGGACAGGACCGGCTGAGGAACGAGTGGCTTTCATCTGCTCTTGCCTCCTCTGGTGGGGACAAGGGTCGTGTCTCTGTGATGAGCAGGTGGTGTGTCCCTTCTGCTGCCTGGAAACCGGCCACTGAGCGAGATGGAGATAAGAACTATGTGATTGATAGAAAGAAACAAGTGTGAACACTGAAATGAATGTGTCAATGTAGTATTTCTTCCACTAATCACATGTATATGTGTGGTGTGTGTCTGTGCATATACAGTGTTAATATTTGGGGGGGCATACATGTGTGTACAGGTGTGAGTACTGTATATGCATATGCATGTAGAGACCAAAGGACAAACCTTGGGAGTCATCCTCAGACACCATTCACCTGTTGTGAAATGGTGTCTCTCATTAACCTGGCCTTTGCTGAGTATTCTAGACTGATGGACCAGTTAGCCCCAGGAGTCAGTCTGTCTCTACCTCCCAAACACTGAGATTACAAGGTCATACCATCATACCTGGAATTTTATTTATTCATTTAAATAATTTGTTTATTAATTTGAGAGAGAGAGGGAAAAAAGAGGCAGAGAGAAACAGAGAAAGAAAGAGAGGGAGAATGGGTGCACCAGGGCCTCTAGCCACTTCAAACCTGTAACAGTCTCTTGTGGCACCTTGTGCATCGAGCTTTATGTGGGTACTAGGAAATTGAGCCCAGGTCCTTAGACTTTGCAGGCAAGTGCCTTAATTACTGCACCAGCTCTCCAGTCCCCCATGCCTGGCTTTATTTTATTTTTTTTTAATTTGTTGATTTGCAAGAAGAAAGAGAGAGAATATGAGTGTAGGAGGACCTCTTGCCACTGCAAACTAACTTCAGATTCACGAGCCACTTTGGTGCATCTGGCTCTATGTGGGTACTGGGCTTCGAACTGCGGCTGGGCGGCTGTGCCTTTAACCACTGAGCCATGTTCTCAGCCCAGGCTTGGCTTTTTCTTTTTCTTTTTTTTTTTTTTTTAACATGAGTTTTGGGTTTCATGCTTTTGAGGTAGGCGCTTTCCTCACTGAGGCTTTGGTCACATTTTTCTTTTAAGGTAGAGATTTGTTTAAAAATGTGGCAGTAGCATTGGATGAGAGCAGGATATTTGGGCCCACCATATCTTTCTGATAAGTCAGACGTGGGAGAAGAAGAATTACAACCCAGCTGCTGCAGGCCTCAGGGTTCATGCCGTCTTGACCCCCTACGAGGCCTCAGCTGCCTGGCCCAGCAGCGCTGGAGAAGCCAGAAGGGGAAGGGCGGGCACAGAAACCCCTGTCCCTCTTCTTGAGCTCTGTCTTATCCAATTGCAATTTCTCCATGTCTCTCTCCCTCTCTCCCAATCTGTGTGTGTGTGTGCGTGTGCGTGTGTGTGTGCGTGTGTGTGTGTGTGTGTGTCTTGGGCCCTTCTTTTCCTTGTCCATGGCTTCTTTTCTTCTCCACATCTCTCCACATCCTATGAGACCTGGTAGGACCTTGGAGGGCTGAGGGCAGAGGCCATGCTCCTCTCGGATGCTGTCCCACCTGAGCTACACTGGCATGGACCCTCTCACTGTACCTCTCTCCACCACACAGCTGGTTCACTCCACTACTTCTCACCACATTTCACCCCAGGAGAGGATGGGAAATGGGAAGAAGGCAGGCTGGAAGGAAAGAGTGAGGTATTTGTAGCTTGAAGGATTCACTAGGTATGGTACACTGAGTCATTCTTCAAAGACTAGTAAATCTCTGTGAGAAGTGGGCGCTATTTCTTGAGTATGTCTGCCCGGAGGCCCAGTCCTCCCTCAGGCCTGAGAAGCCCCAGGCTTGGCCTCCCTGTGTTGCCCTGTGTAGGATTAATATGAATTTCATTATTGTGGACTTAACCACCTTCACTTTTGGGTCCATGACACATTTTTTTCTAGTAAAGTTTGTTAGGTTTTCACTCTGTGCCTTTCTGGGATACCTCACACAATAAAAGAAGGCTGGCTCTAATTCCACATGTCTGAGGTCAAGTGTGCACATATGTCTGCTTTCACACTGGAGAAGCTCAGTTCCATGGCCCAGAAGAGCCTTCCCAGGGCCGGAGCACTGATGTCTTCCCTGTGCAGAATCTCTGCAGGTGGGACAGAAGAGCTCTGTGCCTCGTGGCCCCCTCGACCACACGCTGCAGAGGTAGGAAGCAGCACTCAGAGATGCTGCTGGGTAAACAGCCCACGCTGACTCTTGGGTTTCTGGGGAAGGACTGAGGGAAGGTCATCTTGTTCTACAAACCTCAGTCAGGCAGAGCTGGGACATAGGTGTCCCCAACCTTTAGTATCCTGTCCACCTTAGCTTCAGAGAAGCTGTGGTTTATGCAGACCCAGTGGCTACCTATAGGACAGAAGTTGTTTACTGTATAGGATTTGATCCCATTTAAGTGAAAGTTACTTTTTGAGAGTGGTAGAGGTTGGTCTTGAATATTAAATTTTATACCAGACATGAAAGCCCAAGTTTAGTGTCAGTACCATTATATGTATAAATACTTTTTAGATGTACTATACATACATACATACATATCTACATATACACATATATACATACATATTGCATAACATGTGGAGATATATACTATATACATATATAATCTCATCTTTTGCATCTATTTTCAATATACCATTCCTTTTGTAATTGTAACAGTAACACAATGTTAAGTACAGATTTTGACATTAGCTTTCCATATTACTTTATATCCTTCATAGCATTTTAAAAATTATTTTTATTTGGCTATTTGCAAGCAAAGAGGGACAGAAACAGAGACTGCAACAGAAAGAAAGAATGGCTGTACCAGGGCCTCTTGCCCCTGCCAGTGAACTCCAGATGCATGTGCCACTTTGTGCAACTGGATTTATGTGGGTGCTGGGGAGTTGACTCTGAGCTGGCAGGCTTTGCAAACAAGTCTCTTCAACCATTGAGCCACCTCTCAGCCCAATCACTGTTTTTTGATGTTGAATACCCTAGAATAGCTCAATCACTATCCAATTTGCAGATATCTGTAGTGGATCTTACTGCTGTTTGGCCTAATGTTATTGAAATATATACATATATATGTGTACACATGTACATATATATGTTAGCATCATGTATTATAATTGTTTATAATATAACGATTTAATATTATTGATATAATCAATGATTCAATTACATTGAGTCAAATATCATTTATTAATATTAATAAGCATATTAATGTAGTACATTAATAAGATATAATTTAATAGAGTTGGAACATTAATATATATTAACCTACATATTTTTATATACGATATTAGGCTTAAAAACTGACTTTGTAAGTGTGTTAGATTTTGTGAATCACAGACATTTAAAAGTACAACGTAAGGGGAAATTTTACACATCTGAGTGTTTACTTGGAACCATTCAACTTCTTTGTTGTTAAAATGGAGTTGGAAGTAAGAGTGAATCCCTCACTGCCACAGACATGGCTCTCTGGTTTCATACTGGATTTATGTTCCATATTAGGAAAGAGAAGAGGCCTGTGGAGTGAAAAGGAACTAACATGTATGTCAACCCATGGTACACAATTGGGAACCTTATACATGTTTTCTCATTTGATGCTTAACACATCTAACAAATAAATGCAGGAGGTGGTGGGAAAAGAAGACTGGCATGGGATTCTGGTGCTTGGCTCTTACCAATATCAGGAAATTCCCATGTAAAGAGCCATTAGAGAGATCTTTTTCTATTATATGGGAATTTGGGGCACAAAATGGTAACACATTTACATCAGAGTTAATTTGCTACATAAAACTTTGAATTATTTGCACACATTGATAATATATCTTATGAAGATAAATCTTCATTATTTAAATCATGTGTTTTCCATGGACCCTATTTTCAATTAAGAAGAGGCACAGATGGCCAAAGGTCAGCTTGTGTTGAAATGGGAATGTGGTCTCATGTATGCAATGACCTGGTGCTCGCCACCAAATACAAGCCCAGGAGGTGAGGAGAGTCCTTCTCGCCCGACTGGCCACCAAGCAGCCCACGTTCTGCTGAGCTCCCACTACATCCATCAGTGGCTTCTCCTTTCCTGTGACAAAGGCACTGTCCACTCCACCCACAAGGATCTCTCTACACGGCGCTGTCTCACAGGGTTTGAAGGCATGGTTTCTATAATAATGTGAGAAGTGATTAGGTAGGATATACTCAAAGATGTTTTCCTGAATATTCATCCGATTTTGAGACGCTTAACTCTAAATATTCATGCTCATTCTCTTTCCCTTTCTTCTCTTCCTTCCTTCCTTCCTTCCCTCCTTCCTTCCTTCCTTCCTTCCTTCCTTCCTTCCTTCCTTCCTTTCTTTCTTTCCTTTTTTCTTTCTCTCTCTTTCTTTTTTCCTTCCTTTCTTTCTTCTTTTCTTCTCTCTTTCACTATTCAACACAGATTATTAGACACAAGAATTACATGAGATCTCTATAACAACCAGAAGGTACATAGCAGCTAGAATGCTGGTTGTAATTAGCCATCCGTCTAAATCAGCAATCAGGTTGTCACTTTCGCATCAGTTTTCACCCATATCGCTCTCTTCTGAACTTTGTCATAGGAAAATATTAATATCTGATTGGCTCCTTTTCTTTTGAGGTACTATACTGGTCCTTAGGAATAATGGGAAAGGCATGTGGAGACACCTTACCCAGTGCAGCAGATCTCCGGTTAAATTATCCGTGGTATTGGGAACTCGCAGGTCGTTGACTATCCCAATTTAATTTGGGCAGTACAGGACATTTCTAATAATTAATACTGTAATAACAATGATCTGCACTCATGCAATCTGAAAATCCAGCTAATGGTGCAGTTTTAGTGATTGCACGAACAGCAAGTTTTAAATGTGTCAAATGCTGCTATTTCAGCATCCTGGTGCCAAGCAGGAGACCCTGCCCGTGGGCTCTGGCTGACCCAGGCCCACAGCCTAGACACGGCTGTAGCATAGGAGACATGGTCTCTAGGGAAGGCTGCTGTATGGCGTGGGAGCTGGGGCAGGAGAGAGTGAGGGAGCACCATGCTCCCTCCAGACGAGAGATACAGTTAAGGCTGTGCTGAGAGTCACTCGAAAGAGAGCGGGAGCAAAGGCAGTGAAAATAGTGTATAGGACAGTAAGGTCTTGCACAAATTTCATTTCAAAGACATTGATGGCTTGGGGCCTACCTAGTCGATAGGGTCATTCATATTCATTCATCTCAACCTCTCCTATCTGGTTGTTCCATTTGGCACACCTGGAAACTATCCTCGGAGCTCCTTGTGGGCACTCTCCTTTTGGACTTATGGCTGGTAATTTTGTGTGTTGTGGAGAGCTGTGCCAAATATTGATTTTTTTAATGTTTCTATTTTTGGAATAGAAATAACATTCCATTTTATACTATCTCCCCTTTCTATAAGAGATATGGAAAAATGAATTCTAAAAAGGTTTGAATATAACTGGGGTGGCTGTCAGTGGTGTGATCATTGAACTCTGTCGCTGTTTGTTCACCCTTCAAGGGCTGCCTGCTTCAGCGTTCTCACTGAGAGTCATTATTTTAAAACAGAAGGAGGAAGACGTAAAGCGTGTGTGAGGAAGACGCTGCTCTGGCTCCAGACCACGTAAAATCTCTTTCTCTCTTTCCAGGAGGCTCCTGGGATGTGGTGGTGTCCGATGCTTCCCGGGCTGATCTTCTCATTTGAACACGTAGGTGAAATGTCATCGCTTATCGGCCGATGCTATAGATCCACAAGAGAGACAGATAGATCTGCGTGGTGCCGGCAACCTGAGAATTGGCTTTTCCAAGCCTTGAGTATTTGAAACACATGCTCACAAATACCACTGATTCAAAATTGCATTTAATTAATTTCAGTTTGCCCGATGCATTTACACGAAAGGAAAATACTGGCATCATTTTAGAAAAAAAAAAATTTGTCATGATGACCCAGTAAGTTTTAGCATTCAATGTTCAGCTAGAGTCTAATTCTGGAATGTGCTGTTTTGTGGCTGTGACTGCGTGAGCCTCGGGGAGGGTGGCTGCACATTGATTGGCGTGAGTAGAGTCCATTAAAGAAGTCAGTAGAACCCAGGGAACACAAGGAAGACAACAACAGAAGAAGCATGGCTAACTTGCCAAGGGAAGAAGGAGAGAAGGAAGCTTTAAGCAATCAATGCTGCGACCCCAGACTCACCCGGTTAGAGCAGGTTGCACCTTTCTGGAAAGCTCTGCCCTGCATGCCTGCATTGGAACTCTTTCCTCTCCACCTGACCCAAGGCTGGCTCCTTCTGCTTGCCGAAGTGCAGCCTTTCATTAGCAAAGGAATTAAATTAACTGCTGAGGAGAGGGGGGAAAAAAACAACAACACAAAAGCCCAAACACCTCAACTCCATTAAAGCAACATTAAAGGTGAGCATACGGAAGCTTAGGAAATCTGAGGGAGGCCTTAAGCCCTGGCAGACAAGATGCCTTTAACAATCAAGTAATCAAACCTGCCTCCCCCAGAGGTGTGACTCATCCACTCCACTCGGCACTTTGCTAAACTTCAGCCAAATGAATGCCCAAGACCTTCTGTGAGTCGGATAAGATTAATCCCATTTTAAAGACAGTTAAGGCAAGACCATTGAGACAATCCGTGTGTGTGTGTGTGTGTGTGTGTGTAAATGTGGTTCTTTCTGCATTAATATTCTCATCCCAACCGAGGAGCGAGGGTGTTTTGGAGTCACCAACATGTCTGAAGTCAGAGGACACTCCTAGAGGCTCCACGGGGATGAGGAGGGTAAGTTCTGGGGTTCTGGCTGCCAGGAGTTAATTCAGCCTGCCTCAGATAACATGGTCTAAATTGGGTGGGAAAGCTCAGTGCATGTCGGGAGGCTAGACATTCAGGAATGCTCCACCCACAGATTAGCAGAGCTTCCCCGCTCAGCCAACAATCCCCTCATCCCTCACATAACACCCCACTGCCTCTACCCTAAAGAACCTGTCACCCACGCCAGGTACCAGTGACAGAGCTGCCATGGGCTGTAGACAAAGCTGATATTCCCACCCCTTCACCTGCATACCCCCGAGATAGGTGTGCATGACGCATCGCGCAGCTCGTTAGTTAGCTGTGGGCACTTGAACTGGTGTCGCGGTAAACAGGAGAGCATTGGGCTTCAAGCCTGCCATGCTTCCTGTGTCAGCAAAGTGACAGTGGCTGGCAGGGCACAGCACACAGGTAGAGGAAGTATGTGTACCTGCTTCTGGGCACAAATACAGGAAGAGAAAGACTGCAGGCACCAGCAATGTGACCTGGTGCCTCCTTTTCCCAAAATGCAGCTCATAGTAGTAAAAGCATCTCTCCCTCTCTCTCTCTCTCTCTCTCTCTCTCTCTCTCTCTCTGTGTGTGTGTGTGTGTGTGTGTGTGCAGCCATGGTGTCACATACTCCACTGAGTGGCCACACAATCCTAGCATGCTCTCATAGGTCAAGGACTGCTTCTGCTCTCAAGTTTTACACGGGGAGACTGAGGCCCAGGCAGATTAAGTAGCTTACTCTTGAAACAAAAGTGGCATTTGAGGTTGAAGTGCTGGCAGACTCTCTGTCCTGTGCCCCCTGGAGAAATGTGAACAAGCGCAACAGTGACCACAATGAGGAAGGTGGGCGCCTGGTCCCATGTACCCACTGGCTCCCGTAGGTCATGTTGGGACGTCACTACGCCCACAAGATCAGATCTGTACTTACACAAGCCACTCACACTCAGATTCCACTTTCAGTGGTTATTTCTGTTCTGTTTTTTTTTTTAGTTTTTTCTTTTTTTTTGAGGTATGGTCTCACTCTGGTCCAGACTGATCTGGAATTAACTATGTAGTATCAGAGTGGCCTTGAACTCACCACGATCCTCCTACCTTTGCCTCCTGAGTGCTGGGATTAAAGGCGTACACCACCACGCCCAGTTTCTGTTCTGTCTTTTGACATCCAGAAGTCGCAGGCAACTAATTCTTTGTATTCCTGGCTCTGTGCTGGGTATGTTGAAAAAAATGCCACAGGCTTCACTTCCCATTGGAGAAGGGAAGGTGCTGGCCTTGGAGAAGCTGACTATCTTAGCTGAGCCTCTGGTAACTTGCCCTGGTAAGATGGAGAAAAGATCTATGCTGTGGTTCACTTTTCAAGTGAAACCACTAGTCCACGTGGAGGTGTTTTAATGCTGACTGTAGTAATGTCATCAGCACCGCTCTGATGTACTTTGTTCTACCAACGCTGCTGTCCAGAAGCTTCAGCCTGTGCTCTGGAGGCAGAAACAAAGGAGTTTTTTGTGTTTTTTTTTTTTCTTATCACCTCCCCCCCCCCCCCCACATAGCAAACAACTGTTCCAATCCAGAAAATACAAATGAAGTCAGATTTTGTCCCTAAGTATCTTGAGCCTTGAATTTGTGGATCAAATAGTGGGGCTGTTCTTAGGACTCGGGAAAAGGGAGACAATCACACTTCTGTGGCTTGTCACAGCCCCGTGTTGACTGTCACAGGGATTTAAAACATCTGGATGGCTGATGGATTTCCTGTTTCACTCGAATCATGACCAGATGCTTGGTGTCATGTAGATGTAAGATTTCAAGGTAATGATTCCACAAAAAAGTTAACAGTGTACAAAGCATGTCTCAGCTTTAGTTCATTTTAAACACACACACACACGATTTCTCTGTCCCAGAAATAAAAAAAAAAAATGCTATCATAGATGTAAACATATAAAACTTGGAGACTGAGGCAGAAGGACAGACTTCCAGGCCAGCCTAGTCTCCACGGCAAGATTCTGTTTTAACCCCTACCAAAAGAACCCCAAATATATATAAGGATGCAATTACAGATTTTCAAAATATTGCTTGTAAGAATAAAAATAACCTCTTTGAAATGCTTATATTTGTTTGAATCCCAAATGGATTAAAAGTAAACTACTGCATGTTGATGAAACATATTTTTAAATCCTAGAAAGACGAAAGAAATAATGTATTTACATTATTATTTTTTAATATTTGATATTAATTTAAAATTTTACAATCGCAGATTCTAGCCATTTCGATGCCAAGGTGTTCACACAATTTCTTGCATTAAGAAGCATGCTCATGAGTGATGGGTATGATTTAGAATCTTCTCTTGAGAGCAGGCCTGTGTTTGTTGCGACATTCTCATGTACCCTGCTGCTGACAGCCCCACGGCCATGTCTGCAACACGTGCCCTTGATAGCTATGCTGAATGCTCAGTTCAGCTCAGTTACTCTCTTTTGCTTTTCAAACATGATCTGTTTGTACTTTTATCAGAGCAGGGCAGGCAACATTTAGCAGTTGCAAAATAGGAGGTCTACTATCCAAGGAGCAGCTCCCATCAGAAACAACATGGCCAGGGCTGGTTCTTTTCTTTGTTTAGTTTATTTTAACCATCTTAAATTTTTTTTTTATATCAAGTTATTTCAAACATGCATGTGAGATCATGCATCAAATGAATACATCGCTAGTAATAAGACAAATTGAAAATCAAATCCTTCAGAGGGCAAAGACAGACACTGTGCTCCACAGCAGTCAATGTGGCTTCTTCAAATAAGCAATATTTATTTGTTGAAAAAAAAAGTTATTGATATAAGAATGGATTTAATTGAGTATTGTTTGGTTTAAAAAGGTGTAACTTGCCAGCCAATTGATTTTGGTGTGTTAATAAGAAAGTCCCCATTTTTTCTTAGTATCGCATTTGCTCAAGTTAATTTGGGGACGGAGGTACTTGGGAATCCCAGCTCACTGCAAAGGCCCTATTCTCATGCGTGGATGCCTTCCTATAGGCCTGTTGTTACGTAAGACCCTTTCAGGACAGAATACTTGTCTTGAGCTTGTGCCTTACCTGTGGGGACAGTGGGGGCCGACAGCAGCCGGGAAGGTGTCTTCAGAGACTGACCATGAGCTCAGTCTAGAGATTACAATTATTTATGGGTTTTTGAAAGGGCACCGGCTCGTGTCAGTTCTCTTACTTTAGGATCTTCCAATATTAAATCAGAAGATGACTAATTATCATTTCAACTACTCACAGGAAACTGTGAAGTCTTAGATGCTTGGAAGTGTAAGGGTAATTTCAGACGTTCTGAATCACAAAGACTAGACAGCAGTGGGCTTCTTCGGTGTTCAGTTGCTAAAATATAAAGTCTTGAGGACTGATGAAAGATTTATCATATAAGTGTGAAGCAGTCAAGAGTAACGAGATGGTAGAAGAAAGGTAATGAATTTGACCTGTCTGACAGGCTGTGTCCTTACTTTCTCCTTTCTTGACATTTTACTCATATTCTTTCTCAATGGTTTCATTTACTTATTTTGAGGCTGATCAACAAGGACATGTATACATACATACATATATATATATATATATATATATATATATATGTTGCACATTAAGACTTTAGGTAGATATTGAATGTGCTAACTTAGCATAACACATCAGATTTATGACAGCTGGGAAAGGCAGTCATATTTAGTATTTTACATACCTTAGTCAACTCTGGGTATAGGTCAATTACAAAATGAAGGATTAGTATTTGTGGCCTGATGTGCTTTTAAGGTTTGGGCATATAAAACTACAATTGTACAATGGATGAAATTAATCTTTGTGTATGAATAGGTATGCATCAAGCAGACTGTAAGGTGTCAAGCCTGCTGGTCATTTCACCTACTGACTTCACATATATAATCACTTCCAGCATTTGGGACATGGGGCTGTTGGATCCCAGGCCGACTGTACTCCAAGCAGTGATGGCATTGCTTTCTGAGCCTCTTGGGCCTCCCCTACTTCCTCTGTGGAGGGGAAGAGGGACCTTGCATTTGACACTGACCCTGTCTCTAGTATCCAGATCAAAGTATCGGACATTTGCACCAACATGCATGACCTACCCTTTCACCAGGGATACTCTGCACTGAGGGTGTGATTAGCAAGGGGTACACGGAGGCTCCTGTAGGGCAGCACCAGAGGCCAGGTGGGCTCCCTACATCCCCCAGATAGAAGAGACCTTGCATGTCTGTTTCCACCCAGCTGCCAAGGAGTCACCAGACCTTGCTTTTTTTTTTTTTTGTTGTTGTTGTTTTGTTTTTGTTTTTTTTTTTGAGGTAGGGTCTCACTCTAGCCCAGGATGACCTGGAATTCACTATGTCAACTCAGGGTAGCCTCAAACTCTCAGCCACCCTCCTACCTCGGCCTCCTGAGTGCTGGGATTAAAAACATGTGCCACCACGCCTGGCTCACAACTTGCTTTTGTCTTCTGGGTGGTAAGAAGCTTTGTAACTATCCCCCATGCCAGAAAGCGCTGACATCCTGATCTCTGCAAATTATTTTCCTGTGAAGCATACTGATTCTGGCCCCAGTTCGAAAGCTGAAACTGTCCCCAGAGGCAGTTAGCCCAAGGCCAGTTAGCCCATCCTACCTTGAGTAAAATTTTGGTCCTTGACACACATATCTCTAGCCTCTATTAATATTAGAGCAAGACCCAGAACTGTTCCTCCATTTTCTTTTCTATTTTTTTAAAAATATTTTTATTTATTTACTTTTAAGCACATAAAGAGAAAGAGAGAAGAGAAGGGAAACGGAGAGAATGGCACTCCCGATGTGTGTATCCTTTATGTGGGCTCTGGGGATTCACACCTGGCTTGCTAGCCTTTACAGGCAAGTGGTTTAACCATCAAGCAATCTATCCTACCCCTGTTCCTGTATTTTCCATAAGATTTCAGGTGATAGGCAGTTAGTTTTCCCTCAGAGAAACGTGGGCCCTAGGGTGTGATATCACCCGGGGTAGGATTGGGTGGTGTTCCTTTAGATACAGCCTTCATGAGGTGGGGGAGACTGTTGGGCTGCATGTGATAAACCCCCAGAGATCAAACCCTCCATAAGATGCTTGTCTGTGGCTGCCCCAGGCGGGGAGACCCAGCCGTAGCACGGCACAAATACAAGAGCCACACGTAAAGTCAGGTAGCAACGACACTTTCTTATGTGGGTCTCCCATGTTATTTTTGCTTGGCTTCCATCTTTGTAATTAATCTTCCCTTTGATTGGGTGACGTTCCTTTGAGCAGTTTGTCACCATACCCGTAACCTTGCTCCAACACCCCTGAAGTAGTCTAGTGCACCAGGCTGTTCTTCCCTTTGAAAATCCACAGATCGGAACATGTGGTCAGGTCATTTTTCATAAGCCTTGTTTTCCTGTCCATGTGTCATAGCGGGGCGGGGCTGTGGAGGGGGAGAGCTGAGATTCCTGCACACTTGTGAATCTGTCCTCGGCTTCATGGACCCCCTGCGATTTAATACCACTTTGCTGGCCACTGGGCTTACGGGCTGCAAGTGCCTACTGTTGGTAGGAGTGCATTCTTACTATTATTATGAAGGAGGTCGGGAGAGATTTCCCCCAGCACAGGCTGACAAGCTGCCCTACACGTTGTCATTTATCATTGTCCACTAGATCTGTCAACTAGAGAAGCAATTTCAATAAAAAAAAAAATTCTGCATGAAATTACTTTGCCAGAGAAGAAACCGCTTGTGCCCTGTGTGTACCCATCTGTGTCTCTGTGTTGCTTGTGTGTGTGTGAGTGTGTGTGTGTTTTCTCCTCCTCCTTCTTCTTTTTTTTAATTTTGGCTGTGAAAGGTACTTAATGTACCAAAAACAATTTGTACAGGCATTATTTTACCAATTGCGAGCGTGTACGCCTTGCTGAGGTCTCCCTTATCTAACTGTTGCTAATACATTCTCATGCTGTGCTCCTACAGCTTCATTTTACAGTTGAGATCACCCACTCCATGCTGGGTTGGAAATGGGACCCTCGTCACTCGGGTCCGCGGAGTGCACTTAACACGGGAACAAGCTGCACAACTTCAGGCATCACACCATCTTCTTGTCATTACGCTTCCAGGGGCAAACGCGGGTCTGTTTGCTCCCTGGTGACTGTAGGCCACGGAGCCCGGCTGTGGCGTGACACTGAGGTGCGCTACCCATAGGCAGGCCAGGGAACTGAGTGGGCTGGGCAGCAGGTGGGCTCTGCCCGGGTGATTGTCTGGGTAGCCAATGTCCCGGTACTCAAAGTCTCCATCTAGCCCTGGCTGCCTCGTTCTGAAGAGCAGGTAGAAGTGCTCTTTGCAGGTCACGGGTGAGCCTCTATTGTCCCTACATTTGTTTCCTTTGTTATGGGAGCCCCAGGAACAAGTCGACACTCCAAAGCCCACAGTTGGGAGAACCAGCGGGGGTAATGATTGCTGCGGAATTATGTTTCTGGACAGCTGAAAGGACCGATCAGCCTCGAAGGCCCTCGTTTTCCACGCCGTCAGGTTCTCTGCCCGCCTATGGATTTGCTGTCATCAGCCCCTGATGATTCGCCTGACACCCTTGTCAGAAAATGAATCTTTCACTCCCCACTTGGTTGACTCTGTTCATAGGGTGCAACTCTGTCAAAAAATGCCATTCTCCTGCCTCTTGCTCATCATTGGCTTGTGATTCCCAGAGTCGAACCCGGCCCGTGTGGGACGCCGCCTGCCTCTCTTTCCTAGTCTCACGCTGGCTTTTCCATGGTGCCTTGGAAGACAAGATTTTTTTTACCTGAACTTTGGACTTAAAATGTTTACTTATATTACAATTCATGTAGAATAGGAAGTGTTTTTAACCAAAACAAATGAGTGTTAATCAAGGCTGGGCAGGGTTTAGAACTGATTTCATGTGTGCTAGGGATGACTGTTTCCTTTGTAAATTATGCTTGCCTTATGGGGCAGTTTGAATCAGATGTCCCCCCCCCCCATCAAGTCATGTGTTCTGAATGCTCGGTCTCCAGCTGATGGCAATTTGGGAGGTGGGGCCTTGTTAGAGGAGGTGTGTTGTAGGAGGTAGGTGCAGAGGTGTTATAGCCAGCTCCCCTTTGCCAGACATTGGCTCACTCTCTTGCTGCCGTTTTCCACCTACTCTGACAGAAATCATGCCCAGCCTCTGCTCATGTCATGCTGTCCATCAGGAAGCTTCCCTTCAAGACTGCGAGCCAAAATAAATCCTTTCCTCCCATCAGCTGCTTTGGGTCAGGTGCTTTGTCCCAGTAACAAGACGGTGACTCCAACAACACCTCACTTGCAGTGGCTCAGCTCTGGTGCAAAAATCCCCTGAGGCCAAGGCAGAAGCAAGGGTTCAAAGTCACCCAGCAAAGTATAGAAAAGGACAGTGATAACTGATGTTCCCTGGGCAACTTTATTTTTCCTGCTTTCTTTTTCTAGATTTTTCCTTTTAATATGGAGGTCATAATAATATCAATGAATAATTTTTACTAGTAATAATAATCTCTCCTTATAACCCAATCAGTTGTCCATTTGACTGCATTTTTAGCCAATGAGTGATATATGAACCCCTGTATAGAGACTAAGAGTGTAATCCCAGGAAGCCAGCATCTTAGTTCATGGAGCCAGACCTTGGGGTAGGGGCTGGAAAACTCATGAACAGGAATGATGACTGACAATATTGAGCACTATCCTGTATTATGCACTTGTATACATTACATTACGCTGTCCTCAACAGCTTAGAGGTTCTGTGGCTATAACTATATAGTCTAGTAAAGTGGCCTGGCTCTCATCTCCCTAAAATTCATGTCCATTCAGAACCTTGCTTGGAAATAGAGTCTTTGGGGGTGGTGGTAAGGTAGACCAAGATGGGGTCATATTGCCCAATGGGGAGGCACCTATTGCAGTGACTAGTGTCCTTATGAGGCGAAGAGAAGGCACGCACAGAGAGAAGATGAGCATGACAAGAGGGAGGCAGAGGTTGGAAGGACGGATCTACATACAACAGGCTCTCCTGGTGCCTCAGAGCCTGGAGGAGGCAGGAAGAGTCTTCCTAGGTACACTGCCAGGGTAGACATGTCAATGCCCAGGATGCCCACTGCAGGACTTGAGAGAACCAGTGTTTAGTAGTCACAGCAAGCTAACAGAACAGAAAAACACAGCTCTGTTCCTTGAATCAGAGAGTGACTCGCACTCCTAGCTACTATGATATGCACCCGAAATCTCTGTCGCAGGCTCATAGTTTGAGTTCACAATCCCGAGAGCAGATTGTGCAGTGCTTTTTAATTTTAATTTTGTTTTATTTGCAGTTTTGGT
The DNA here is from genome assembly GCF_020740685.1 of Jaculus jaculus. NCBI lineage: Eukaryota > Metazoa > Chordata > Mammalia > Rodentia > Dipodidae > Jaculus > Jaculus jaculus. The sequence goes on from NC_059103.1 coordinate 21,472,765, forward strand.
TTTTCAAGGTAAGGTCTTGCTCTATCCCAAGCTGACCTAGAATTCACTATATAGTCTCAGGTGGCCTTGAACTCATGGCGACCCTCTTACCTCTGCCTCCCAAATGCTGGGATTCAAGGCATGTGCCACCACACCTGGCATATTGTGCTATTTTGAAACTGTGGAGCCATTCTGGCAAAAGTAGCCCCTAAAGGTAGGCCTTTGAAGGTTATACCCATCCCAAGATCCTTCTCACTGTGCTGTGTTCCCAAGACTGCCATCATGTGAGTATCTCTGCCCTACACGGATGTCTTGCATACCATAATATCTTCCTGCTATGACAGATTACAACCAGCTGAAACCATGTGCCAAAACAAATCTTTCCTCATATTGACTGGTTCTGTAAGGTACTCAAACACAGTGCTGGAAAACAATAACTGACTCAGAAAATCGATAACAAAGAGGTGGTGGGGGGAGGTCATTGCTATAATAACCCTGGCCATGTGGTTCTTAGGAACTAGTTTGTAAGCAGAATGTGGAAGTTTGGGTGATGGTTAATCTGCTGCCAACTTCACGGAATTTAGAATCCACAGAGAAACAAATTCCTGGGCAGGTCTGTGAGGAATTTGCTAGAGTAGGTTAATTGAGGCGGGAAGAGCTCCTTTGACTACGGATGGTACCATGCTGTGGTCTGGAGTCGTGACCGAATAAAAAGGATAAAGCTAGCTGAACATCTGTATCACGCAGCTCCACCCCTCCCCCACCGCCTCTATCTTTGCCTCCTGCGCTGCACTGAAGGTGACCGAGCTGCTTCATGCTCCTGCCGCTGCACCTTTCCCGCCAGGATGAGCTGTATCTTCGAGAGCTGTGAGCTCAAACAAGCCCTTCCTCCATTAAGTTGCTTTGGTCAGGCATTTTGTTGCAGCAATGGGGCAATGCAACTAGGACAAGTTTGGAGCTGCTGCGGGCTCTGCAGTGCTGCAAGTGGACTCTATTGGGAATTTCTTCTGGGGGGGGGGTGCAACAATTTTCAGGTGGAGATAAAGATTCTTTGGAGATTTGGACAACAGGGAGCCGGTCTTATGTTCTACAAAAAGGGCCTGGCTAACTTCTCCCCATGTTCTCAAAATTTGAATGAGGCTGAATTCAAAGGTAATGGACTGATTTATTTGGCACAGGACGTACCCAAGCAGCATCAAATTCGGACTATTGAATGGTTATTGCTCGCTTGGTTTATCCAAAGCTAAAGTGATAATCAGTGAGAAAAGTGGAGCTGAAGTGTTTGAAAACATGCAGTTTGTCTGGGAAACAATTGCATTTAACATGGATGGACTACATATATTGCAAGTGTGGGAAAACTTGCTGTAATTTTTAACAGAGGGCATCATGCTACAGGTAATTCACATAGCTCACATTGGGGCAATAGTCCCAAGGGATCTGGGCTGCATCTTGAGCTGGTATCAGAACTGGATATTAACCAGTGCATGCTACTCTTTTTAATTTTTTTAATTTTCATTTATTCGAAAGTGACAGAAAGAGAGAGAGAAAGAGGCAGATAGATAGATAGAGAATGGGCATGCCAGGGCCTCCAGCCACTGAAAATGAACTCCAAATGCATGCGCCCCCTTGTGCATCTGGCTAACCTGGGTCCTGAGGATTTGAGCCTCAAACCGTGGTCCTTAGGCTTCACAGGCAAGCGCTTAACCACTAAGCCATCTCTCCAGCCTTCACGGTAACATTCTTAACATTCTTAATTCTCCATCCTCTAGTGGCTTTCCATAGAGCCAGCTCCTGTCCAGTAGAGTCCAGGGCACCAACAAACTTGATTGGCATACCTGGGCTCTCCATCCAATATCATTTCTATGCCTTAACGCATCTCAGAGATTCAGAGCTGACATGGACCACCCCAGCTGTATGGGGGGGTGTCCACACTGGCAGTATCTGGGAATATCACGACTGCGCCAGCACAAAGCAACCCAAGTCATATCTGAAGCACTGGCACAAGCTCCCTAAGTCCAGGGCACGAGTCCCAACACTGTCCCGACTCCAAAATGCAAGAGTCAGTGCTGAAGCTCAACTGGTACAGCCAATGGCCACTGTGCAGGACAGCTGTCCACTGTAGCATTCAGTATCCCAGAGGGTTGGTGTTCCCAAAGAGGTGGCTGCCCCTAGCTGAGGCTGGTCTGCTTTGCAGATCCTACATCCCACATGGGCTTGATTGTCCAAAGACCTAATTTATTTGCCCAGTACTTGGCCTGCTACAGAATTAATTTTGTGACGTGGACACATCCAAATTGGAGATTTAAAACATCTGTCATGAAATCAACTTGAGACAGGAGAACGGGACTTGATGAGCCAGCTTTGTGAGGCTGCTCTGATATAGGGTTTTATATGCAGAGTTGATCTCAAAGCATATCACATCCTATTCTATAACTGGATTTGAAAGAGTCACCCAGACACAATCAGGATAATAGGCAGGAGGTTTCTATCCCTCTCTGAGAGCTACCCAGGCCTGTGCCAAGCCTGCAGCAGACATCATCAGAAACATCTACAAGTGGGTTGGAGAGAGGACTTAGTGGTTAAGGCATTTGCCTGCAAAGCCTAAGGACCCAGGTTTGATAACCCAGATCCCACTTAAGCCAGATGCACAAGGTGGCACATGCATCTGGAGTTCATTTGCAGTGGCTGGAGGCCTTGGCATGCCCATGTGTGCTCTCTCTTTCTCTCTCTCCATCAGCCTTTTTCTCTCATGAATAAATAAATAAGATACTTAAAACAACAACAACAAAAAATAATCTACCAGAACAACGTACCACAAAGGCCCACATGGACCTTGATAGCCTGTAAATCAGTAGATTTAAGGAAGTCTCCATTTAAAAACTGTGAAAGCAATGCAGAAAGTTGTAAGATAAGAGAAGATGAAATAAATCACCTTATCTGCAATTGACCAATATTTACCTACGTATTTGTAGTTTCACTTCTAGATTTTTCTTCTTAAGAACATAACCAATTCTTTTTGTATCAATCCTGCAAGCATGAAATAAATAAAATAAAATAAAATGAAATAAGATCAGGGCTGGAGAGATGGCTCAGCTGTTAAAGGTGTTTGCTTGCAAAGCCTGATGGCCTAGGTTCAAGCCCCCAGTGTCCACATGAAGCCAGATGCACAAAGTAGCATGTGTATCTGTCTGGAGGTTTTTTTTTTTTTTTTTTTTTGCAGTGGCAAGAGACCCTGGCACATCTATGCTCACCCTCTCTCTCTCTCTCTCTTGCAAACAAATCAATAAATATGTTTTTCTTTTTTGAGGTAGGGTCTTGCTCTAGCCCAGGCTGGCCTGGAATTCACTATGTTGTCTAAAGGGTGGCCTCAAACTCCCACCAATCCTCCTACCTCTGCTTCCCAAGTGCTGAGATTAAAGGCATGCACTGCCATGCCCAGCTTTCAAGGCATATGTTTACCTGTATAAAATTATATTGAGAAATAATCTTTAAGAGGACAAATAAATTTCCAAATATTTCTATGGGCTTATGCATATAGGTCAATAAAGCTGGCATACTTATACAAATGTAACTTGATAGATATTTTACTAGTAGATAAAATTTAAGTTATAATATAAATTTGAGTTTGAATGAAATAAAGACTACAGTAGAAATTCAAGAAATACGGCATGGGATACTACCTTCTTAATCTAGGAGATTAATAAACTATGAGGCACTCTAGCAAGATCAAACATCGATTATCCTGCAATGCAAGTAAATGATACACCCACCCTCACACAGCTACCTATTTAGGTCAACCCAGCCCACAATGTGTAAGCTGAGGCATCTGCACCATGTCACAGCGGGCAGCATGCTCTTAGGGGGTACTTCACCTCCTGTGTGCTTGAGTTTATCTTACATGGTGCAGATTATGTTCACCACAATCTCATTTAGTATTAGCATCCCAGCTAAACTGAGTACATATTTACCTCTGTCCTCTTCTTGGACATTTCAACCATAATCATCAGGGACACAGGGCAGTTTCGCTGGACATACTCTGCCTCTATGAAGCTCATCCCCAAAGCATTCAGCACGATTTCCTGGATAACTCCACCGAGCCATCGTTTCTAGTGTGTGTGTGTGTGTGTGTGTGTGTGTGTGTGTGTGTGTGTGTTATATAAATGTGTGTGTAGATATGTGAATTGGAGCCCTTCTCTATTGTTCATCTGTCTACATCATTGATACAAGATCTCTCCCTCAACCAGAAGTTGCTGTTCTTTGGTCAGCTGGCCTCAGCAATTCTCTGGTCTCTGCCCTCCACTCTACCAGGCTGGGGTTATAGATATGCATGGCCACACCCACGTTTTTATTGCCATCTCCCCAGCCCTTTTAATTTAGGTCTCTCTCTATATATGCAAATATATATACATACATATATGCATATATATATTTGCACATGCACACACACACATTTGCAGTACTGAGGCTTCACACATGCTAGGCAAGTGCTGTATCAATGGAGCTAAATAAAGCCTCACCCTCTTCTTTCTCTCTTGAAGAGCACAAAATCACAACCAGGGCCATGATGCTGAAGTCAGAGGTTATGATGACTTAAGAGTGGCATGTAGTCTCCACGGTGAGGGTTCACATGTGTTCTCTGCTTCCCAAGCTCCTGGTCTCAGAGGTTTTCCTTGCCCAGCCCTGCCCTGAGGATCCTCCCTCAGCCCGGCACGGCCCAGAGTCCTTCCCATCAGCACCTGTGGCTAGGAGTGCTATGCTCTGCAGCTTTGCTGAGATCCAGCCCTAAGCTCTTGGGTGTGCGCATGACAAAATAAGACCCCAGGAGTGAGAAGCGCCCAGTAGTGCAGCTGGGGTGGCCTCAGGAAGGGGAGCCAGGGAGGAAGCAGCTACTTCTCAAATTACCATAAAAGTACTCAACGTAGAGTAACCCAATTCCATTAGAAGCTCAAGATGACAGAATGCTAATATGTTCTGCATTATTTTATTTTATTTTCACTTATACTCCCCTCACTTCAAAGCAATGATGGGATGACATCCATCATAAATACAAAACAGGGCAGAATGAACTGAGGTTTACAAGTCTCAAGTGGAGCAAATGTTTTCAACAATCTTGTTTTAATTCAATTACTCTGTGCCTTTGCTTTCAATAATAAATGAATTAAGTTCCATTTCCTTTTCCTTTTATTGCTCAATGAAATCTGTGTTTGGGGAGATGAAGTTTGGGCTGATGGAAGAAGGGAAACTGGGCTCCATTTCCTCCTTGTAGAAATTCTGTGAAGATGTGGAATCTGGCAAGTTGAACACTTACCCAATGTGTGCTCATTCATGACGTTTGTGAATTAAGCATTTGGTCCCTGTGAGCTCTACAGTGAGCTATGGCCTGGAAAAAATATGTCTGAATTTATTTAGAAATCAATGGAGATGAAGCCGATGAATGCAGACAGCCACTGTGCAGAAGTTGTGAATGTGACAAATACTCTTTTCACCCTTAAAATTATCTTTATGGGGATTGGGAGGTGTCTCAGTCAATAAGGGAACTTAAGAGCATCTGATTCACCCTGAGTTTGATTCCTCAGCATCCATATAATAGTTAGATATGCTGGTATATGCCTATAACCTCATTCCTGTGGGGTGCAGAGACCTGAGAATCACTGAGGCTCACTGGTCAGCCAGTCTTACAACAAACAAACAAACAAAGAAAGAAATAAAACATCTTGGGTTGATGAAATGACTCAGTGGAGTGGTCAAAGGCACTTGTTGCAAAGCCTGCTGGCCAGGGATTTGATTGCCCAGTACCCATGTAAAGCCAGATTCACAACATAGCTCATGCAGCTGGAGTTAATTTGCAGCAGCAAAAGATCCTGGAGCACCCTCTCTCTTGCAAATGGATGAATAAAAATATCTAAAAATAATTTTTACAGACCCAAATAGCTGAAAAAGTACATGCACATAGAATATAAAGAAATATAACAGTTCCTAGTTTGTTCTTTTGCTCTGAGCCACAGGGAGAGGTGAGTTTCTGGAAGTTGATCTGAAGCTCTCTGTCGGTTGTGAAAGCTTGATGGGGCAGTGGGAATGATGTTTTGTGGGAAAATGCGCAGTAGATGTGCGATTGAAACACCCACAGTGTAATTTTCTTACCTTTGCAAAGTGAGGAATACAACAGTATTCCTGGAGAAATGGCTCAGGGAATGAAGAAATGGATCAGAGCCGCAAGAGTTGAGTGTGATGGTTAGATGCTGTTGTCAACTTGACTAGATTAGAGTGGGATGAGAGCTATATCTCCTGTAAGGGCGTTTCCAGGCAAGATTAGCTGAATGAGGAAGTATGTCCAGGTGTGGTGGCACAAATTCTAAAGTACATCCTCCCACACCCACGGAGAAAGAAGCCTATTTTTCTCTCTCTCTGGAGAGAAATAATGGCAGCAACATTCTTGTGCCCTTGCACCAGTAACCATGCAGGCAGTCGGAGTGGGAAGAGACACTTTTTATCTTTTATTTCTATCTTCACTTTTTGGAAGTACGCAATTTAAAATCCCTTTTTATGTTTTTTTTTTTTCAAGATCCATGTTTGTTTATGTGGTCTCCTGGACTCCACAATGTTCCTTGTCCCCACTTCATCTTCCCTTCCTTACCAACCCCTCCCCACTCCAGTTTTCTCCTTTCCTCACATCTTTGTAAGCTCTGAATAAAATGTGTGTGTTTGAGCCTGGAATTGCCAAGTCTTTGGTTAGTTTGCAGATAGGAACTCAGGACTTGAGGTTCCAGGAAGCACCCCAGAACCTCAATTTCCCCTGTTACACAGGGAGCGTTGAGGAAGGACTTTGTTGAGATGTTACACCCAGACTGTGCAGCTCACCATTGGGATTTGATATAAGAGTCACCCTGCATGCCTACGTTACTGTAGGGATTGTTACCAGTGTGAGGTTCCGGTGAGACTCATCTGTGTCTATACATTTGTGCTTAGTTCCTCCCTTCTCCTGGGGAAGCTGTGTCCCATCATATATGTGATGATATCACTGCACTGTACACTTATTTATCAGTGGACATTTCTTTTTAAAAATATTTTGTTTGCAAATATTTATTTGCAAAAAGAGAGAGAAAGAGAGTGACAGACAGAGAGAGAAGAGAATAGAGAATGTGCGTGCCAGGGCCTTCTGCCACTGCAAACAAACTCCAGATGCATGCGCTACTTTGTGCATCTGGCTTTATGTATGTATTGAGGAATCAAACCCGGGCCATTAGGCTTTGCAAGCAAGCCACTTTTAGCCTCTGAGCCATATCTCCAGACCCCTAGCTGACATATTGGTGTGATTGTCTCATTTTGTTACTCACAGACTGAGCCTGGAAGTGGTATGTGACACTTGCTGTGAGGTATGTGTTGTAGTCAGCTTGGCATTGCTGGTAGAAAACACTTGACCAAGGGCAGCTTGTGGGAGGAAAGGGTTTGTTTTGGCTTACAGATTCAAGAGGAAGCTCCATGATGGCAGGGAAACCTGATGGCATAAGCAGAGGGTGGACACCACTTCCTGGCCAACATCAGGTAGATAACAGCAGCAGGAGAGTGTGTGTAACATTGGCAAGGGGAAGCTGGCTATAAAACCCAGAAGTCCACCTGTAACACTATATCACCTCCAGGAGATGATTCCAATTCCCAAATTGCCACACTCACTGGGGACCTAGCATTCAGAACACAGAAGTTTATGGGGGACACCTGAATCAAACCACTACAGTAAGCTTGGCTAGTGGGCAGTAGTTGATGCATATATTTTTGTAAGGGGTATGCATGTATGTGTGTGTGCATATATGTGTGCATGTGTGTGCGTGTATGTGGAGGGCAGAGGTTGACATAGCGAATCTTCCTAGTTGCTCTCTATTCTTTAAGGCAGGGTCTCTCACTGAACTTAGAATGCACTGACTCAGCTAGACTAGCTAGCCAATGAGCCTCAAGATTCCCTGTCTCCTCCTCCCCCGCACTGGGATTACAGCCATGCTCCACCACACCTGGCATTTTACATGGATTGGAACTCAGGTCCTTAGTCTTACATGGTGAGGGCTTTACCTCCTGAACCATCTCCACAGCCCAGCTCATTTCTTTTTAACATCAAATAATCTGTTGGATGGACTTAAGTCATATTTAACTATTGCAGGACTTCAGAACCCTTGTTCAAAGTGGTTGCTCTCTCTACCCTCATCATCTATGTACAAACATTCTAGTTTTCCACATCATTGTCCAAATTTAGTTAGATTGATTTTTTTATACAAGTGTTCCATGTTGTGTCTCCTCATTGTGGGTGAACCTTACATTTCCCTAAAGAGATGACACAACTTTTATATGTTTGCTATTCACAGGTCTTCCTTGATAACAAGTCCAAAGCTCATCTAGTATTAATTAGGTTGCATGTCTTAATTATGGAGTTGTGACAATTTTTAAGAGCTCTAGCTACTAGTTCTCTGTGGGCTATAACTTGGGAAAATAAAACATCACTCTATACCTTGTCACTGTGTATTTGAAGCCAAATAGTTTTGTGTTTATCAGCTTTAAAAATTAATTTAATTTTGGCAATCTTACCAAAAGCAATCTACAAATTTAATGCAATCCCCATCAGAATTCCAATGGCATTCTTCATGGAAATAGAAGAAAAATCCAAAAATTCATTTGGAATCACCAAAAACCTCTAACATCTAAACTGAGCAGTAAAAATAAGGCTGGTGGTATCACCATACCTGATTTCAACCTATACTCCAGAGCCATAGTAACAAAAACAGTGTGGTACTGGCACAAAAGCAGACATGTAGATCAATGGAACAGAATAGAGGACCCAGATGTAAGTCCAGGTAGCTATAGCCACCTGATATTCAATAAAAATGCCAAAAATATGGGCTGGAGAGATGGCTTAGTGGTTAAGCGCTTGCCTGTGAAGCCTAAGGACCCTGGTTCGAGGCTCGGTTCCCCAGGTCCCATGTTAGCCAGATGCACAAGGGGGCGCACGCGTCTGGAGTTCGTTTGCAGTGGCTGGAAGCCCTGGTGCGCCCATCCTGTCTCTCTCCCTCTATCTGTCTTTCTCCCTGTGTCTGTCGCTCTCAAATAAATAAATAAAAAATGTACAAAAAATATTAAAAAAAATGCCAAAAATATTCATTGGAGAAAAGACAGCCTCTTCAGCAAATGGTGCTTGGAAAACTGGATATTTATTGGTAGAAAGATGAAAATAGATTCTTCTCTCTCTTCATGTACAAGAATTAAGTCCAAGTGGATTAAAGACCTTAACATCAAACCTGAAACTCTGAAACTGCTGGAGGAAAAAGCAGGGGAGCCCTTCAACATATTGGTCTTGGCAAAGACTTTCTGAATATAACCCCAATTTCTCAGGCAATAAAGCCACAGATGACCACTGGGACCTCATGAAATTACAAAGATTTTGTGCAGCAAAGGACACTGTGAATAAAGCAAAGAGGCAACCTACAGAATGGGAAATGGGATTAATATCTAGGTTATACAAAGAACTCAAAAAGTTAAATAATAAGAAATCAAACAAGCCAATCAAAAAAATGGGCTATGGAACTAAGTAGAGAATTCTCAAAAGAAGAAATACAAATGGCATATAAGCATCTAAAAAATGTTCCACATCCCTAGTCATCAGGGAAATACAGATTAAAACTACGTTGAGATTCCATCTCACTCCTATCAGATTGGCTACCATCATGAAAACAAATGACCATAAATTCTGGCGAGGATGTGGAAAAAGACAAACCCTTATACACTGTTTGTAGGAATGCAATCTGGTTCAGCAATTGTGGAAATCAGTGTGGAGGTTTCTAATACAGCTAAAAATTGATCTACCATATGACCCAGCTATAGCACTCCTAGGCATATATCCTCAGGACTCATCTCATTTCCTTAGAAGTATGTGCTCTACCATGTTTATTGCTGCTCAATTCACAATAGCTGGGAAATGGAACCAGCCTAGATGTCCCTCAACTGATGAAGGGATAATGAAGATATGGCACCTTTATACAATGAAGTTCTACTCAGTGGAAAAGAAACATGCAATTATGACATATGCAGGAAAATGGATGGATCTGGAAAGGATTATGCTAAGTGAGGTAACCCAGGCCCAGAAAGCCAAGTTCACATGTTCTCTCTCATATGTGGATCCTAGCTACAGATGACTGGGTTTCTGTGTGAGAAGGAAAAGCTCAGTAGCAGAGGCCAGCAAGCTAGAAAAGAGATATAAAGGAAAGAGAAAGGAAGGGAGGGGTGTACTTAATAGGATGGTATTGTATATATGTAAGTAGAAGAATAGATTAATGGGGGTGAAAAGACCCAAAATGAGGTCTGGGGAAGAGATTGAGTAAAGGAAAGGTGGAGGGACAGCTAATCAAAATCTAAGAGGATATAAATAAATCATATATAATCCTACTTTTTTGGACAATGGAACACTCAGGAGCCATAGATTGTGGCTAGAAAATTTTCAGTGCCAGAGATGGGATATCTTTCAGTGAGTTGTTGGCCAGGGAGGTCCCTGATGTCCCCAAAACATTATAGGCCATCGCTGAGGCCCTTGGTTTCTCACCAGGAATAGATGGTAAGACCCTATTGCTGAAGACTCCACATACTTGGGCTGCAAGGCCACTGAGAAATCCTGCTGGATCTGAGCTGATAACCTCCATGCAGACCAGCTGACAGAAAGCTGGAAGAAGCCATTCTGCATGCAGTTAAATGGGAGAAAGAGAAATCAGCAGTGAAGATACTCAACAGTGGACACTACAAGTCTTATATTTGGCCAGCCAGGCCAAATGACCCAATGGGTGCAATAGTGGCACATTTGTTATAGGGGAAACCAACGGCCCTCTAATTGGACTAGAGGCCCGCTCCATGGGAGGGAACATATCCCTGATACTGAAAACTTAAAACAGGGGTAGTCATGAGCCCTAGGGGTGTAATGTCTGCTGTTACCTGGCTAAATGTATATACTATGCATATCAAACCGCCCAGTAAGTACTTCTGTTAATGTTCACACCCTTATATTGACGCTACACTCTCTTTTGGTAGAGAATCTTCTCTTTCCAGTTGGTAGTGACCTTTGGACAACTCAGAAGGTATCATGGTGATGGAAAGAAATGACCACTGTGCTCAATACTGCAATATCTCTATCACACCTTCCAAGGCTCAGGGTCTAATGTGGAAGAGGAGGCAGAAAGAATGTAAGAGCCACAGGAAGGGCAGGACTCCATACAACATGCTCCCTCCAGACACAAAGTGGCCTGGATATCCATGGCCTCACACTGCCTGACACTACCTGCATAAGACCATCATAAGAGGAGGAAAAGATCATGACATCAAAAGTAAAAGAAAGGGCTGGAGAGATGGCTTAGCGGTTAAGCGCTTGCCTGTGAAGCCTAAGGACCCCGGTTCGAGGCTCGGTTCCCCAGGTCCCATGCTAGCCAGATGCACAAGGGGGCGCACATGTCTGGAGTTCGTTTGCAGAGGCTGGAAGCCCTGGCGCGCCCATTCTCTCTCTCTCCCTCTATCTGTCTTTCTCTCTGTGTCTGTCGCTCTCAAATAAATAAATAATAAAAAAATTAAAAAAAAAAGTAAAAGAGAGTCTGATTGAGATGGGGAGGGGGTATGATGGAGAATGGAGTTTCAAAGGGGAAAGTGGGGGAAGGGAGGGTATTACCATGGGCTAGTCTTTATAATCATGGAAGTTGTTAATAAAAATAAAAATAAATTAAAAAATACAAAATAAAATAAAATTAATTTAATTTAATTTTGTGTGTGCACATGTGCTGACAAGTGTGTACTCGCTCATTGGGGGTCTCTTGATGCTGCAAACAAATGCCTATCTGTCTTTACATGAGTGGCTGAGGCATTGAACCTGGGTTATCAGACAGTGTGGGCAAGCATTGCTAACCACTGAGACATCTTTCCAGCTCCCTCATCACTTTTTTTTTTATACTTGGTTATTTTTTGTTGTTTCTAAGAGAGATCAGCAAGGATACAGCTACTAAAATTATAACCTATGTTATCCTGAAGAAGTTTTACATTTTTATCTCACACATAGGTCAGTGCTCAGTTTTGAGTTAAACGTGTTGCATGGAGCGTGTTCAGGGTTCAGATTTATTACTGTGCATCAGGATGTCTCCTTGTTCCTATACTACTGTCTACAACTTGTTTCATTTTAAAATTTCTTTGGCATCACTGCTGACAGAATCTGTAATGTTACTAAATTATCTTTGAGAAATAGAGATGAAACAAAACTCTTCTAGAAAATTAAACACAGGAATGACTTCTTGGCAGCTGGCAGGCATGGTGAGAAAGGCAGAAGTAAGATGGTATCAGGTGCAAACCTCACACCACAGAGAAGAGCCATATCCACGGTGGCAAGTACAAAAGGAAAAAGAAGATCTCATTGTGTCTGTTAGAACTATTTTATAGTCTTTTTTATTTTTACATAGGTTGTAACATGTCTCCTCCCCCAGTCTCCATTTCCCTTACAGCCCTCCTCAGTATGATTCTTTGTGTTATCTGTGAGGTAATTAGGGCCTCATAGGTCAAAAATACATTGCTTAAAGCTAAAATAGTAAAAATTTATTGTGGAACTTATGACACATATAGACCTAAAGTTTCATATGACAACAGTCATATGAAGACCAGAGGAAGAGAAACTGGAGTGAACAAATTTAAGGCTCCTGTAATGATGTGCCAGGTAGAATACTACTTAATGGAGCTAAAAATAATAGAGTGTAAATAAAGAGCAGCAATAAGACAAAAGAAGATGTCAGAAGAAATAACGTGAAATGTTTTGAAATATATATATCTGTATATGTATATATGTATGTATATGTGTATGTATATGTGTATGTATATATGCAGGTATGTATATGTATATATGTATGTATGTATATGTGTATATATATATATATATACACACACACACATATATATATATATATATATATATATACATACATACATACACACAAAGGGAAACAGACAAAAGAGATCAAAGATGAGATGGGAAAGTAAAATCAACCCTATGCTCATGGGCTAAAAGTAACTATGCCAACAATCATGCTAAACATGGAGTACAAGCTGTTATTAAATGGCAGGTGAATTGTCAGCTTGCTCCTGAGATCATAGATAGGTTGATGTGTTTAGAAAATACAGGTTTCAGTACAAGTACTGTGGTAAGAGACACAAACATGTCTCTTACCTGGTCAGGAATCACTGTGGAATGAAGCACTAGTTAGCCTCCCCGTGGCACTTACTTCATTTGATGAATGTGTGTTTCTCATGGCAACATGGCATATGCCTTATGTATACATAATGCAAATTATTATTTTAATAAATTAAAGTTTCATAGAGGCAGGGTAAATGGTGAGAGATAAATAGCTTCCAGTCAAAAGGTAAACTTCTTCCAGAACAGACATGTTAGGCTTCCACTGGAATGGTCATCAGGGTGCATTGGGACTCGGACATGGCTAACATGGGCCTATGGGACTCACAGATGACTGAATCTGTATCTCCTGGAATGATAATGGCACCAGCAGATGACTGTCGGAGTCTATACCTTCTGAAAAAAACTATACATTTTTTGTATATTTTTCAAGGTTTCAAAGATATTTATTAGATTGTTTAAGTGAGAGAAAGAGAGAGATAAGAGAATTGGCACACCAGAGCCTCCAGCCACCATAATTGAACTGCAGATGTGCGTACCCCTTTGTGCACATGGGCAACCTTGTGCACGTATCATCTTAAGCTTATGAGGGACCTGGCAGTCGAACACAGGTCTTTAGGCTTTGCAAGCAAGTGCCTTAACTGCTAAGCCAGCTCTCCAGCTCTAGTTATTTTTTTGTTTATTTATTTATTTGAGAGTGACAGAGAGAGAAAGAGGCAGATAGAGAGAGAGAATGCATGCTCCAGGGCCTTCAGCCACTGCAAATGAACTCCAGATGCATGCGCCCCCTTGTGCATCTGGCTAACGTGGGTCCTGGATAATTGAGCCTTGAACTGGGGTCCTCAGGCTTCACAGGCAAGCGCTTAACCACTAAGCCATCTCCCCAGCTCAGCTCTAGATATTTTTTATTACTGTGCGTGTGTGTGTGTGCATGCTCACATGTGCAGGCGTGCATGTGGAGGCCAGATGGCACCTTTTGGAGTTACCTTCTCATTGGCAGGATAAACCATCCAATCAAAAACAGCTAATAGGAGGAAAGTATTTATTTTAGCTTACCATCTTGGGGGAAAGCTTCAGGAAGGCAGAGGACAGCATGGCATGAGCAGAGGCTTGCCATCACCTCTTTGCCACAGCAGGTGACAAAGAGCTGCAGGAGAGACAGCCTGACTAACATTGGAAAGCTGGAAGCAAACAAACCTCAAGGGCCACCCAAGCAACACTCCTCTAGCAACGTCCCACCTCCCAAACTGCCACCACATGTAGGGCATGTAGAGCACACAAGCTTCTGGGTTGCAGGTGACTCAACCCACCACAGCAGTTTGGGATGGTATTCCTCAGGAACATTATCCACTTTTTCTTTTCTTTTTTCTCTTTCTCTTATTTTTTTTTGAGACAGGCTAACCAAATAGTCTAGCTTTGCTAGCCAACAAGCGCAGGGGCCCTCTTTCTCTGCGTCCCCAGAAGTGGGATCATAGGCATGTGCCATCACACATGACATTTTTACATGAGTTAGGAGTCTCGAACTCAGGCCCTCATGCTTGCAAGGCAAGCACTCTACAAACTGAGTTATCTCCCAAGTCCTGTCGGTTAGATTCTTTTTTAAAATTTTTTTTTGTTATTTTTATTTATTTGAGAGAAACAGACAACAAAAGAGGGAGAGAGAGAGAAAGAGAGGGAGAGAGAGAATGGGCACACCAAGGCCTCCAGCCAGTGCAAAAGAACTCCAGATGCATGCGCCCCATTGTGCATCTGGCTAATGTGGATCCTGAGGAATTGAGCCTCAAACCGGGGTCCTTAGTCTTCACAGGCAAACGCTTAACCGCTAAGCCATCTCATCTCTCCAGCCCAATTAGATTCTTATATAGGATCTTAACTCAACAATGCCAAGAACCAGTATCCCACAATTTTTATGTTCCTGTCTTCTATCCAGCACATGGACTTTGCTCTGAGGCATGTTAGGCTGTGATTCTGGGTGACATCTGCATTTACATCGAGCCCCTCCTTCCCTCAGTGTGGGATTATATGTAATTTTCCTTCTAAACTATGCGTGAATAATTTCAAAAAAAGCAAACAACCATAAAACACCATTTCTTTAGGGCTTGAATCCACTCCTATCTTCAAATATTGAATCAAGTACGTTGGAGTCTTATCATGATAAGTGCAAATATTGTCTTGCGCCCGCAGAAGCATATCGTGTTTCATTAGCCTAGAAAAATGTGCTAAAACAGACACTTCAGAGATAAGTGAGGCTCCCATGGATTAGAAAGAGGGCATTTAATAAGAACAATATCCGTGTCACTGTAGAGCATCTGCTAAGAGGGGCGCTTCCCAAGATCATCTGCTCTCAGCCTCCTCTGGAATTATCTGTTGGGTGATTTTACATAAAAGACAGTTTCTGATAAATCTGGTTCAACAATTAATATGCAGTGTAACTTGTGATTAGAGGGTTGAATTGGAAGTAATGAAGGTTTAAAAATAGAAAGCAGATGTAATATTTTAAATGACATTTTCTTGGTACTGTATTTATTTCCCTCTTTCAGTAATTAGTAAAATGTTTTCAGTTTTTTTAAACAGCTTATTACTGTGAACACAATATATCCATATTGTAAAAAACAAATAAAAAAATGTGAGAAACAGATGACACATCCTTTAGAGTGTGGAAAAGGAAACATACTCATGATAGAAACACCCACAAAGGAACAGAAGGCCAAGGAATGCATCATGAAGATAATTTAGAGGTAAGAACTGTCAAGCGGCTCTGTGAGTTGCTCTTGTTTTCTGAGCACAAAGAATTCATGTTATGGAGATGAAGACTCAGAAAATTTGTACTTCAGGGAATTTAAAATATTTTCACAATTTAAAATAATTCAATGCTTATTCCATGTTACACATCTCATGGAGAACTATACTTTTGTATAAATTCCTTCAGAAATTATATACATACATACACACACACACACACACACACACACACATATATATACACACACATATGTATATATATACATGGTATGAATATATGTTTATCTACTTGCAAGGGAAGAGACAGAAAGGAGATAATGGGCCTTTGTAAAGAAATTATTTTTTATTTGCACATGCGTGTGCCAGAGCCTCTTGCTACTGCAAAGGAACACAAGGCAATACTGCTTTCATCTAGCTTATGTGGGTGGCTTGGAAACTGAATCTGGAAGGCAGGCAGGATGTGCAAGCAAGTGCCTTTAACAACTGAACAATCTTTCCAGCCCAATGTACATTGCTTTTTGAGTTTTAATTTTTATTTGTTCTGATAGTTCAGTTGTACAAATGTATGGAGTACTGTGTGATAATTTTATGTGTGTGTGTGTGTTTATGTGAAATGACCCCCATAGGCTTATGGGTCTGAACACTTGGTTCCCAGGTGAAGGCACTGCTGGCAATGGTTGTGAGGTTGTGGTAACTTTAGGAAACGGAGCCTTGTTGTTGGAAGTACACTGTGGGGGGGGGGTCTTGAAGTTTTGCATCTTGGCCTCAATTCCTGTTTGCCCTCTGCTTCCTGTTTGCTGACATGACAAGCAGGCTTCCTATTCCTGCCACCATTGCTTCCACATCATGAAACTCCCCCCCGCCAAAATTGAAGGCCAAAAATAAACTCTTTTCCTCCCATAAATACCTTCAGATTGGGTATCTGTTCACAGCAATGACAAACTCACTAGCATAGTGACTTCTTTTTAAGAAAATGACATCTTTCATCATCGTTTTTTGTTTCAGCAAATTAAGCTTTGCTTTAATCCAGTTATAACTCAACAAACAAGTGAACTATAATTACCTGTCATTGACACACGGAAAGGAAGCAGCTAGTCTAATCAGTGATGATGTTCTTTTCTGATGTGTTACTGTTATACTGTCATTAGGAAGACGAGCGTCAGGAAGCAGAGGAGAGAGAAAAGGAGGGCGGCATGGTGATGGCAGAGGGAAGGATCATGATTATGGTACAAAGAATAGCAACAGGGTATTCCTATTACAAGCTAATAGAAAAAGCAAGCAAGCAAGAAAGAAAACCTGGGGCCTGCGGGAGTGAAGCACACTGGTGGACATCTGCATTTCACCCTCAGGTCGCCGGTTCCTTGTCTCCATGAGGTGGTCACCCAAGGCTGCTCCTGTCACACAGCTTCCCCACTGTGGTTGCA
Organism: Jaculus jaculus; assembly: GCF_020740685.1. Lineage (NCBI taxonomy): Eukaryota > Metazoa > Chordata > Mammalia > Rodentia > Dipodidae > Jaculus > Jaculus jaculus. Next base: position 21,490,093 of record NC_059103.1, read on the forward strand.
GTCTTAAGTAAAATCTCTTTTTTTTAAAAAAAAACAAAATATATTATTTACTTATGAGAGAGAGAGAGAGAGAGAGAGAGAGAGAGAGAGAGAGAGAGAGAGAAGGAGGGATAAAGGGAGAATGAGAGATAGAGAGAATGGGCACACCAGAGCCTCCTGTCTCTGCAAACAGACACATGCACCACTGTGTGCATCTGGCTTTACGTGGATATTGCGAAACTGAACCTGGGTCCTCTGACTTTGCTGACAAGCACCTTGATTGCTAAGCCATCTCTCCAGCCCCTTAGATAAAAACTTTGCCTTTACTACAATTACTTACTTTCCCTCAGCCTTCTAGGGGTGAGATTATAGGGGGGCAAGAAGAGGTACAAGGAGTGGAACAGGGGACTGGGAGATTCGCAGCCCTAAAGGAAGACACCAGCAGAGCAGGTGGCATGGGGGGGGGGCAGTCTCCTACCTTGAACCTCTGTGACTAGGGTCTCAGAGGACAGAGAAGCATGATGGTGCTTAGCCCCTGAGAAGAAGGTGTGCTGATCATGTCCTAGTCCAGAGGACAGTGTCGAATGATATTGAACCACTACTGACTCTGAACCCAGCATGCCAGAGCCTGAGAATCCCAGCTAGAAGGATGTCAAAGTCATCTGTCATAGATAGGTTCAAGGTACCCCTTCTTCAAGGGAAATTAGTGCCCTTGTTGCAAGACTCCATAGCCTGAAATGAATAAAATAGTTCAGAGACCAAAGGGGCCATCTGGAAGCCCAAGGCACACATGTGAGATCTCATCTTCCTGGGTAGGCCCAGGCCCCCACACACCACAATTCCTCAATGCCAGAAACAAGTCAGGAGGCCTGATACTCCCATCATCCAGGACCAGCGACTGCTCTTATTTGCCTATGAATGCCACTGGAAAACCAATTGAAGTTGGCAGGGAAGGTCCAGGTTCTCTTGGTAGAGTCCCTGCTGATGTTGTTGCCTGAAGTGAAAGAAAAGGAGATGGAGAGAGTTCAAGATGGTGGCACTGGCATGGAACACTAGATTGGCTCACTCAGACCATTGCTGATGTCTTAGGAACCATCAGCCCCAATGCCATGAGGAAAGCGACAGTCCTAAATGCAAGGGCTAAACTGTCATGGGGTCAGACAGTGTAGCAGTCACCTTCTTATGACTGGGACCAAACGCCCATTCCAAAACCTCCGATGGAAGGAAAGGGTTTATTTCCAGCTTAAAGTTTTAAGGAAAAAGTTTCTTCACAGCAGGGAAAGCATGATAGGCCTGAGCAGGAAGCCTGGGTCACATCTCCACATCAACAGGGAAGAAGTAGAGAGAGTGTGAGCGGATCAGGCACTGTGGAGTGGGGGCTGGACTATAAAATCTCAAGACCCACCCCCCAGTGACTCACCTCCCCAAGCAAGGCTCTACTTTTCAAAGGCTCCACCATCTGGGCATCAAGTGTGGGGCTAAATCATAACCACATGAGGCTATAGGGAACATTTTATATTCGAAGCTCCACAGACAACAAGTTGTCAGTATATTATTCTCTCTTGAAAGAACAAGCATGTTTACAACCCAGCCAGAGCTGGTATTTCCCCTTGTCTGGTTCTGTGTGCCATATGTGTGGTAGGACGGTCTTCGATAAGCACAGAACATGGCTTTCACGACGGTTTTAATTTGTTTTGAAAAGGTTCTCATTCAATTTATTCTAACATTTATTGCTAAGAATTAACCTGTTATAAGGTGCTGTCAAGTGCTGGGGAGCTACAAAGAGAATAAAGACACAAATAAGCATTTTTACTCACACACTTAAAACCTTCAGATGTAGGAAAATAATTAGAACTTTTAAACTTCTGCTGCACAATTAAGGAAGTGCTTATCTTTAATCCCAGCACTGAGGAGGCAGAGGTAGGAGGAATGCCATGAGTTTGAGGCCACCCTGAGACTACATAGTGAATTCCAGGTCAGCCTGAGTTAGAGTGAGACCCTACCTCAAAAAAAAAAAAAAAAAAAAAAAAAAAAGAAAAAGAAAAAAGGAAACTGTTTATTATACCATTTTTACCTGTATTTAATCTTCCTAATAATATTTCATATTTATACAAATTTAAAAAATATTTTATTTATTTACTTATTTGAGAGAGAGAGAAAGGCAGATAGGAATAGAGAGAAAGAATGGGTGTGCCAGGGATTCTAGCCACTGCAAATGAATTCCAGATGCATGTGCCACCTTGTACATCTGGCTTACATGGGTACTGGGAAATTGAACCTGGGTCCTTAGGTTTCACAGGCAAGTGCCTTAACTGCTAAGCCATCTCCCCAGCCCTCACATTTATATATTTTAATATACAAAGTTAGGGAGAACAGAGACAATCAAAAGATGCTGTTTAACATTTCCTATGGTTCTAGGTTCCTAAGTTGCAGTCTATCTGCTAGCATAAAGTAATCACTTAGCAATGTGAGGCTAGTGTATATACCATTGAAACAAATTATACTGTTTGAGCTATTCAATTGTTTAATAACATTCATGTTAGTGTGTCTTTTAAAACTTCTTTCACAATTAAAGACCATGGATTTTAGGAGGCAAAGGCAACATCTTTGGAACTTACAATACTTCAAATATTTTACTCTACTCTCTCCTCATCATTTAGATAAGAAGTTACCTAAGATTCTCATCCATGTCTCTCCCCAGGCAATTTTCCTTTGCAAGACTCCCTGTAATCTGCTAACATGATTTAGGTGAAGTGTGCTTGGCCTCTTTTGAGCTACCTGGATTTGTATGTTTGTTTCTGTCACTGGTTTTGGAGAGCTATAAGCTAATTTTTTAAGTCATTCTACAAATTTTCTCTTTTTCTTCATTTTCTGAAAATGTTCGCTTGTACCATTGATATTATATCACAGTACTGAAATGTCCCGTGAATGTGAAAACTTTTCTTGAGACACATAAAGAAGACGTAGTGACATGATAATAAAATCTGTCATGCTGCAAACAAAAAAAGCTGTAAGGTTAAAGAAAATCTAATAAACTTTATCACAGTGAATAGGAAGAACTAAAAAGCTAAGTAAAGACCATTCCAAGTGCACCTTTTAGAATAAGTAATCTTATGCTAAAAGTAACCAAATACAGACAGTTCAGAATGTGTGCTGAATAACAAATAACATGAATCCAGTTCTATGGAGCAGCCATTGTTCTTAGCACCTTGATTTAACTAACGTGTACATCCTTCTTAAAGACCCTGACAGGTGGGGATTGCTCTATTATGATGTTTGAGGTTAGGGTTCTGAAGAAATGGCAATCCCGTTTTCACCAGTCAAACGTTATGATCACAACTGAAATCCTGGTTGTTAAGCAAGCCTGCTAATTTATTATTCTTCAGTTGGCAACCTTGGAATCCCTGTGGCTCCTATCAGGATGTTCTTTAATCCATTGGGCAGGAGACTGTTTATGGTAGAAGGAAGCAGGCTTTCTCTAAGGACACAAGCTTTAGTTTTAACCCTTGGTTTTTCCCAGTGTGGGTATAACAAGGCACTAATAAGCCCTCCAACCCACAACATTGTTCAAGTGGAGCTCCAAGACCCCAAACCCCATTCAGCTCCCACAGTTGATTTCTCCTTGCAGAGTGGCTCCCCTGTCCCACCTCAGGAAGTTTTGTGCAGGTACACTGAACTCTCCCAGATAAGGGCTTATGAGATCCTTGTGTGGCTTTCTGGGCCATTTCTGCTCTCAGCTCTACCCTGCTTTATTCCAGTCCCTTGTCACAACTCTGGTCTCCTTCCCAGCTCAGTAAACCATGTCCATGCTTAACCTCTGGGCAGCTGGTCTGCAGTTAGGAACTTCTCCCCATTGGCCGTGTGTATTCATGGCTGGCTTCCTGATCTCCTGCCTCTTGACTCCGTGTTCACAGCTGAATGCTGACACACCAGTTTCTGGCAGTACACATGGAATGCTGATCTAACATCTGCACCCCCAGAAGAGCTGTGAGTGATGATAGTGATCCTGAAGCAACAGGCTAGTATGGGGATTACCTCCAACATGAAGGTGAAGAAAAGATGTCTCTAGAGACACAAAATGCCATAGTACTTTCCCCCAGCAGAATGGTACTAAAGAAACCTAACAGGTGGAAAGGGGAGAACTGCCAGAGGGGTGACCACCACTGGGAAGAAGATAGAAGGTCTTGGTGACAAAGATACTTTCAGTTTGGGTCTGAATGGGTGCAATAGTGGCATATCTGCTCTGGGGAATCCAACTACTCTCTAAATGGACTAGAGGCCTGCTCTATAAGAGGGAGTACATGTCTGGTACTGAAAACCTAAGCAAAAGCCTATGGCAGGGGAGGTCATGTGCCTTAGGGCTATAAAGCATGCTTTTGTCTGGATAAATGCATATATTATTCTCACCAAACTGCCCTGAAAGCACCCCACTTAATGTCATATTCATATATTAATGCTACTCTCACTTTTGCTTAGAGAAACTTCTTTTTTCTGATGGCGGTGACCACTGGGATGACCCAAAATGCAACATAGTGCTGAGAAGACATGACAGAGGAGTGTCCGGCACTGAAACATCTCTATCACACCCTCCAAAGCTCAGTGTCCACTGTGAAAGAGGCGGCGGAAAGAATATAAGAGCCAAAGGAAGGGCACCATTCCTTGCAATGCAACTGTATGGACAGAAATTAGGCTTGATACGCATGACCTTGCAGTGCTTAACAATACCTTCACAAGACCCTTGTTTAGGAGAAAGAGACACTGACATCAAAATAAAAGAGAGACTAATGGAGAGAGTTAGGAGATATGTTGGAAAGCGGAGTTGTGAAGGGGAAATGGGGGAGGGGAAGGGAATATCATGGTTTATTGTCTATAAATGTAGAAGCTGTCAATAAAAATGATCAGTTTTGGAGCTGGGTAGATAACTCAGTAAGGTGCTTGCAATCATGGAGATCTGGGATCAGATTCCCAGCGCCCACATCAATGTTGGGGACAGTGGCATGTTCCTGTAGTTTCAGTGCTGGAAAGGCAGAGACAAAAGGATCCCTGAGACTGGATGGTCAGTTAATCTAGCAGAGCCAGTGAGTTCCAGGCCAATGAAAGAGCCTGTCTCAAGAAATAAGATGAAGAGGCACCCTCTGGCCTTCACATGCATAGAAGCACACCTGACACATAAAAAATTAAACTTTATGCACCTGAATTTGCACAATTAAAGTAGTAAATGGTTATGCCAGCAGTTTCATTACAGCTGCTGTCAAAATGATGTTTGTTAATAAGCACCATTCAAAGAAGTTACTGGGAAGTTTCTGTGTTGTTTCCCACCAAGGAAGTAACGGAGGAAAGATATTACTTTGCAAATTCAGTCAGAATTGGAGACAGTGAAGGTTCTGGCTAGCTGACCCACTGTGACCCACCAATGTTATTCATTTCATGACATTTTCTTACTTGTGGCCGCAGCAGCTGCATCCTGAGGTCTGCCGCTTTCCTCCTATGCAAAACGTACATCAGACACGAAGCAACAGGACTCACCGTGGTTTGTGCAGTAAGTTAATTTAGGTACTTCTATGAAAAAAAAAAAAAGTCTTGCTTTGACTTCTAGATTTGGGATTGGAGCATGAATGTACCTGTTATTTTCTCATTGCTAGGACAATACAACTGCAGCTAGAGTGGCTTATGAAAGGAAAGGGCTTATTTCCAGATTTCAGTTTTCAGGGGATGTTTCAACATAGTGGGGAAGTAATAATGGCAGGGGCAGACATCTGGGCATCACATCTCCACAGAAGCAGGGAGGAAGTAGGCAGAGTGACCTAAATGCAGCAAGCAGGGCTGGGCTTTAACACCCCCAAGCCTGCCTTCAGCAACATACATCCTCCTACAAGGCTCCATCTCCTGAAGTTTCCACAAGCTTCCCAAACATAGTACCACCACCTCGGGACCAAGTGTTCAAACACATGAGCATGGGGAGGCGTTTTATATTCAAGGCACCACAAGCCCTATCATTGGTCTCTTGCTATATCTACATCTATCTCTATCTCTATCTATATCATCTATATCTATATCTACATCTATATCTATATCTATAACATCTATATCTATCCACCAATGTCATGTACACATGTAAACTAAAAAACAATGCTTTCACACATATGTTAAAACTGAATCACATTGTGAGGGACAGAGCAGTGGAGGAACACAGGAGAGCTCACAGCCAAACACTTAGCTTGTTTCTCCTCACTACTGGTTCCATGCTCTCAGGGGCAGACTGCAAGAGCAGAATGCAGGCGGAAACGAGTTCCTGGTAACCGTCAGAGCTGTGGTATTTCCCAGTGAGCCCCCGTTAACCGACCTGTGTTGTTTTATTCGAGGCAGATTCATAGCTGAGGAATTCTAGAAGGAATGTCTACAGCTATACCTACAGCCACACCTGTGCCTCATTACCTAAATGGATATTTGCCACACTGGAAGAAGAGGAAAATAGATTGGAAAGATAATTCTGTTATAATCTAGAAAGGGCACAGACACTCTCATCAGACCAGAGAAAACATCCAAAAATTCTCCCACGTAGCATAAAACAGAACAAAGAGGCAAGGCTGTTTGAAGCTTCGAGCCGCTCACTACAAACAGTTGCCTTTTGTTAATAAGTCACCTGCGTGCACTTACCGGTCTGGAGCGACTGCGGTTGTGCGAAGAGCAACGGCACACGCGAGGGTAGCAGTTTTGTGCTCGGATGCGCTCACTCGCCCTGCACCGTTCAGAGTGCTTGTGGTGGTTTATGCAGGAAACAGCCACGCACTTTTTCCTCATAGCAAGAGGAGTAGCAATAGAAAGCCCGGCCAAAGTGATTCACTCCTGGCTGCTGGACAAGAAGAGGGTTGAGGAGGGGCTGCCTCCCTATCTGGAACTTTCTTTTTAAAATTTAATTAAATTAGCTTATTTACAAGGAGAGAGAGAGAGAGAATGAGAATGAATGAGAATGGGTACACCAGGGCCTCCACTGCAAATGAACTCCAGGCACAAGCTCACTTTGTGCATTTGGTTTTAATGTGGATACTGGGGAATTGAACCCCAGGCTAGCAGGCTTTGCAAGCAAGTGCCTTTAATCACTGTACCATCTCCCCACCCCCTGATTTCTAGTTGGTTCTTAAAGGGTGATGCCAACGCTTTGCTTCCATCAGACAAGAGAGAGCTGTGATTAGCATGGAGCTCTCTGTCTTTTTATTTTTATTTTCTTTCTTGCTTGCTGTGTTGGAGCTTCCAGAAAAAGGAACATTCAGGCCAGTTCCCCCAGGGGAAGTGAAACAGTATGTGGGGAAAACACCAGCCCTAACTGCATCCTTTGAACTTTGTGAACTTGAAGGAAAATCTAAGTGTCTGAGACTGTCCCCAGAAGCAAGACCAGGACCCCAGAAGGCAGAGGAATGTCTGGCTCGGATGGAAGGCGCTAGAGGCTACACTTCCCTTACATGTCCGTGTGGCACACACGGGCGCAGGAGGGTTTCCTAGAACTGGTGTGTTTGGTTTATGATGCACACAGATGCACACCTCATCATGCTCCACGCCGAGCACAGGGGCTGGTCCTTTCTGGCTGCCACATTGACAACCAGACTCTCCATCCTGTGGATTAATGGGTTAAAACACCCCCCCCCTTTTCAAATTTTAGTATTTTAGGGTTTTCTTTATCTGCGTGACATTCATGCTCACAGCACTCTTGCTACAATATTCTTTTAAAAGTACACTTGTCAGGGTCCATTTGTGACCAGCTACCTTGATGGTGACTTCAGCCGTGCCTGTGGTTTACCTCTTGACCTTACGGAGACAGCAGATGGGCCCGGTAATAAATCCCGATTATTAGTGAAGGAGCCGATAGCTTTCAAAGTCAGGTTTGCACTGTGATTCTTGTTATCTCCTTGGACATGGGACCGTGAGCCCTGTCGGGGAGGGGAGAGGGTGACGTGAGGCTGCTGAAGTTCTTCCTTCTCCCTCTCTCTTTCCTTCTTGTCTGACAAGGGGCTTCCACCCCAGGGCGAAGGAGAAGGCCCTAGAACACAGCATTCTTCTCTGCGGGTTTTTGGATGTGAGTGTTTTCTACTGCTAGGCAACCATATATGTTAGATCTATACATACTCATGCATCAATTTTGAAGCTTAATGATGACCTGTAAAAGTCAACAAGACCTCTTTGAATTTATTTACCTTTGACAAATGAAGCCAGGTAGTTAAAAGCATTAAGAAATATGGGCATTGATAGGTCATATTATTTTCCAAAGAGGATTGATTTCAGCCTGGTTTTACTGTATCGGAAAACCCAGTCACCCTTCTTTCTCTTGTAAACCTGGCATGCAGAGAAGCCCTGTATGTACGTTGACAGGAGTTTGAAAATGGAAGCAATAAGCATTTCTTTTGCACAGGCTTGCTCACTTTAGGATTCCTTTGTAAGCTAAACATTTGGGTAGAGAATGTACACCTTTTTTTTTTTTTTTTTCAGCCTGTGGCTTCCTTAAGGGAAGCATCAGCAGCTGTCAGGAGGAACAATCCAGTGTTCAGATATACACTGCTAACCCGGAGAGGGCACATGTAGGCCATGGGCCTGAGTGGCACAGGGCGTGTTCACTGTATCTTGTGAAAGTAATGGAAGACTCTTCAGGGACAGAGTATACAAACTGGTGTCATTTTCCATATCAGTTTCCTTTACTTCAGGGGCAAAATACCACCCCAGAAACAGCTTACGGGAGGACAGGGTTTATTGTCAGCTCACAGTGTTGAAAAGTATCCATTATGGTGGGGAAGGCATGGCAGGAGCAAAACGCCAGGTTCACAGTATCATATCAGTAGGGAGGAGTTAGAGAGAAAGTGAACTGGGCTTGGAGCCAGGCTATATCATTTTTAAAGCCTGCCTCCAGTGACACACCTCCCCAATAAGACTCCCCCAAAGGTTCCACAGCCTTCCTGAACAGAGCCACCAACTGGGGATTATATATGTAAACACATATTTGTTGCAGGATTTGAGTTATTTATCCTCTGTAATAAAAACGTAACTTCTAGAGAAAAAAATGAACATGCTCATTATACTAGAACTGTAACGTGCTTACAAGCAGTACTTTTCACTGTGGAGTCATGCCACTCCTTTTCGACTGCTGAGCCCTAGCAAGAGAATTACTGTGTGCCACCAAGCCATCACATCAGCTCTGACTGCCATAAGGCTCTGTGCGAATATTAATTCACTAAATCATTCATGTATTGACACAATGGGTGACCACACAGTGACGATCCATAGCTAAAACTCATGGAAGAAATTGTCACCTAGAAATGGAAGAAGTGGCCCAGAAAATAAAACACAAAGACCCCCAACTTAGTCATTTATGAAGAGAAGAGTGAGGGAAGCTGGTATAGTTGTTTGGTCTCAGTTTCATATTATCTGTCCAGAGGTGCATGAGATATTAAAATTCAGCATAAGATCAGAAGCTGGCTGTGAGGAGAAGAGAGAGTGCATCCATGTGTGCATGCAGTGGTATACACACATGTGCATGTGCCAGTGTGTGCATGTTTTCATGTGTACACATAAGTGTGCATTTTCATATTATGCTAGCGAGTAGCGTGTGCATGGGTATGTTTGTGTTCCCATGGACATGATGCTGATATGCATATGTTGTTGTGTATACACATGAGTGTGCATTTTATACCCCCTTTCTGAGTGTGCACACATGTCCCACTGTGTACCTGTTTCCATGCACACACAAAAGAGTCATGCAGTGTGCAGCATACTTTTGCATCCAGTTAGCAAATTTGTGCACATGTGGATAGTGTGTGACAAAGTGCCTATGTGTGTGCTTAAATGTGTTTTGTGTGTGTGTGTGAAAATATCCAAGGGTTTTTTAAAACATACCCAGGTGTTTGGTTATTTTCTTCTCCCTTTTGCAGAAACATACCCAGCAAGCACCCTAGGGCTCATGCACTAATTATCAGTGTCTGTGCACGCCTCCCCAAACATCTCTTCTATAACCCCTGGAAAAATTCTGACATATTATAAACTGTTTGAATTAGCGTAAATCAGTAAACAACACCTCCGTGCCAGCGCAGTCCTGGAGGGGTGCAGTGCATACCAAGTGACTCGGCTCAGCCACGCCAAAGTGGCCACGTGCATATCAATTGAACTCAACACGAAATACGTATGGGTTTCCAGATGGTGAAGACACTCAGTAGGGACCATAGGAAATCCAGGTGTGCACTGGTTCCTGTGTGCAGGGCACGCAGGTCAGTGTGCATGAGTGTGATCTAACAGCAATGCACAAGAAGCAAGAGAGGGGCAGCCCCCGTCGGAAACACCCAGAGCCAATGCTTCAATCGTTTAATTAATTATGAGCGACTCCATGTGTTGAGGAATTATCACTAAGGCACACAAGTGGCCAGGCTGCATTTCCTTATAACCACCATTCCCTGTAGCATAGGGAATTGGGACAATAGATCCACAACCCCCTCTCCATATACATCAAATATCTAGATTCCCCTTTGTAAGCTTTCCTTTAACATTCTAACCTCTCTGGGGCAGGAACTGTTTTGTGTTGATAACAGAGCCCTCTAAGCAGGCTGTCATTAGTTACTATGCTGCCACCTTCTCAAACGCATTTCAAAATTATTTGGCTGGTTTTGGCTTATGAAATTTCGTTTCTATCCTGAAAGACTAGATGATGCAGTACACTCACTTTTCAGCACTACTCCTTGTTTCTTTGTGATCATGTTGCCATGAGCTTAACCATCACAAACACCAGCTGAACTGAGCCTCTCTGAATGTACAGCACTCCTCCACGGCTGGGCTCATGGAAAATGAAGGATACCTGTAAACTTCAGGAGAACCAGGAGGTGGAATAAATAAATAAATAAATAAATAAATAAATAAATAAATAAATTCTCTGGCTCTCTTACTCTTTCACTCTGTGTCCCAAGACTGATCCAAGTGCTTCATTTATATTAACTCACTTAATCAATACCTGATTAATTTCACTACTTGATAAATGCAGGTCCTGAAGGGTAGAGGACGTGCAGGAACTGGTTGTGGAAGAAGTGATTATACAAAATGATTAGATCCACAGAGGGTGTGAAATTTAAAGGTGCCAGCTGTCAGATTCACATGAGCAAAGCAAAACCAGCAAGACACAGGACAATATAGATATCCCCTTAACTAATTGCACTTGACTATGTGAAGCAGATGTGGGTACAGTATATAGTGTGTGTGTGTGTGTGTGTGTGTGTGTGTGTGCGCGCGCGCGTGCGCGCGCACGGCGTAGGAACACATTTGTGAATGCCTGTGCACATGCCTGTAGAAGCCAGAGGGAAACATTGGGGCCTCTATTCTATTGTTCTTCTGTCTTTTGTCCTTAAGATGGAGTGTCTCACTGAACCTGAAGCTGGCCTGCAGGCCTCAGTGAGCACTCCTGTCTCTGCACCTCTCAGAGCTGGGGCTACAGGCATGTTTGCCCATGCCTGGCTTTTCACCTGGGTGCTGGGATTTGAACTTGGGTTCCCATGCTAGCACTGCAAATGCTCTTACCTGCTGAACCATCTCTCTCATCCCCCAACACTTAAGATTTTGTACCGAATCAAGTTTTACTTATAAATTATTAGATACCACAGGTGAGATCAGCTAAGGAGACATGGGCTTTCAAAGGTCAAGTACTGGCAGAGTAGAATTAAGAAATTACTCCTTTCTCTCCTACCACCCAGAGAGATCGTGGGCTTGGTGTGTTCATGATAGCATTTACTATCAAAGTTTTTAGTAGAACCCCCTTATAGATAATGATTGATTTCATGGTAGAAAACCACATGTAATGAGAATATCTAATTATTTATCCACTCATAAAAAGGTGCTTATTAGAGAACACATGAAGATTTCACCAATAGTATGGAACATGTAGGAACGTCAGGTCGCTCTCCTTGAAGCTTCATCCTGCAAACAGACTCCAGGCATCTGCTGCTCCTATAGGCACGGAGATGAGTTTGTAATGCTTCTATCAGACTCTGTAGCACAATGACGTTGGGGTGAGGGAGGCCGCAGTCATGGTCTTCCTGTGCTGTTGGGTTTGAGTCTCTGAATTCTGAGAGAAGGCACGCCCGGTGATAGTGGCCAGGCTGCTGGATTGGGGCACAGACCAGCGTAGAAGGCCAGGTTATAGGCCTATTCCTCTCTGGGGTTAAATCACAGTTCTCATACCTACATTTTCCTAAGTGGTTTCAGTATTGACCCATTGATTTCAAACTCATTTTATGGAAATCTCGTGGTTTAATTAGATGGCTTCGCAGAGCCTGACAGCCATGCCTTTCATTAGTAACGAGTGCCGTGTAGTCACAGCATTGGCTGTTGTGAGCCCTAAAAGCCGACTTCATACACAGTCGATCAAAAGCCTGAGACAGCCCGCCCGAGAGCCCGGGCCTGCATGCATGACCACCTCATCAATTAGGAGCAAATGGCCAAGAAAAGATGTATTCTTAGCATCTGAGCAAATAATGGAGATGGGTAAATGAAATTTGCTAAATCAAGATGAAATACATTGCTGAGTCTCTGTCAGCCTTGCTTTCAATTGGAGGATGGAGATAAAATTGATCAACTGGTCTCCACTCGGGAACAGAGTTCTGCAGTGGAGGCTCTAGGCTTTAGTTAATGGTGAACTCAACAAAAGTGCTCTATCAGGCTTATCGCGCTAAGCTCTTTGGGGTGGTTGGCTTGGCCCTGACAATGTGTTTAAAAGCCAGAGTGGACTAAAGTTCAGGGGCTTCTTAGAATTTCCTCCGAAACAGCAAAGTCATATCAGTTTTGCTTGAAACCAAAATCCTGTAGACAGTGCTTAAACTTTCCATATCCATTTGAAGTTTGAACACTTGTGTCTCCTGAGGAGTGGTGGGGACATTCTCAGAAGTCCCAATGTCAAAGACAGCTGCAGGGGACCAGGGGAGGTGGCTGTGTCCTCGGCACTGATGTTGTAGACCCCCCAAGGCTGCTTAAAGGGCAGAAGGACCACCATAGACCCTAAAAGTCTGCAAAGACATGGGCAAAGGATGCAAACTCCTCATCCAGAGTGAGTTTCAGGGATTTCAGGGTGTAAGTGATATCATGTGGTGAGGACAACTGGAACCCGTTGACTGAGGCTATGCGGTGCTCAGTTTGATGTATGTACATGCTTGGTTTCACTGAAACAACCCCTCCTCCTGGATTTCGAACTTAGATATTCCTGAGCCAAAATTATTTAATGGCAAGAAGCAGAGAAACAAGGACTTTTCTGGGAGTGGTATGCCTGGGCCAGCGTGCCCTCAGTGAGCGCGGTGATGCTGGTGTCCAGAAAGCCCAGGAGCCACTTGGAGTGTTGCACAAACATTGCCTGCTCTGACCCCAGTCCCAGGTGCATGCGGTAACTAGCCTATCTCTGCAGGTGTAGACACTGAGTGTTAGGAAGCACCAGGCTTCTCAGTTGACTCATGGCTGACCCAGACAGACTCTGACCTGCGTCCCTGAACCAGAAAATGACTGTACAACCCAGTGTATTGGCCAGCCTTCTATCACTGCAGCAAACACTTGAGGTGATCGAAATGGAGTTTTCCTCATTGAGTGGTTTCAGTTCGCCATGGCTTGGCCTCATTACTTTATCACTGTGACAACATATGGAAGGAGCATGTGGCTGAACAAAACCAACTGGGAAGGAGAGAGAGAGAGAGGAGAGAAACAGAGAGAGGAGAGAGAGAGTAGAAGGGAAGGAAAGAGAAAAGTTGAGAAATAAGGAGACATGAGACCAGGGTCCACCAATCTCCTTCAAAGCCTCATCCCCAGTGACCCGAAGACATCCCTCTAGGCACCACCTAAGGGTTCCATCACCTTCCAATAGTGTCATGGTGAGCCAAGCTTTTGATTCATGGGCCTTTGGGGACCCTCAAGGTCCAAACCAGAGCACTGTCTGAACAAACGTTTTCTTCATGTGGCTCCCTCTCAGAGTAATCCTGGAAGCCTGGTTGTTTCCTCCTAACTCCCTGGTGTCTGTGTGCTTCTCAAAGCTGGTACGACATAGCATAGCTTCAGCCTGAGAGGAGACTAGGCCTCAAGCCAAGTTGTTCCCACCATGCAATGCTACCTTCAATGTGCCATGCTCTGAGCAAATCCATGAAACTCACCCTGGATTAGGAGAAGGTACCTCTTGACCATGTCTCTGTGGTCTTCTCGGGTTTATGGTGGTCCTTCTGCCCCCTCAGCATCATGATGCTTCCAGAGGTCCTGGAGACATCAGAAGGTGGCCAGTTATCTTTGAGAATGTATTCTGATCATTGTCCCACATTCCATTTAGGAGGCCAAGCCATTCAAAGGGAAGAGGTCATCCTCATGTGTCAAAATGTTGTTGAGTACTTACTCTGGTCACATAGAAATATCTAGAAGCCCAATCAGACATAAATGTATCAATGGCCTTGAAATAAGGCAAGGACACATTGATGCCATTGGGCCATTGGAATTACTCAGAGCTTGATCCCTGGGAGATGTACTTGTCTTTGGCTCGAAGAGCTAGCGGAGGATGACAGCCATGTGTCCAAAGACCATTATTCCAAGAGTCCCAGGTTCTGTACTCAGTCCTACCTTATGGCCTCATGACAGAAAGAGATGGATAGGATAAAGAAGTCACCCATTGGGGTTTGGGTAGCTTTGGCTGGATAGTCTACCGCGGTTGGTATATACTACCAAGCTCCACGCACAGCCCTACGAGTTACCTAAGACCAGCCTGTCCATGGGAGGAACGGCCCATAGTGGTTGTCAGTTAACACCCAAGAAACCTTCCTGGTACATTCTAAGAAGCAGACTCTGGCCAGTGCATGATTAGCAGGATGGTGAAATAATTCATAATTCATCCTTTAGATCAAATTTATTGCACAGGCACAACAAGCAAGCAATAAGAGAAGCAGCTATGTAAGGCAATGAACTATGGGGAGGGGTGTGTTGGAGATGTCTTCTTTTCACTAGGGTGACTCATCCTGGAATTTCCCAGCATGCGATTTTCACCAAGCAAATGATGGGGGTTCAGTCATAGGCTGAGTCTATAGGGCAAATGCTCTGTGATACTGGATCATCACTATAATTTTGATTCACCACCATTTACTTACCCAATACTTCCTGTCATGATTTGCTGAGGCAGAATGGGATGATTTTTTTTTTCTTTTTGAAGCACTTTCTGGACCAGGCTTGCATTGTGAGAAATTCCCTTCCAGGCAAGCATGAAATGTACATCATAGCCTCATGGGTTATACTTGGTCCCCAGCTGGTGGCAAATTGGGAAAGTTGTAGACCCTTGCTGGAGGAAGTGTGTCATTGAGGGAAGACCTTGAAACTTATTACCCCTGCCCACTGAGGCTTCAAAGTCAACTCACTTACAGTACTTCCTTCTTGTTGATGTGATGGGACCCAGGCTTCCTGCTCAGGCCTCTATTGTGTTCTCTCTATCAAAAATGACATATTCCCCTCTTAATTGTAAGCTGAAATAAGTCCTTTCCTTCCATAATCTGCTTCTGGTTGGGTATTTTGTCCCCACAGTGAGAAAGTAACTGCTACTGGACCTATTTTCATTTCTGGTTCCTCCCACACGGTCTTCGCTCTACAACAGGAGCCCTATTCCTGTAAGAGAGCAGCACCATGTGGCTTGGGACCTTGACGGCATCCTTCACTTTTAAAAAATGTCTCAGCTCTCAAGATTTGCCAAAGCAAGTTCAAACTGTGCTTGACTTCTACTAATTGGCTCATCGAAGAAAATGACTGTCGTGGGTGTGACTCTTGTGTACTCTTTCTTTCTTGCATCTTTTGCTCTCTCTCTCTCTCTCTCTGTTCTCTATTTC
This sequence comes from Jaculus jaculus, assembly GCF_020740685.1. Taxonomy (NCBI): domain Eukaryota; kingdom Metazoa; phylum Chordata; class Mammalia; order Rodentia; family Dipodidae; genus Jaculus; species Jaculus jaculus. The sequence goes on from NC_059103.1 coordinate 21,505,920, forward strand.
TGTGAGAGACATGAGCTCTTTCATAAGAATCTGGAAGTGAAGATTCCGTGTGCAGCCATTCCTGTGAGACAGCAGACTCTACCACTCTGATGTTGAAACACATCTGAACTGCTGAGAGGTTTGGCAGTGTCCTGACCTTTGACATCAGGTCATACCAATTTGATCCAGAAACCTGATGCTTCACCAACTGCAAGTAGCTAGTGTACCTGTCAATGCAAGACCAAAACCTTTGAACCTGGAAACCATGAAGTCTATATATACATAAAAAAAAAAAATACAGTGACAATGTGGTTCATGGCAAATAAATCTTAAAAATTACTTTGAGCAGAGAATATCTATCACACACACTAGGTGAGATCTATACCTATACTGTGGGTGCTATTTCTAGTCCAAAATATGTCAAGGAAGTATGGTCTGCATCAGTTAGAAAAGTGTTAGAAAGCTTCCAACATGACAAAAGGTGAAACAAAGTTGGCTTCCAGCTGCTCCCAAGATCAGCCCCCTCGCCTATGTTCACACTTGTCTCAGAAGAGGCAAGTAGGGAACGTAAGAACTTTCCTCAGACAAACCTTGTCTGTGACTGACAGGTGCAGCCTGAACCTTGTCACAGGAAGCAAGGACAGTGCCGTGTGCCCTGAGAGATGGTCCACATGGCCACCAAAGTCAGGAGTGCCCATTAGATGGAAGCATAGCCCACTCACTGCCTGTGAAGGCATCATGCTTACACCATTCCCAGGTTACCCGGCCATTTATTAACCATTTTAACCAGAAAGGGACATTAAAGGGGCCCTCAGATTAGGAGCACAATTAGAAAACCTCTAAGAAAGGAAATATCTTATTAATTCATTAAGTCAAACTGCTTGTATCTACACTTGTATGACTAGAATTATGGTTCATTAACTTCATTTCTTTATATGAGTTAATTAGCTCAGAGGAGGCCAGAAATTAATTACCAGCTTATATAGTTTGTGCAGAATGGCATTCCGTTTATTTAGTTTCTCCTATTAACTTTTAATCTCTTCAAACAATAAAAGAGGTAATTAGTATTTTATAAACAAAAATGAATTCAACAAAGACAAATAATTTGCCAAATACCGAAGCTCCTGTGAGGACCTGATAGTTGGGTGGTTGAAGTGACAGACCTTTTCACCACTAACTATGAGCACAAGAAGACCATGTGTGGAGGGGAGCTTGAGGCGGGGTCCTACCATCCACCACTGAATGGAGAACGGGGTCCCCTGAAGTACCTCATGCAACAGAGACACCAGCCTTAAAATAACTCCAGCTGCTTCAAAATAATTGCCCACGTACTCAGCAACAGTGGCTGGGTGTGGACTTTCTCTCCGAAGACTGGAAGACGTGCAAGCTCGCACAGAAACAAAAGGCAGGCAGAGCAATGCCACTTAAACACCTAATGCCTTTTCTTTTAAGTGTTTCTTTGTCATGGACACTTAAAAGAATAGGCTGGCCAACTTTACCCCATGGAATATGTTGGTTAATATAATGACCCGCTACCTATTAGATAGCGTAGAATATCTATGAGACGGAAACTATGACACCAAATTAAAATTCTGTCTGATGCTGAATTGATATTTCTAAAGGGGTAAGAGTTATATGGGTTTTAATCCAAACACACACATCAGCAAAAACTCATGACACTGATGAAATTATAGACATGTGTGTATATGTATCTATATCTACCTATATTTGCAATCCCTGTATATTTTTAACTCCAGTGGGATTTTTATAGCATATGTATTTTTCTACTTCCTAGCAAGATACATAATGAATTACAGGAGTTATTTAATCAATGTATTTTGTTAGCATAACATTAATATTAATTAAATGTTCATTAAAAAAATTGGATCCTTAACAGCCTGACACCAAGGGCTCTAAGTGTGGAACTCAAGCCGCCAGCTCAGCAGGACGCAGCCTCCCTGGGATGCTCTTATCAGACAAACTTATATTAGCAGAAAATATCCCACAAGTTCTTTTAACACGCATTATTTCCTGCAAAATAATAACTTGAACTGAAAAGGTCCACCGCGTTTGATTTCCCTCGTGCCATGCTGCTACAAGCAAGCGTCTCCCGAGATATGCACGCTGGGTCCGACTGTGTTTGCTCAGTGCAATAGGCCCAGGAGAGAAAACCCAGAGACCAAATCTTTAAGGACTATAAATAGTTCCAGTAACAAAGCCCAGGGCATATCCCCGTGTCTTCTGAAAAGGGAACAGTAACGGGTAGGGTGGGGTGGAGGGGGTTGCATTCCAACGATGCTGGTAACATTATCTCACGTTGTATTTTCCACACGCTGTGTTTCATGTTAGAAGGGTTTGAATCATCAGAATTGATTTTAACCTGTGACAAAATGAAGTTTTTATTTTATTTTATTTTTTTTCCTCCTGAGCTCTAACCGGCGTCTCCTTCCTTTGCTCTCATCCTGCAATCCTCACGATGTGAACAGCTGCCATCTTCCCTGATTAACAGATAGGCATGGGTGCTTTATTGCCAGCATTAGCCTCCAGGCACAAATCACAGGGCTCCCCAGGCACGGAGCACACAGCTGGCCAGTGAAGCCACGGTTGGTCCCAGGCCTCGCGGTGGGCTGTTCAGAAATGCCAAGGGTGTGAATCCTGCAAGTAAACACGGTGGATCTTCCACAGCTCTGTCCTTTGGGGATGAGAAATGAGCAAGTGTGTCTATGTGTGTGAACATGGGTACTTGTGTATGCCAGCCAGGAACATTCTTCCAGTGGTGTGACCTGGGTCCGCCCTACATTCAAGTGCAGGCGGCATGTGGCTGTCACTCACTCACCCTGAAAGCCCTGTGGAAACATGTCCTAACACCTAGCACTCTATTTTTGCACCCCAGTATTTGGGTTGTTCTAGTGCCCAAAGGGTAGCTCCAATCAGAAAAAAAGTGCTAGAAACTTCCACTCCTCCCCTCTCCATAAGCCACATGTGTGGACGACTATAATATTTATGGAGATGAACATGAATGCTGGTGCCTGAGAGGAGGAACACTTTACGTACCATAAGATCCCACATCTACGATGGATTTCAAGAAAGACCCTGGAAGTGCCCCCACCTTTGGATGTTCCCCCATCATTGCCTTATGGAAGTAAATAAAATTCCCTAACACGTCCACACTATCTTTGCTGGTATCTGTCATTTCAAAGCTATAATTTGTCCCCAGCTGGGCAGCTTTAGCACTGCCTCTCACCTTTTCCTCATCTCCATTCCCATGTCTTTCTTTAATGTGCTGCCTCTTAAAAACATTGGTGTTGGGGCTGGAGCAATGGCTCAGTGGTTAAGGTGCTTGCTTGCAAAGCCTGACCACCTGGGTTCGATTTCCAGTGCCCATGTAAGTCACATGCACAAAGTGCTGCATGCATCTGGAGTCTGTTTGCAATGGCTGGAGCCTCTGGCATGCCCATATTCTCTCTCTCTCTCTCTCTCTCTCTTTCTCTCACTCTCTGTAGCTCTCTGCTTACAAATAAATAAAATTAAAAAAAAAAAGAAAGTAAGGACATAGGGATACACTCACATTCTGATCATATTGCACCTAAGGCTACAGTCAAGTGTTATAAGGAATAAAATTAATTATTGCATACTTTTTTTTGAAATTCACCACTATCCCTCACACACAGACTGTACCCTGAAGAAGAAAAGTAAATTCAATAGTGTGGGGGTTGGAGGTCCGATGGGATTTGATCACCAGACAAGGAGCCTCATCAGTAAAAAGGTGACCCCATGTCCTCATCGTCACCCCAGCATCACCGCCGAGGCTTCATGCAGTGGCGGACTTCCCTTACACCCACAGATGCTGCTGTAGGGAAGCAGAGCCCATTGTGGGCTCACCCCTGCAGCTCACGTGACCCTGCAAATGGAACCAGTGTCCTGAGCACGAGCTTGTGGTCATCCGGGTGCATGTGATATATTCAAGAGTAAGCACGTGCCCCAGCCAGACTCTGCGGCTCAGTTTTGGAAGTGTGAGATGACCTAACAGCCCTCAAACAGCACAGGCTCACTCAGAGTCCAGCAGCATACTGTACCTTCTCTTTGATCTTAGAGGCCTCAGAATCCCTGGCCGAGTCACCACCATCACTTAAACATGTCTATGAAAAAAAAAGAGGCCAAGCCATCCTCAAATAGGTGAGGAGGTCGGGTGGCCTTCAGTAACTCCCTGATGCAGCCTGGAGTTCTCTGCCTTCTCAGACTGTAGAACCACCCAGGGCTCTTCTCGGGTAAATGAGCCCTCAGCCTGCCTGGCATTTGGAAATGTGGTACTTTTCCCTTGTAATCAAGACAGTCATAGAGTCAACTTCTCTTCGCTCCCGTGGTTTCAGAAGCGTATTTTTCTTAGACATGAAGACGGCACTGGTTGGAGGCCAGTGACCCGCTACGTTCTTCGCTTTCAACAGGCCTTCCTTAAAGGAAAGCGTGAGTGGACAAACACTGAAAGCAAGGCTCTTTTCCCATTTCCCTCTTGCAAGTGGAAAGCCCGAGTCCTGAATCAGGAAAATCCATGTCCCATGTAAAATGTCAATCTTTTCTTTTGGAAGACACCGGGGAGGCTCTTCACAGGTGAGGGATGCCGAGGCAGGTGGGAGAGGGAGTCCCGCTGTGGAGGAGATCCCAGGTCATGTAATAAACGGATCAGAAGAGAATCCGCTATAGGGACAAGTCTAATTCCCTTAGAGCCATACAAAAATGTCACAATTCATGACATTTGAATGCTTCAGGTAAGATGACGCATGGTGTTCACTCAAGTATGTTAATAGAAAGGGAATACTGCCCTATGACAATGTTCTTGATACACTTTGGGAAAAACATTATCTATTTTAAGGCAGTGTATCACTCTAGCCCAAGCTGACCTACAGCTCACTTTGTAGCCCAAACTGGCCTCCAATTCACAGCGATCTTCCCACCTCAGTCTCCTCAGCACTGAGATTAACGATGTGGGCCACCATGCCCAGCTGACATTTGGGTAAATTTAAGAACAATGGAAGATACATGGAGGTCTTTTTAAAAGCATGTTATGGAATACACATCACTTAATTATTTCTAAGTTAAGAGTACCATACTTGAGTGTGTTTTTTTTCTTCAATCTGTAATGTAGCGTTATAGGAATGAAATTAAATAAGATTGTGTGTTTCATGTGCACCCAGCAAGCAATTAATGCCTTTTAGTATCATGGTCGCTGTGGAATAAATTACTCACTTGTTTAACCCGTGATCTCTGATCTGGTCTATTGTTGCACATCACATCCTACCACACACATTGAAATTTTGTTTCATTCATTCACTTATGAAGTTATCCCTGCCAATGATGATTTTCTATCTCTTTTTTACTTTAGATGTTTTTTTTTCTTTTCTTGTCTTTCTCATCTTTTTTTTTTTTTTTCCCATTTAGCCAGAGGTAGGGCATTAATGCCTGTTTGAGGAACCTGTGGTCAAGGCTTGTTACATATTAATGGCACTAAGGCTGCAGGAAGGTTAACACTGCTGAACACCAAGCTATCCCAGTGGTCCAAGGTAAGGATGAGGGTCCTCTCCTAAGAGGGAGGAGATGCTATGAGGAAGCAATTAGCTGATTTTGATTCTGAAAAGGAGGAGGGCATTGCTAGCTGATGAAAGGGGAATCCTCTGGAAGTGGGAAGAAGGAAGGGATGGATTCTTCTATATGTGCCAGAAAGAACTGGTCATGCATATGTGGCATCCTAGTCCAGGACACCCCTGTTATTCTTCTGCCGTGCAGAACTGAGTGCTGTTGTAAGCCACCAATGCAGGGTGTCCCTGACAGGAACATAGAAAGTAACTATGGATGCTCTAGTTCCTTAACTACAAAATTACAAAAAATTCTCCTACCTCTCCAGACTCACTTTTCAGTCTCTCCATCTCTCGTTCCCTTTGGGGCATTGTCTTACTCCAGCCCAGGCTGATCTAAAACTCACTCTGTAGCCCCAGGCTGGCTTTGAACTCACAGAGATCCTTTAACCTCCCAAGTGTAGGCATTAAAGACCTGTGCCACCATACCCAGGCATCTAGCCTCACTTCTCTTGAATCCATCCCCCAGAGAATCACACTGGAATCAAACTCCACTCCAGGACCCTGTTGACTCCCCTGGCCCCTCGCACGAGATGAAAACCACTTCCCTCACGTCACACTAACTGTGCTTCTTCTCTGTGTATGTCCGGGCTACACCCCACCCTTACCGGGAGACAAGGCACCCCTGTTACTCACCTTGAAAGCCTCATGGAAACCTGTCCCGATATGTAGGATTCTAATCTGGTACTCCAATACTTGGGCTCTTCACAAGGGCAACTGCAAGTAAAGGCAGACTGGTAAGGCCACGAATTCTCCTCCTCCTGAGAACATAAAATAGACAACTAGCTATAGAAGAGAAAAATGCCATAGGAAGAAACAAGTTTCAACTGTGGTTCAACGTAAACTGATATTGTGAGTCATGTAAGTGATTTATTCAAAAACTGTTAGTTTAGGGTTGGAGAGCTGTCTCAGGGGATTAAGTGCTTGGCATGCAAACATGAGGACCTGAGTTCCATTCCAAGCACATACGTAAATGATGAGTCTGGGAGCATACATCTGTAATTCCAGTGCTGGGAGGTAGAGACAGGGGATCCTTAGGGCTTGGTGGCTAGCTAGTCTTGCAGAATCACTGAGTTGCCGGTTCAACAAGAGACCCTGTCTCGAAAAATAAGGTATAGAATGACTAAGGAGGACACTCAACATCAACCTTGGACCACCACATGTACACACACACACACACACACACACACACACACAGACACACGTGTGTGTGTGAACACCTGCACACATATAAACACATGCATGGATACCACACACATACACATGCATGAATACATGAAAATATGCAACTTTTAAAAAATTTAGTTTTTTACTAGAGAGAAAGAGGCAAATTCACTTGTCTTTAAATTATTTATTTGAGAGAGAGAAAGACAGAGAGACAGAGAGGGAGACAATGGTTGTACCAGGGCCTCTAGCCACTGTAAATGAACTACAGATGCCCATGCCCCCTTGTGCATCTGGCTGATGTGGGTCCTGGGGAATAGAACCTGGGTCCTTAGGCTTCTCAGGCAAGCACCTTAACCACTAAACTAACCCTCCAGGCCCCAAATTGTATAACTTTAATTGGACATATTTTTCACCCTTTGATGGCTGCAATTCTGAAACTATACTATAGTCAAGTGCATTCCATTTGCTTATTTTACTCTTCGTTGTTTCTTAGAGATGCACAGTCAGCTCTCCCTGTGTGAATATGTCTACGCAATGAAGCAATCCTGTATATAATGCTTTAATCAGACGGCAAGCCAGCGAAACCACGTGACTTAGCGCAGGAGGCTCTGTGGCCCTTCCCACTGTGCGGGCACAGTCACGCCTCATCAGAGCATCCCCCGGCCTTCCTCACATACTCACAGAACCTCCCATGACCCACACTGCTGTACGTGGAGGCCAGCAGGTCCCTACCTGTGAGGGGAGGAAACGATCTTTTCCCTTTCTCCTCACTCTGGACCAAGGTTATTCTGTTTATCATGTGGGGATTTTATTGAGTGATGCCGAGAGAGATGAATAGAAGCAAGTCATGACAGGGGCCGCGGTGATGGAGCACGAGGCGGGGTCGCCGAGGTTTTGCACTGAACAAATTGAGCCACATCCACTTCTCATCCATTATTTAGGGGTGATTGGCCAGGCTTGGCTTCTATAGATTTGATAATCATTCAGATGTCCATATTTAATATGTAACATAAATTTCTCATCTGGCTGTCGATGGCGTGTCACCAGCGAACAACAACGCATAAAAAGGAGAGGTAACGTATGGATCCTCAGAAATATTTGACGTGAATAAATATGTGCGAGGAAGATAATAAAATCTGCTTCTGCCTCTCTGCCAGCGAGCCTTCCGCATTGTCACACCGGACGGACGTCTAGCACTGCTGCCCTATACAGCTGTATCCTATGAATATTGGCCTCCACACTGGAGACAAACGCACGGCAGATGTTTCTCTGCGGGCTAACAGATATATCACCCCTGATAACGGATGATAAATGTTGTCCCATATTGTGTCAGACAAAACCAGGGCTTTGTAAAGCAAGTGCTGCAGCTGGAATAGGGCGTTTTAGCACAGTTACCTAAGGAGAAGACAAACAGACGCTCATGTACTTGCAAGGTGCCAGAATGCTGGTGGAGCGCCCAGCAGGGCGGGCAGAGGGTAGAGTATGGCTCTCAGGCTGAGCTGGTAATTAAGGAGAGACTGCAAGGAGCCGCGAGCTTCACTGGGATTCCAGGCCTGACTTTGCAAAGCGTTCCCAATTCTTCTTCTCTTCTCTCCTTGAGGCCCAGAGCCCAGGCTAGGAAAAAAATAAATAAATAAATGCAGAAAAGGCTAGGTGTGGGAGTGGTGGTATGTACCTAGACAGCAAGAGATCTATGGTCAAAAGAGCGATCGCTTTATTCGCACTGGCAATTCTGGCAGTTTCTAGCTAAATTTATGAGTCACTGAGAGTTAAATGTCACTGGGATAAGACAGACAAAAAAATTAAAAAAAAATAAAACCTTTTATGAACTATTACACTAGATTGACTATCAACCTTCATGATGACTTATTGCTATTCTATTTCAGTCATTTTCACATGGTTCATGCTAATGTCATGTCCTCCGCTGGGTTAAGCTGATATTAATGCCTCCCTCTTTACCCATTTGTTTATTAGTTCTGCTCTATTCTCTCTTCCTTCCCCCCACCACCACACAACAATAAATTCTGTTTTGTAGCCTTCACAACTGACAGGCTGCCAGGCAACTCAGCAACTATAGAGTTGGACACAGCATATTTATTTATTATTTATTTTTTGCCTGTCTGAGGGACTGGGCTGTTTTCCATTTCCAAATCTTTCAGGAAACACACCTTCTCTGTAACCTGTATCAGCACCCAGCCAGGTAGATACTCGCATGACAATCTGGAAACTTTCAGTGACTTTCTCACTTTCACTTTCTCACTTGGCAATGTACTTCTCCTCACCTCCCCCTCCTGACTGAGAGACTTCGGTTTCCAGCTACCTTGTTTTCCCCAAACAATTCTGTACAATGAGATGGTAACAGTTGTTTGTCGGATAAAGCATGTACTATTTAGAACACAGATGTTTGATTATTATTTATTTCTCTCTGAAGCCCACTAATTCAGCCCCAAATGATCTCTTCTCCCCTTTTGCTTAAATTTAATTTGGAATGTATGTTGTTGGTAAGTGACGGACGGTTTAATTATTAATAGAATGTGGTAGTGTACTGTACCATAGTTCAGAACCCTTCAGGAGCCAAAATGTCTCCACTCTCTTCCTCCCTAGTGTTGACAATGCCCTGCTTGCCTGCATTATGGTATGATACTCAAATTGCAGAGGTCCTTGGGGTGTCCTTTCCTTGCAGCTACGATCCTCAACCAGTCACGCACGTGCATCTAAGCTACTCCATACGTAGCTGTGTGGATGTGACGCTTATAGTCCCAGAAAGAGGGGTGTAAGGAAACCTCCGTCTCCTGAGATCAGCACTAGTGGCAACCTATGTACCAAAACAGAATAGAAGCCAGAGAAAGAGGGGAAAAAAATATCCCCAATCTTGAGAGTCAGAATGAAGCAGCCAGCTGGTTTCTGTGGCTTGTTAGCTCGGTTGGAGCCAGTGGTGATAAAGCCAGCCATGGGTTTGAGCCCTGTGTGGGCCAGTTAGTTTCATAGGCTGCCTCTCTAATCACAGCTGCAGCCCTGAAATGCTCACCATTGGTCAGAGCAGACTGGGACCAAGAGTGTTTAAGAGGCAGCCTTGCTCGTCGTTGCTCGTGGGTGGGGAAGCAGAGCCAGGCCCGTGACTCTGGCACAGGGAACCTGGGAAGGGCATGGAAGTTTTTGGAGACCAGCCGGCACCTCTGGCATGTATAGGGGTCCTCAGAAGTCAGACAGCATGTGGGGCACGTATCATGGCATTTGGAGAATGAAACATATATAACCAATAAATAGTACACTCTGGTCCTAAGATTATACTGGGAATGAAGCTCTGGGCATTTGTGTCACATACCTCGAAACAGAAGTTTAGAAATAGCAGTCTTGCCTTTCCTTGCTCGTGGAAATAGGAGTTTCTATGAGAAGATCCTTGGTCTTGGCTTATCCCTGTGTTCTGTACGGTAACAATCCTGAGGCCTGGTAAATTCATGCGAGGTTAACTAGCTCCCTCCTGACTGAACTCTATACTCCAGAAGATGAGTAGCTTGTCTTCACGTAGATATCACTGCTTCCTGTTTGGTGGTTGTCAGATTTTAAAAATAATTAATTAATTAATTAATTTGAGAGTGGGGGGGGCAAATAGAGATAGAAAGAATAAGAGAATGGGCATGCCAGGGCCTCCAGCCACTGCAAACGAACTCCAGATACACGTGCCACCTTGTGCATCTGGCTTACAGGGGTCCTGGGGAGTCAAACCATGGTCCTTCGACTTTGCAGGCAAGTGCCTTAACCACTAAGCCATTTCTCCAGCCTGGGTGTCAGCTTTTTTTGACCTGTGTCCTTTATTCTTACAAACATATCACATCTCTCACTTGTATGTTCGGCACCCAACACTGTGGCTGGTACACGCAAAAGTGATACTCTCAACAATGTGTTGTTAGAAATCAAGGTCCCTGTTGCATTTTAGATACAAATTCTATATATGTACTATGAGTGTGAGAGTCTGTGTGTGTGTGTGTGTATGTGTGTGCGCATGTGTGCAAGCAATATTACGGAGAATTTTTGCAACCTAGACGGCCACATGAAGAGCCAGTGAAGGTCACAGCCTCATCAGACCAACACGCCTAGTGTGCTTTTTAAGAAATAGACTCCCAACATACTCTGGTTTCTCTTCAGATTGAATAAATCTTTCGCCTTTTACTAAAAAAGAAAAAAAGAAATAGACTGCAAGCTTGAGGACCTGAGTTCAATCCCCAGTACCAGTGGAAAATGCTGGGCACAGTGGTACACATTTGTAATGCATGTACCAGCACTGGAGAGGCAGACAGAGACAGGGCAATCTCTGGAGCTCACTTTCCAGCCAATCTAGTCTACCTGGTGAGTTCCAGGCCAATGACAGACTGGGCTTCAAAAAGAGGTAGCTAGGAGCTGGGCGTGGTGGCGCACTTAATCCCAGCACTGGGAGGGAGGCAGAGGTAGGAGGATCACCTTGAGTTTGAGGCTCCCCTGAGACTATGTAGTGAGTTCCAGGTCAGCCTGGGCTAGAGTGAGACCCTACCTCAAAAAGCAAAACAGAGAGAGAGAAAAAGAGAGAGAGAGTGTTTCTGAGAGTAAGACGTAAGGTCATCTTCTGGCTTTTTCATGCACCCACACACATACAAACATGCATACACACATGGACATCCTCCACACACATATATGCAAAAGATATCACAAGCCAAAATTCTGTTTCGCAAATACAACCTTGAAATTCCAGCAAAATCTGGACCGCAGGCCTGCACATTGCCTTTGACATGTTAAGTTTTTCACTGGACACACTCCTAAATTTCTAGCCATCCTTTTGATTCAGAAAATGGGAACACAAAACTTGAGATTTTTATCAAGTTTCCAAATGAAAGCAGCATGGCAAATGATAAGGGAAGGAGAGGGGGATACAGGTGGGAAATGATGTATTTGAATAACGAGAATTTAATGTCTGGTTCCAAAACAATAAATCATCTGCAATGTACAAACTTGGCCTGACTCTAACCTTCCACGGTCAGATGTGTTGTTGCCTTTCCTCCCCTCCCTCTTGGCGGGATGGCTGGATGGAGGTTTGAAATGTCCTCTGCGCAGTCTCTGGGAAACTGGAACACATTAGCATAACACTTAAAGACATGCTGGAGCTGGAGGGAGGGAGGGCTCACAAGAGTGTCATTCATTTGAATATCTACCTTGTTTTTGAGACAGGGCCCTTTGTTTGGTCACTGCTGCATTCCTCAGGCTAGCCAGCCCTGGAGCTTCTGAGAGATGTTCCTGTCTTCTTCTCTCTTCTCACCAGTTTTGCTCTGTGGTTACCAACAACGCTGCAGTGCCTCCTTTATGTGTGCTCTGGAGAGTGACACTTGCCCATGATTGTGTTACAAGCCCTTGATCCCGGAAGGCATCTCTCCAGCGCTACAGAGCAGACTTCAAAGGCTGAAGAAACAAATGACAGGGATGGAGAGATGGCTCAGTTGTTAAGGCGCTTGCCTATAAAGCCTAAGCACCCAGATTCGATTCCCCAGTCTCCGTGTAAAGCCAGATGCACAAGTTGACACATGGGTCTGGAGTTCGTTTGCAGCAGCTGGTTGTCCTGGTGCACCCATTCTCTCTCTGCTTGCAAATAAATAAATAATATAACAAAGGTGATTTTTCAAGAAACAACTGGCAAACAGGTAAATATGTGAGATACCTTTTAAAAATCCCCACGATTTCCTCTATTCTTACTTAAATATTTTATATAACTACATACAATTTCACAACCCTATAGACACTTTAGCACCTATAGTCACCATGGTAACATCATCTGAGAGCTGGTTTGCGACAATAGTTTCCACTATGTCTCTGCTTCCTTTTGTTGAAATTAGTGAGCTAAATGGTGTCTGCCTGACTCAAGGTAGACCCTGAAGAACTTGGTCTGGGAATCACTGGGGTACGGCCTGTGAGCAAGCTTCCAGAAGAAAGGCACTCTGCAGGAGAGGCTGCTGTGGGACCTTCTTCTTCAGAGCAGTGGGGCCACCCAACATATCCCAGACATCTACTATCTTGTAAGGTGTCCCCCACAGGAGATGGGAGTCACCACAACAGTGTCTGGCAGGTACCAATTGGGGTGATTTTTGAAGTACTGGTAGTGTGACCCTTGAAGTGCTATCTACTTAACAGGAGTGAGCACAGCAATGTATCGTGGCATGACACTTCAATTCCCTAGGTCCTTTAAAGCTTTCAATGGGAACCTAAAGAGAAGTCATCAGATAACTACATATTTGTTAAGAAATTATCAGTTTATCGGTCCTCAGGCTAATGTGGCAGATGCACTACTACCTAACCATTAGAACGACAATTTTATTTTTTTTGTAGCATCCCATAAACATAACTAGTGTAATATAATGAATATCATACCTGTGCAATTGAAACTATTTTCTGTGAAACTGAAATGCTAATTCATTACCCCACATGTTCCTGTTAAAATAATTCAGGGAGGCTGCATGATATGTAGTTATAGAGAGTGTATGATTAAAAATGAATTTTTTTTCTGCACCCATTCTATTTTTAGGAGAAGCCGATTCAAGTTTGGGTTGTCTTTTTCTTTTTCAACCTTTTTATCTCTTGCGAAAAAATTTTGAAAATAAAAGGAACTGCAAATTTTTCAGTTACACAAATACACACACACACACACAAAGAAAAAAATGGGCAGTAGGCAAAAACAGCAATTCTGCCCCCAAAACATGGTTATACCAATGCGCAGATAACCCTATACCTCAAAAAATGTCCTGTGAAGTTGGCATGTTTATGGATAACTCCAACCACCCATCAGCTGATGACACCCGTACAGCTTGACCAATGGGCCGACATGATCAGAAAGGGAGACAGCTCTGGTCCACAGAGAAGTGAAGCTCGGATTGCTGCTCAGGTCATGTGGCCTCCCCACTGCCTCTTCTAGACTTTCTGATGCAAGAACTAAAATGACCTAAAAAGCCTGTTGTGTGTACAAAAGCAAATTTGCCAACAAATTTTTAGCTATGAAATACTCTCTAGAATTAAGGCCTTTCCTAAACAGCCTCCATATTTTGACAGAATCCATGTTTCATTGTTGTTGTTTATTTTTATTTATTTATTTGGGAGTGACAGACAGAGAGAAAGAGGCAGATAGAGAGAAAGGGAGAGTGAATGGACAAGCCAGGGCCTCCAGCCACTGCAAATGAACTCCAGATGTGTGCACCCCCTTGTGCATCTGGCTAACGTGGGCCCTGGGGAATCGAGCTTCTAACCGGGGTCCTTAGGCTTCACAGGCAAGCGCTTAACCACTGAGCCATCTTTTCAGCCAAGAATCCATAATGTTTGTCTGGGAGTGAGAAATGCCTTCTTCCGCTCCCCGTGAGAACACTGGGGACCCATCCATCCAACCATTGCACAGTTAGGTTGGTTTTCCAAATGTGACTTCTGGTTTCCAGCTCACTGCTAAATGGAGCTCAGAGGCCGCGAACTGGGTGACTGGGATCGGCCATGTAGTGTGTGGGGAAACCAGGGCCTCTAGTGTGGTGAAGAGCAGGTGTCCAGAGAGCATTATCCTGTCATGAAAACAAAAACTAAAGCTTATCTCCAGGCGGTAGGAAGTCCCTCTGGATTTGAGACTATAGGGCAGGCTGTCCTTGTTTGAGTACTGGTTGATGCAAAGGTTCATTTTTTCTTTTGGCATTTCTGGGTTTTTTTGGAAGTAATTCATTTAAAAAAGTAATGCAGCCGGGTATGGTGGCACACACCTTTAACCCCAGCACTTGGGAGGCAGAGGCAGGAGGCTCTCCATGATTTTGAGGCCACCCTGCGGCTACCCAGTTGATTCCAGGTCAGCCTGGACCAGAGTGAGACCCTGCCTCCAAAAACCAAAACTAAAATAAAAATAAGAAAAGGAATTCACTTAAAATTTGCAAAGGCTTTCTATCATTAGTCATGGTCAAATATGAAAACAGAAACAGTGTGCCTCGGGATTAGAGTTCAAGTTGTCAGTTGTGTGATCTTGGACCAGTCTCCTGAACTTCCTAAGCTGCAGTGTCCATCCTTGTTCAAGACTTCTGCACCATGTGCAGCCTCTGCACTTTGAGAGATGGCCCAGCCTGGGGAAGGCCTTCTCCAGTGATTGATGCAGGGACTAGCCTCCTGCAGATGTTACCAGGAGACCCTCTTGTCATCCTTGACTGCTGCCCCACTCTGACATGCAGGATTTTCTCTGGAGACTGTCTGGTTATTGACACTGTTGGTGTCCTCTTCACACAGTTATGTGATAGGTTTCCAGAGACTTGCCATCTTATAAGCTGTTCCCACAGGATGTGAGCTACCACAGTGATGGTTGGCTGATGGCAGCTATACTGCTCTTGGTGGTCCTATCTGTTTAACCTCTCTGCTGCTCCAGGAACCCACTGAGGTAGAGGGGGACTCAGAGGAAAGGTGAGCATAGAGATACTCTTTCTCTTAATTTCCACCCAGCAGAGGCCAGGGAGCTGCCAGTGGTGATGTGTTCCCATCTCCCTCTCTCTGTTCTTCCTCTTGATGGACACTCAAATACTTAAAACCCAGAAACTTCCTCCATCCCACATTAGACCAAAGGGAGTTAATGGAGACAGACAGCTATTAGAAAGTGACCATGGTGTCTCCCTGAGCGTCATAAAGAAAATCACAGTGTCCGCAGAGTCACAAGCCAGTCTCAGTAAGGAATAGTGGAGGGTCAGCAGCCTCTGGTCTAGGAGACTGGTTGGGTTGGGGAGCATCCCTGAATAGCCCATGAAGGGGTCGCTGAGCAGAGCTGGAGGCTCTGTAGCTGTAGAAATCAGGAGCTGATTTCCCAGCATGCTCTGTATCACAGCCACTACTTTGGTGTCTGGATGACTCTGGACCAGAGGGAACAGACCCTGGCTGCTGCCCTGACTCATCTCGAGGGTGGATTCATTGGTCACAGCGGTTCAACACAGGCTTCAATGAGCATGCCTGAGCAGTCTCTCACACTCCTAATGTGATGTCATGGGTGTCAGTGTGACTTGCATGGACCGGTGACGCCCTGCGAGGCTTCTGTAACGGAAGCTGAATCTTCTCACCTTCCTGCTTCCCCGTTTCCTCTTGAGAGGCCACCGTGTGAAAAGGGGATACGACATGGCTTGCGACAGGTCTACCGCATGGCAAACTGCTGAGTGAATGCTTTTGCATGTTGCAAGATAGATCGCAGGGTTATAGTGTGAAGATAAGAATTCCAGACCTTCAACTAGTGCGAAATTCCCTGGGCTAATAGTCTATAGTGCTAATGTGTTTAAGAAGTTGGTTTTGGCAGCTTCGTGTCTAAATTTCCAGCATAGAATATACGTTCCTTACTATTCTTGCTGAAAGCAGCCGGTTATGTGAAAACCTTTCTGCTTTCTCCCACCTACATTGCCATTATTTTTCTTGCATGTGCATCTGTGCTGTTTGCATGCACATATATGAGTTTGTTCATACGTGTGTGGGGCATGTGTATGTATGTGTGTGTACGCATATGTGTTTTGTTTGCATGTAGAGGGCAGAAGTTGAAGTCAGGTGTCTTCCTCAATCATTCTTCACCTTATTTTATGAGACAGGGTTTCTCACAGGAGCTCAGTAATTTAGCTAGATTAACTAGTCAGTGAGCTCCAGGGAGCCTCCTACGTCCCCTCCCCCCGCATTGGGATTATAGGCATGTATCAGCGCACGCCAGGCTTTGGCATGAATGGTGGGGATCCGAACTTAGTACCTCATGATTGCACGGCAAGCCCTTAATCAGCTGAGTTAACTCCCTAGCCCCTTGCATTTTAATTCTTAATTTGGCAAGTGTAAGGGTCACACTGCCAAAGCTGAAACTGATTCAGGAAACCTGATTCCCTATAGGGAGACCTATGGAAGTCTCTGGTTAGCTCTGGCCTCTTTCAGATACAAGTCACTGAGGCTGGTAATGATGGTGGAGAACAACCCTCCCCCCCCAAAAAAAACCTCATGCAAGTTATTCCCTTGGGCTTGTATGAAGGGCGTGAAGAAGGACATCTCTGAAAACTCGCCGTTTCTCCTGCACAGAAATAGGTCCCACCTGTGAATCCCCTGCAGACGCCTCTTTGGTCTGACAGCCAGTTTTGCAAATATTTCAGAGCTATCACGCTGATACAAGTTCATGATTTCGGTGTTGTTATGCCAGTACAATGGATCATCTCCATGTTATTACACTGGTCATTTCAGTGTTATCATACAGGAATAGTTTATCAGTTCCCTCACAGATTCCCCCATCTGCCTCCTCCCTTTCCATTGAGATGTTCACATAGACACAGGAGGATGTGAGGGAATCTAACCAGAGAGACGGGAGAGGTGGGGCAGCGTTCCTCTTCAACATTGCAACAACTGCAGTGATCTTTACATCTTATCGATACGACACACAACACAGCTGTTAATTGGAGTGTGTGCCTTTGAAGTGAGAGGTGACTGCTGGAAGTTTAATTCTAGGAATGGTACTCGTGAAATTGTCTCACTTCTAGTTAGAAAGTTCAGCAGCAAGCATTTATTTCTTTGGTGAGCCCACAAGGAATAACTTCCCCTGCCTACCTCCAGCAGAGGCATCTCCATGATGGGCTCAGATTTTATTTTTAAATTAGTCATGCTGGTGGATTACAATATTGTTCAAAATATTAATCTATTTGTTTTTTTCCTGTTTGAAATCAGCCAGTAACATTATGCAAGTAGGCAGTGCCCTTGGAAATTGGGCAAAAGCTCCTGAGCCAGGAACACTGAGCAAATCAATGGGAAACATGACTTAAAAAAATATTTTATTAATTTATTTATGAGAGAGAAAGAGAGAATGGACACACCAGGGTCTCCAGACACTGCATACAATCTCCAGACACACGTGCCCTCTTGTGAATCTGGCTTACGTGGGTCGTGGGGAATCAAACCCGGGTCCTTGGGCTTCACAGGCAAATGCTATAACTGCTAAGCCATTTCCCCAGTCCCTGGGAAACATGACTTTTAATGCTGGTGGATGGATGTCGCCTGGACATTTTTTTCTCGAACTCTAAATGCAAGCAGTTTTATAATTTCCCTGAAGGTTTTTCCCTTAATAGTTCTCCACCTAGGCCGCTAATGTCACTGACCTAGATCTCTGATATACATGTGGTCTTCTCTACCCTGCCAGGGAGGCTGTGTAATTAAACTGTGTGGCCTGCAGGGACTCCTGGGGGCTGGTGGGAGTTGAGCTGAGCTGTCCATACAAGGGCTGAGGTGTCCACACTTCTCTCTCATGAACAAGATGCGCCTCAAAGCTGAGACTGCTGGGTGGCGAAACCCACTTGTTAATGATTTGCGGACCTAAACATCCCCAGCCCCAAACTACCCGGCCATTGTGGAGACCTGTGACCTGGGAACTCATTCTGTTCTATTATGGGATGCAGCTTAATGAGGCCAGCTTCAGGGCAGTGTGACCATCAGGGAGAGGGGACACAAATCATGAAGGTTGTCTTTAGTCAGGTGAGGCAAAAGTAACACTGGGGCTTATGTACTCTTCCATGAGATGACAAAGAACATTAAAAGTATATGCAATTTATGAGTTGCAGAAAACATTTGCTGTGCTTAGTTTTGTTAAATTTCACCCAGCCTAAACCCA
Source organism: Jaculus jaculus (assembly GCF_020740685.1). Taxonomy (NCBI): domain Eukaryota; kingdom Metazoa; phylum Chordata; class Mammalia; order Rodentia; family Dipodidae; genus Jaculus; species Jaculus jaculus. The sequence continues at coordinate 21,524,328 of NC_059103.1, forward strand.
TAACATATTGATAACAGAAAGAAAAAAAAATTAGATGTGTTAAAAAGAAATGACCAGGCCTTCATGCATGAAAAGGTGCCCTTTTGGTAACTGAATTACAAAAAGATAGCCCAGCTGACATCTAGGCAAAGACACACCCAGCCCGGCGAGTCCTAGGGCGGCCTCCTTATAGTAACAGTAAGGAAGCTTCCTCTGTTATGTTGAATCCAAAACCCAAGGTCTCACCTAGGTATGTTTCTAGTCAAGGACCACTTCCTGCTGAAACTCCATCCATCCCAGGAGAGGAATCCAGGCACAAAGCTCTTTCCAGACAGGGAATGGGATAGGGGTGCATCCCTCCACCCTCCTCACCTTCCTCTTCCTCCTGGAATATCCCAGCTCCTGCCAACTCCTCAGGAAGGCATCACACCCACATATCCCAGCCCCCACCCCTCCTTTCCCGCCAGATCATCTTGGCACAAGAAGCACAAACAAACTTTGTTAACGGCTTTAAACTTGGAAGGCTCGCTTTTTAAATATTTGCCGCTACATAATTGAAACAGCTGTTTTAATGAGATACCTACTGTCATCATTTTACCCTGGCTGAGCTGGGTGACAACAAAACAGTAATAACGAATTCAATAATAATTAACTCGGGTCATCTGCTCATCTGTCACGGCCCATCAGCTTTAGGGAGAAAAATCCCAATGAACTTCTCTCTTTTGTGAGCTTTCCAAAACTCTGTAATAAAACGCTTAGAGAGGACTCTAGGTAGCCCTTCAAAAGTTCTAAGCAAACTGGTAAGTAGGTTAATTAAATTTTATGCATGTTTAAATGCTAATGATTACATTCCTGACATTACAGTGTAATCTGATATGGAATGATGTCATGCAAGCAGTGGTTTTAGTGTCTAAACACATTTCCATCCCCACGCAGAGCAGCCGCAGCAGCAGCAGCTCCGGATCATTTATTGAAGGCCAGGAAGCTGACCGCGGTGGTGGAAAGCCAGGTTTCTCGCAGGCAGGTCCCTTGACTTGTCTGATGCATGCTAATCAGGGATGCTGCGAAGGGGGTTGCGGGGGAAGAAAAGACAAACTGCCCTAAGCCCAGCAGCAAATCGGGGGGAGTCATTCAAAGGTTGGCTGTTCTGCGCCCCACTTCTACATTCACACCCCTGGTGCTGGTGTCAAAGAAGCCTCCTGCTTTCCTGCCAGGATTCTAAAAATGAAAGTAAGGTCAAGTGTCCTACTTACCGCCCACATCCCTGCTCCACCACCCCCCTCTCCCCCCCCCCCGCCCCCCGCTTCTCCTCCTCTTGCTGCATGAGCCTGAAGATGTTTCTGGGCAAGGACATAAATGCCCAAGCTTTGGAGTCCAGGAAAGAAAATGACAGATATTTTCAATTCAATAGACAAATGGCTCCAATTGTATAACGACAGCGCAGGGCTTCTCAAACTACACTAGGCACGGGGAACATCTTGGGGTCTGGAAAGATGCCCCCTGTGGCTCCATAGTTCTAGGGTTCAACGGAGAGTCTACTATTTAGAAGGAACACCATGCCTTGAGGACTCAGAGGCAAAGGCTGGATCAGTTCCAGACAGAAGGAATTAGAAAACCCCAAACAATGATCCTAAAACTGAAGGCTGCCTGTCTTAGCACAGTTCATGTTTTGCTAGTCAGGTACATGGTTTTAGACAAAGATTTTTCAGGACTCCTTTAGAACTAGCTTCTTAAATTCTGTGCATGACATTTAGTCTGGCAAGCAGTGTGTCCCCCTTTTCAGGGACCACATCTTCCTATTTGACCACAAGCTTTCCTCTTTGTCCTTGAAGCAAGTTTACCTGAAGGGGAAATGCTGCTTTGTGGAATTATATAAAGTAATGACCAGCTACACTGACCTGTTAGTCAAGTCAAGGAGAATCCAACTGGGCTGCTTAGAACCAGTGAAATTTCAGCGTCATCAAATTGCTAAGTCCTCGGTCATATCTGTGCATTGTGCTGGCTCACGAAGAAAGCTCGGAGCTCAAAACCAAACAGCCCACATACTGCTAAATGCTTGGTTCATAATGCAATTTTTCCCAAATTAAGCATTATTACAACACTGTTTTCTTTCTCAGGGAACAGTCAGCTCTAGCCTTCTGTGCATGGGGTTGGAACAAGGACATTTAATTCAAATGGCACCAGCAGGGCAGACGTATGGCAACATCCCCAGTCACCAGGAAATAGCCCCACTGTACCCAGGGTACACTGAAGAGACCTTTGAAATACCCGGTGTGTGTCAGGGCATCAGAACCAGAGTGTGGCAGTGATCTTTTTCTTTCTTTCTTTTTTTTTTTTTTTCTCCAGGGGTTTAGAAGAGTAAGTTATTTTTTGCATTTCTAAATTATCTTGAAAGAAAAGAGGTAAATTTACAAGCACTGTGTCTCTTGATGAGAACATGAGCAGAGAGATGAAGCAATTTCTTCAAGAGAGGTACTTGCTGCTTGAGTGAGGCAAGCATGTTTGGACAGACTGACGTTTGGTCCACCCTAACCTACTCCCTGTTTGTCCAGCACTGGGGCACGTTATATAAAATGCAACATGCCACAGGAGAGGCTAGGGGATGAATCAGTCTTACAGTGAATAGCCTAGCCCAGTCACAAGTGTAAGAGCTAAAGCTATGAAGATCTTAGATGAAAATGCAGTTTCTCAAGCTTCATGGCGTGGCGCATGATGCCCAAAACACAGACCATTACAACAGAACCAGATTAGGGGCTGGAGAGATGGCACAGTGGGTAGTGTGTTCATCATGAAAGCATGAGGACATGATCTAGATCCCCAGCACCCACATAAAAGCCAGGCGCCACAGCGCATGCCTGAAATCCCTCTACTAGGGAGAGGGAGACAGGGGAGTCACTGGGGCCGGCTGGCTAGCTAGTCTAACTGAGCCAGCAAGGCCCAGGTTCAGTGAGAGTCTCTGCTTTAAATAAAGTAAGGTATGGCCGGAGAGATGGCTTAGCAGCTAAGACACTTGCCTGCAAAGCCTAAGGACCCAGGTTGAATTCCTCAGGACCCCCGTAAGCCAAATGCACAAAGGGACACATGGGTCTGGAGTTTGTTTGCAGTAGCTGGAGGCCCTGGTGCCCCCATTCTCTCTTCTCTCTCTGTCTCTCAAATAAATAAATAAATACATAAATAAAATATATTTTTTTCAATAAGGGAGAGAGACATTGAGGAAGACAGCCATTGTTGACCATTGACCTCCACAATCATGAACACACATGTAGATATACATTAATGTGTACGTATACTTCATATGCGTACAGGCCCCAGATTAATTAGGATTGATCAAAATTTGAAACCTTATTACACCAAAGGAGCAAGATGTTATAGCAAGATGGGGAAAGGTGACCCACAAAATGGGTGAGAATACTAGCAATTCATATACCTGATAGTGATTTAATAGCCAGAACATATAATGAATACAAAACCCTCAACAACTAACACCAAAAAAAACCCATTTTCAAATGGAGGAAGAACATGAAGAGACATTTTTTCAAAGAATATATGCAGATAATCGATAATCACATGAAACGATATCATCACTAATAATCAGGGAAATGTAATCTAAAACTGCAGTAAGAGCAAAATATATATATATATATATATATATATATATATATATATATATATATATTTTATTTATTTTATTTATTTGAGAGCTACAGACACAGAGAGAAAGACAGATAGAGGGAGAGAGAGAATGGGCGTGCTAGGGCTTCCAGCCTCTGCAAACGAACTCCAGACGCGTGCGCCCCCTTGTGCATCTGGCTAACGTGGGACCTGGGGAACCGAGCCTCGAACCGGGGTCCTTAAGCTTCACAGGCAAGCGCTTAACCGCTAAGCCATCTCTCCAGCCACCCCCCCCCCCAAAAAATATATTTTTAAAAGTCTTTTATCCCAGCACTCAGGAGGTAGAGGTAGGAGGATCACTGTGAGCTCAAGGCCACCCCAAGACTACATAGTAAATTCCAGATCAGCGTGGGCTAGAGCAAAATCATACCTTGAAAAATGAAACAAAACACTAAACCAGCAAACAAACAATAAAACACAAATAAAACTGCAAGGAGATACCATTTCATACCCATCAGGGGTGCTTATTTAGAAACATAAAGGGAAAAAGTCAGAATAGGACAACGTCGTTGACGAGGGTGTGAAGACATTGGAACCCTTGAGCATGGTGTTGGGAATGTGATCCAAGTAGCTGCAGGATGTCAGTCAGGATGACGCTGTGACCCCGCAAGTCCAATGTCCGTGTTTGGCCCAAGTGCATTGGAGCGAATGCGACTGCCCAGCAGTGCTCATAGCCGAGTTGTGCTCAAGGTCAAAGGCTGGACAGATGGAGCACAGGCTATCCATACAGTGGGTCGCTCTCCACCCTTACAACAAGTTCATTGCTGCAGCTAGGCTATGAATTACCCTTGAAGACATGATGCCGAGTAAACCAAGCCTGGACCAAAGGATAAATACGGTATTCTTCTAGCTCTAAGCGGAATCCTGGACAGTCAGTTACAGAGCCGAGACACAGGGTGGGATGTTGGCCCTCAGTGGTTGGGTGAGGGGATCTGGACCTTCCATAGTGTTTACTGAGGCCAGACGGGGTTTCAGATTAGCAAGAGGAGAAAGTTCTAGAGATAGATGATAGTGAAGGTTGCATGATGTTAAAAAAATAATAATAATGCCTCCTAACTGCACTAAACACAGCTAATGACATTAATCTACATTGGATGTGTTGCCTCCAATAAGCCTCTTAAAAAGGAGGGTTTGAGAGATGTCTTATTATTTAACACACTCACCTGTGAAACGTAAGGGTCCAGGTTCAATTCCCTAGTACCCACTTGAGCCAGATGCACAAGGTGGCACATGCATCTGGAGTTTGGGGTTTGTTTGCAGCAACTAAAGGTCCTGGTAGACCAATTCTGACCCTTTCTCTCCCCCCCCCACATAAAAATTAAAAATAAAGAAGATATTTAAAAAGAAGAGAATTTTTATGTTTTTCTGTTATTTTTTTGACGCAGTCTAAGCACCCCAAACCTCACAGAATATATAATAGGTGTTAATAGTTGCTAGGAGGCGGGGTGGGGGAGACTCAGGTTCAGCAGTGATGTAGCAAATGCTAAACTGCACAGTCTGCAGCAAATGTCCTTCTACCCATAATCGTGAAAGCAACCCTAATGCAATTCAATGGGCTAAAAAAAAAAAAAAAAAAAGAAAGAAAGAAAGAAAAGAAAAGACATGAAAGAAAGTAAGATGGGGATTAGTGGGAAAGAAGTGCATGAATGGGGTGGAGGGATAAAAGAGAGGTGCCGGGCTGGGCATGGGGGTGCACACTTTTAATCCCAGCACTTGGAAGCTGATGTAGGAGGCTCTCTGTGAGTTCAAGGCCAGCCTGAAACTACATAGTGAACTGCAGTTCAGCCTGGACTACAGCGAGACCCTACCTCAAAACAGGGGTGTTACTGGAGTTCATAAGATCAAAATCCATTAGATGCTTGTATGAAAAATGTCAAAGTCAAAAAAAAAGTGAGTAAAATAGTTTTACAAGATCAAGAAGATGAAAAGGAGGGAGAGAAAGGAAGAGGAAGGCAGGTGTCTGAGTGCTAAAGTAGTTAGTTCATGTCTCTGCTGTCCTCCATTGTCTGTGAGGTCTGGAGACTCCACATCTTCGTACAATGAATCCACAGTGTTTAGGCGCCAGTGCCTTACCAACCTCTGAGACCTTTTTCAGAAAGCAAAAATGAAGTTATTTTAACTGGCCTACCTGTGTGCCATGCGGTGGAGTCATCTCTCTAAGACACTGTCGGCCTTGCTACAAAGTACTGGTGAGAAACTATTTAACTATATTCGTGAAATAAATTCAAACGATAAGAAAAGACATGAAAGGAAGTAAGATGGGGATTAGAGGGAAAGAAGTGCATTGAATTTCATTGAATGTAGCCTAGGCAAGCACAGTGTATTGGTTTCATTACAAGTGCAAACTCTATAGTGTAACACAGACGAGGGAATTTGATTTTATTTAGAAGGAACATATCGGGCAGCGATGTAAATTGTTCAGCAATGTTTCCATGATTGCCATTAGTGAAGAGTCAAAATATTTTTTTTTTAAAACAGTGTCCTTTCAGCATTTTAAGCTCCAATGATCACACAAAATGCGCTAGCTCATCCTATCAAGAGCATGCTAGCAGAAGCAGTATAAGATTAATCAGCACGTGAGCTGTTTGCACGAACTGTGGCTGCTCAGTGATGACAAGGGTTAACACCATTCACCAGGTGAGATCTTTGCTCTGAAATTGCCCTAATAACCAGCATGTCTTCCCAGGCTTCAAAAAAAAATTCACTTCATTTGCTAAGCAATCTACAATCCCAAATGAGCCCATGTGTTATTTGGCTTAGATCCACCTCGGTATAAGGTCTGTTTTTCTTTCTTTCTTTTATTGTCTTTCTTTCTTCTCATACAATTTGTTTATATGATTACACTTTACTTTGGCCTGTGTGCTGTGTGTGTGTGTGTGTGTGTGGTATGGCATACGTGTGTGTGTGTGCGTTTGCGTGTGTGTGTTTGGGGTATGGCATACATATGGGGTGTGTGTGTGTGTGTGTTTGTGTGTGTAGTAACATGTGGGAGTGTGAAGACATTCTTGCCTCATGTGCATGTGTGTAGTCATGTGATTGTTAATCTCTGGCAGTCATCTTGACATGATTTTAAATTACCATGGTGACAAATCTCTGGTCATGTTTGTGAGGGATTCTCTAGATTATAGTAACTGATGTGGGAAGACCTACCCGAACTGTGAGTAACCCAATCCCATGAGCTGAGGGTCCTGGACTGTATAAAAAGAAAAAGGCTAGCTGAGTAACAGCATTCATTTCTTGATTTCCTCCCTAGCAATGTGACAATTAAATTCAGGTTTCCTACTGTTGTCACGTTGTCTCTACCGCAGTGAACTTCTCCTTAAAACCACAAGCCAAAAATGTACCCTCTCTTTCCTTAAATTGAGTTTGGTGGGTATTTTGTTCCAGCAACGAGAACAGAACTGATACAAGAGGCCAGGAGAATACTTCAGTTCTCCTTCTTGAATTGTTCCTCCTCATTGTTTCCCTGCAACAGAAGTGGGATTGCTGTTCCTTTTGGCTAGACTGGGTGGCCAGCAAGACTCTGTGAACCCCAGTCTATGTCCCTAATGAATTGGGGTTACAGATGGGGGTGACTACCCACAGCTTTGTATGTGGAGAATGGGAGTTGAAATCAGGCAGTCTCAGGGCCACATGCTTGACCTCTTACCCACTGAGCCATCTTGCTTGTCTGAGCATTGCTTTGCTGGTCTCCTGTGGCCTTCAAACCTTACTACAAGTTTCAGTCCTGGGGAGTGTTTTGATAATGAACGGTGTATGAGGGAAACCCCACAAAGAACTTGAATCCAGTTGTTCTGAGTTGAGGACCGTGGACTCCTGATTTCACACCTCCAAAGATGATCCTTACTAGCAAGGAGAGACCTGATACACTCCTCAAAGATAAAAATAATTTGACAGTCCAACCTTGGAGCTGTCAACCCATGGGCTTCTTCTAGATCTCTTCCAGGTCCTTGGTATACTTTGGGGTGTCTTTCCCTTGTGATGAAAAGTTTGTAAATACCAGAACCATGCTCATAGGGCTGTATCCACAGACGTACCATTATTAGTGCATGTGACAGAGGCAACATTTTCCAGCAGTCACTGATAGAAGAAGTAGGATAAGGAACTTACTGAATGGTGTATCATGACCTTTGGAATCAAGGCACCATACCTGGTGAATCACTGGACAAATCTGAGACTGTCATGTAGACATGGACTAAGAGCCAGGCCTCTCGTGGGCATCGAAGGCACAGCCCCACTGATTGTCAGGTAGCAGGTGGCTAGGGCTGTAATCGCCCAAGGGTGTTTCAGAGCAGGCAAAGTGGGACAGAAGTTTACCCACCGTTCTGATCTTTGGAGCTGTAAATTACAGGCCCAGATGCATAATCTGGGAACTTGTCCAAATTCATTTTTAGAAAAGGTGAAATCTTCAACGCACAGCTGTGCCATGAGTGAGGTTTTTTTTACTTCTGCATGTGGAACTGCCAGTGTCTGACAGGTGAGCCAGGGTAGCAGGCTCATGCCACCTAAAAACAAAGCCGCGTGATACCCAGGCACCTGAGAAGAAGTCCTCTGAAGATAAGAGCATAGCAATGAGCCTTCCTTACCATCCCACAGAGCATTGAAGAAGTATTGTTCCACTGGACTTCCATATCTAGCTCTCTCCAAGGGGACACCAGGCACTTTCAGTCTTCTTTCCTCAATTCTCAAAGTTTCATTGCTTCTGGCCTTGTCCTAAAGTCACTTATTTTGACCGGAATTAGGAAATGAATTAGGCCTCTCAAAACACATGGGTTGGTTGGGCTGGAGAGATGGCTTAGCAGTTAAGCACTTGCCTGTGAAGCCTAAGGACCCCGGTTCGAGGCTCGGTTCCCCAGGTCCCACGTTAGCCAGATGCACAAGGGGGCGCACGCGTCTGGAGTTCGTTTGCAGAGGCTGGAAGCCCTGGTGTGCCCATTCTCTCTCTCTCCCTCTATCTGTCTTTCTCTCTGTCTGTCGCTCTCAAATAAATAAATAAATAATTTTAAAAAACACATGGGTTGGAACTATCACCCTGAAGTCTCTGTGTGGAGACAGCATTGTAAGGGAATAATGTGGGTTACATGAGGTTGTAAAGGTGGTTCACATACTCAGAATCAGCATTCTCATTGGAGAGGAGGATTAGAATCCTCATCAGAGGAGAGGAGCATCATCCTCATCAGAGGAGAGGAGCATCATCCTCATCAGAGGAGAGGAGCATCACCCTCATCAGAGGAGAGGAGCATCATCCTCATCAGAGGAGAGGAGCATCATCCTCATCAGAGGAGAGGAGCAGCATCCTCATCAGAGGAGAGGAGCATCCTCCTCATCAGAGGAGAGGAGCATCCTCCTCATCAGAGGAGAGGAGCATCACCCTCATCAGAGGAGAGGAGCATCACCCTCATCAGAGGAGAGGAGCAGCATCCTCATCAGAGGAGAGGACCATCCTCCTCATCAGAGGAGAGGAGCATCACCCTCATCAGAGGAGAGGAGCATCACCCTCATCAGAGGAGAGGAGCATCACCCTCATCAGAGGAGAGGAGCAGCATCCTCATCAGAGGAGAGGACCATCCTCCTCATCAGAGGAGAGGAGCATCACCCTCATCAGAGGAGAGGAGCAGCATCCTCATCAGAGGAGAGGACCATCCTCCTCATCAGAGGAGAGGAGCATCACCCTCATCAGAGGAGAGGAGCATCACCCTCATCAGAGGAGAGGAGCATCACCCTCATCAGAGGAGAGGAGCATCACCCTCATCAGAGGAGAGGAGCATCATCCTCATCAGAGGAGAGGAGCATCCTCCTCATCAGAGGAGAGGAGCATCATCCTCATCAGAGGAGAGGAGCAGCATCCTCATCAGAGGAGAGGAGCATCCTCCTCATCAGAGGAGAGGAGCATCATCCTCATCAGAGGAGAGGAGCATCACCCTCATCAGAGGAGAGGAGCATCCTCCTCATCAGAGGAGAGGAACATCCTCCTCATCAGAGGATAGGAGTAGTATCCTCATCAGAGGAGAGGAGGAACATCCTCATCAGAGCAGAGGAGCAGCATCCTCATCAGAGGAGAGGAGCACCTGAATCAGATCACCACACCCCTTCGTTAGGTAGTATATTGGTCTAAATAGCTCAAAGTCTTTGCAACTCAGAAGCAAACAACCTGGCATGATGCTCACACAAGTGCAATAGTGGCACACAGCCATGGTGGGTACCCAACTGCTCTTGGAGTTGCTAACAGATCCACTCAGTGGAAAGGAAACCAAATCTGGAAATGGGAAATAAGTCCGAATCATTTCCAGATAATGATTCTGCTTTCCATTGTCAAGCTCCTACAACCTTAGACTATAAGAGTGTCTACACCCATTTAATACTCTCTAAATTAATAATATTTTCCCATGTAACAAATTCTGACCTCATTCTCCATTGGAGAATGTACTTCTCTTTTTCAGATGGGAGCTGGACCTGAGGAGATAAACAACCCAGCTCACTCCACCAAGGCCCCAGCTGAATGTACAGAGGAACTGGGGAAATGAGCAAGAGTGCTGCTTTCTGAATGAATCTGACATCAGCATGAGGGTGATGGAGACAGACACTGAGGACTCAATACCTACCAAACCAGAAACTCAGAGGCTCTTAAGTGCCCATCACTAAAGTAGACTTAAAATGTGTCCAACATTGATGGGGAATTCTGCAGAAGAAGGGGCAGGAAGATTTTTAGAGCCACAAGTTGGGACATTTTGCACAGAGACATTGCATCCCTGCCCCATAATGCATGACCCACAATCCCCATGGTGGTTTGATTCAGGTGTCCCCCATAAACTTAGGTGTTCTGAATGCTAGGTTCCCCAGCTGATGACAATTGGAAATTAAAGCTTCCTGGAGGCAGTGTATTGTTGTGGGCAGGTTTATGGGTTGTATAGCCAGTTTCCCCATGCCAGTGTTTGGCACACTCTCCTGTTGCTGTTGTCCACCTTATTTTGGCCAGGGGGTGATGTCCACTCTCTGCTCATGCCATCATTTTTCTCTGCCATTGTGGGGCTTCCCATTGATCCTATAAGCCAAAACAAGCCTCTTTTCCCCATAAGCTGCTCCTCAATGGGTGATTTCTATCAGCAATGCGAACCTGATGGCAACAATCCCTATGGGGTTGATCTGCATTCTAAATGAGGAAGGCCTCTTCAGAAACGGGTCAGGGAGGAGGGAAGGATGGTACCAACATGTGTTGTTTACATACTCAATATGTGCATATCTAGTAAAAAAATGAAATTAACAAAGCATTGGAGCAAAAAAACCCCTATTTTTTGTAATTGTTTTCAGTTTTTGAAATGAACACATCATCTCTTCGCTACTATCTTGTTTCTGTATATGTTCATACGGTGTGTGTGCTTGTTCATATGGGTGTAGGTGAGTATGTGTGAAGGATGGTGCATATGAACATATATGTGTGTATGCGTGTGGGTCAGAGGTCTTTGTTTGCTATCTTCCTCAGTTGCTTTCCACCTGTTTTATGAGACAGGTATCTCTTGCTGTGGTGGTTTGATTCAGGTGTCCCCCATAAACTTAGGTGTTCTGAATGCTAGGTTCCCAGCTGATGGATATTTGGGAATTAATGCCTCCTGGAGGGAGTGTATTGTTGGGGGTGGGCTTAAGGGCTTTATAGCCAGGTTCCCCATGCCAGTGTTTGGCACACCCTCCTGTTGCTGTGGTCTACCTTATGTTGGCCAGGGGGTGATGTCCACCCTCTGCTCATGCCATCGTTTTCCCCCTGCCATCGTGGAGCTTTCCCTCGAGCCTGTAAGCCAAAATAAATCTCTTTTTCCCAGAAGCAGCTCTTGGTTGGGTGATTTCTACCAGCAATGCGAACCAGACTGCAACACTTGCTGAACCCAGAACCTACCAATTTATCTAGACTAGCTAGTCAAGAAGCTCCAAGAATTCTTCTCTGTCTGCCTCCCCAGCGGTGGTATATGCTTGCATTGCTATGCCGAGATTTCATGCTGGGGATTCAAACTCAGGACCCCGTGCTCGTGCACCAAGTGCTTTACCCAGTGAGCCATGTCCTCAGCCCCTGTTTTACTCTTTCTGTGAAAACACATGGGACTTTCCATTTCAGCTCCAACAATTAAAATTAGAGCTTCACCGTCATTGTCCCAAGACAAAGCAAATGCTGTGAAGAAAAGGTAACAGAAAATTAACAGATTTTTCAAAATATATTTATTTGCGAGCAGAGAGACATAAAAGACAGGGGGGGGGGGAGAGAGCGCAAGAGAGCACCAGGGCCTCTAGCCACTGAAAACAAACTCCAGATGCACGTGCCATTTTGTGCATCTGGCTTTATATGGGTACTGGGGGATTGGACTCAGGTCGTTAGCCTTTGCAAACAAGTGTGTTAATCACTCACCCATATCTCCAGCTTGACAGAATTTTTTTTTTTTTATTTGAGAGTGACAGACAAACAGAGAGAGAAAGAGGTAGATAGATAGAATGGGTGCACCAGGGCCTCCAGCCACTGCAAACGAACTCCAGATGCATGTGCTACCTTGTGCATCTGGCTTATGTGGGTCCTGGGGAATTGAGCCTCAAACCGGGGTCCTTAGTCTTCACAGGCAAGTGGTTAGCCGGCAATCTATCTCTCCAGCCCTATCCAGACAGATTTTTATTATTAAAAACAAAAGAAAATTAAAAAAAAAAAAACAGAATTTGGACACAGGAAGTAACAACTATCCCAAGAGACAATCCCAGGAGTCACTCTGAGATCATCTCATCTGGCAGATAAAGCTTCTGAGACCTGATTAGAAGGTGAAAGAGTAATGAAGTCAAAAAAGACCCTGGTGAAGAGTGAATTTGTATTGGTAGTGCAATAAGTCAATGCAAAACCATGAAAACACATCATAATGTAGAAATGACAAGAAATTCTCAAAAAGGCACAATTGTAGAAATTATGAAAAAGAAAAAAAAAAAGATAGGTTCCAGGGAAAGGGGGCCAACAGGAAAGGGCAGAAAAGATGAAACCCAGATCATAGTCTAGGGGAAGGGGACCATTGTTGAAGATCCTGTAATGATGAAAATCTGTACACATTATTAAACCATACAACTTTCTAGCAAAAGGCATAAACAAGTGCAGTGTGCAAAGGTTAAAAACAATCCATCTAGGATATTAGAAGCAAATGAAGGTTATACAAAAATGATTGAACCCTTTTTTTCAATATGTGCCACTATCTAACCACAAGATACTTTCACTGATTCTGAGAGCCACAGAGACTCTCTACACTGGTGGTTCTGAGTTCATTTCTTGCAACTTGCAGAGAATTGACAAGAGCAGGTTCAGCAGAAGAGCAAGCTGAGAAAGACTTATTTTAGCAAAGAAGATGAAGTAAGAACCCCTAAGATGGGAGGGCTCTTGATTGGGTAACCCACCTGGTGACGTGAGTGAGGTTTTCCTAAAACTTTGGACATATAAATTAGGCATCTGGGTGGGATGAACTTTACTGGTAAAGTTTAAATGTGTACTTAGGTCCTTGATTGGATGGTGGGTCAGGGAAAAGAGCACAGACTCGGAATGAGCCAACCAGCGTGAAAAATTCCTAGGAGGAAGAATGAGGAAGCAAAGCAGAGGGCTTTACTTCCAGCTTGCCGAAGCAGATTCAGGTTCAGAAGGGAATTATCCTGGTCTTTCCAGGCCAGGCTGCTGTCTGTGTCCTTCTGACCTAGTGTTTCTTTCTAACTAACAATCTACAAAAGAAGACTAGCTTGCTACTACTAGCCACAATTAGTAGCAAAAGCCACTGAGAGGAATTTAGTGGCCTAAGGCAAAGGACCTGCATGAAAGATACTGTCTTGCTCACACAGATTTCTCCAGAACTGTGGTTCCACAATCTTAATACTGGTGGGCATGCCCACTAGAACCAAACCATTCAGCAAAGAAAAAAGTGGAGCCAGGATTCTCACTAGTGGGATCACAGCTTACCATGGAGCCAAGTCCAGAATGACCCATGTGCTATCCACTGGAAACAGAGATGTGACCATGAACCCCAGCACTGCTCAGTATTTACACGGTTGTAAACATATAGAAATGTTCAGATATAGACATCATCTCGTGAACCAACATATATGTATGCATTTGCAGTTTTATCTGCTGAGGGGGCTTAGGACTAATGCCTTCAGTTGTGCTAGTTATTTTTCTTGTTGCCATAACAAAATTTCTGATCATAGCAACTTAAGGAAGGAAGAGCTGATTCTGGCTTATAGTTTGAGAATCTGGCCCCTTGCCACAGGGAAGGCGTGGGAGCAGGAGTGTGAGCAGCTCATCATAGCGCACCTGCATCATGGGATGACGATGCCTCTACCGCCAGGCTAGGTCTTCCCGCCTTAACCCAGTCCCGAAAATCTCTCACAGCCATTCCCCAAGATTTGTCTCTCCGTGGGTTCTAGATCCCGTCAAATCGACAATTCATTCATCACTCTACCTGTCAAAAAGGCACAAAACTACCTGGAACCCAGTTATTGGTTTCTAATACTGTTATCAAATAAAAAGAATAGGGCTCCTTGGATGAATAACTGATGTTATAACCAGCACAAGAAAGATAAAAGATGAGCCTAGAGTATCTTGTAGTGCCACAAAATAAGGCAATGCTTCAAAAGAAAGCAAAAAATGAAAAAAAAAAAAAAAGGTAGGGCGGAGAAATGGCTCAGCAATTAAGGCACTTGCCTATGAAACCTAAGGACACAGGTCTGAGTCCTCAGTGCCTATGTACTGATGCACAGGGTGGCATATGCATCTGGAGTTCAGTTGTAGTGGCTGGAGGCCCTGACAGGCTCATTTTGTCTCTCTTCTCTATATCTCTCTATGTTTGCAAATAAATAGGTAAATTTTTTAAAAGTTAAACGCCACTATTTTATTTTTGGCAAATATGTATGAGTGGCTTTTAAAAAATATTTTTAAATAAATAGTTTTAAATAAAGCAAAGAGAGATAGAGAGAAGAAAGGCAGACAGTATAGGCATACCAGAGCCTTCATCCATTGCAAATGAACTCCATATACACGCACCACTTTTGCGCATCTGGCTTTACATGGGTACTGGGGAATCAAACCCAGGTCATTAGGCTTTGTAGGCAAGCACCTTAACTATGGAGTCATATCTCCAGCCCTCAAGTGGCTTTTTTAAGGTTCTGTTTGCATAAATAAAAATCAGAATTCTACTATATGGTAAAAACATGACGTTAACGTTCTCCATCGCCTTGCTTGTCCCTTGAGAGTTCTGGAAGAGGCAATACTGGAGACAGTGGACATAGTAGTGGCTGTCAAGGACAAGGAGGATGTAGAGCGGTACAGAAGATTTCTGGGAGGGGGGAAGCACTCTGTCTGGTAGTGGGATGATGGGCTGACATCACTACACATCTGCCAAAGCCCACAGACTGTGCACCATGAAGTCGGAACCCTAATCAAAGCTGAGGGCACAGTGTTGTGTCAATATTGGCTCATCAACGGCACGAATATACTACACTGTCACAAGGTGCAAATTATAGGGAAATCCAGAAGGGGAAGTGCACACAGGGTGATTTCAGACTTCCTGTCCAGATCTCTCTGACCCTAATCCTGCTCCACAAAATAAGGTGCCTATACTACAAATGCTGAAAGTCTTGTCAAAAGCTGTGTATGGGCCAGGCGTGGTGGTGCATGCCTTTAATCCCAGCACTTGGGAGGCAGAGGTAGGAGGATCACCATGAGTTCAAGGCCACCCTGAGACTCCATAGTGAATTCCAGGTCAGCCTGGGCTAGAGTGAGACCCTACCTCAAAAAACCCAAAACAAAACAAACAAACAAAAAAAAGCTGCGTATGGAAATAAGAGCTAAAACAGAGATATTTGAGAAATAGCAAACAATTACATTAAATAACGTTACCGTACTTGAATTAAAATTAAAACTGTGGTGGTAGGGTTATATGGCACATGAGACCCAAATGGACAGGGAATGAGTGATTGAAATATAGGGTTGAAGACATCACCCAGGCTATAGCATAGACACAGAAAGATGGGAAAACCTAATATGCCATTAGTGCAGAAATAATGGAGGTAGCTGATTGTTGAATAGTTTGAAATAGGAACCAGAGGTAGCACTTTATCAAAATTGACAAAAACCATAACTTCTCTGATGCTCAACATGTTTCTAGAAGGATAAATAAGAAGTCTACTCTAGATATGCCAGTAGTAGGGTAGCCTTGTGTCAAAGGCACAAAAAAAAAAAAAAAAACTCAGATATCTTTAAAGCATTAAAGAAAAAAATAGAGGCTGAAGAGATTTCTCAGAGGTTAAGGTATCTGTCTTTAAAGCCTAACGACTAGGGTTTGTTTCCCTGCAACCACATAAAGCCAGATGTACAAGGTGGTGCATGCATCTAGAATTCATTTGCAGCAGCTAAAGGCCCTGGTGTACCCATTCTCCCTCCCTCCCTCTCTCTCTCTCTCTCTCTCTCTCTCTCCTTTACTCTGCTTGAAAATAAATAAATAAATAAATAAATAAATAAATAAATAAATAAATAAACTATTTTTAAAAAGAAAAAAATAGCAACCTAGAATTGCCTAGCCAGTGAAAATACTTTTTTTTTTTATAAACAAAGCAGGTTTCATACATTTTTTAACAAAGCATGTGAATGTAAGAATTTACTGCCAACAAAAACTCACAAAGAAAGGTAAGTGAGACACTACAGTAATGATGTGAATATGGCTACCATACCTTGGTGATATAAAATGATAAATGTTTAGTTTGAATGATTATCCAACTGATTGAAATATTGTGCTGAACAGTAGCAAGTAAATTCTTAGATTCTTGTACTATTCAAAAAGAGGGGAAAGCAAAATAGCTTTATGTTTTTGCAGTGTTGAATTTACTGTAATTATCTAAAATTGCTTTTCAGAGAAAAGAAATGGATTGTATAACTTTCATATTATGAAAAAAAGAGATAACTCAAGAAATCAACAAGTGAAAATTATGTAAAAATAAATGAAAGGAGGTAAAAATCACTAAAATGTTAAATGTAAATTGAAACATTCTAGTTTTCACAACACACAGAAATGAAATGAGTATTCCAGTGAGTCTTTTTATAAGATAATCTTTGAAATAACTCTAGATGGCTGAGGTGATGGCTGACCCTATGCTTCATCTAAAAGCTAGGAGCCGCGGTGAGCTTCTGTCATCCCAGTATGCTGATGGTGAGATGGGAGATGCAGACAGGAGATTTTCCTGGAAGCTTGTGGGTCAGCTAGCCCAGTGAACTCAGGGGTGAAGAACACACGAGAGACCTCGCCTCATGTGGGGTGGAAGGGGAGCACTGACATCGGAAAGCTGTCCTCTGACCTCCACAGGCAAGCCATGGCATGAGCATGGCAGTCACATAACACGAATTAGACACAGGGAGAAAGGTGACCTTATCTTCTCACCCTCACCACAAGCCACCCATCTCAATACGGGCTCCTGGACAGTAGCAGTCCCACGTGGAGATTTGCTAGAAATGCACAGTCTTGGGCTCCACGTGTGGACCGTGTGGTGGGAACGACACTGCTCCCAGCAGCCTCTGAGTGATCATCACACTGGCTATGTTTAAGAACCTCTGGCCCAGAAAACCTTCCATCAAACAGGCCACCTGTGAATCTCATGGGGATGTAATCCCATTTGACTCTCTTAATGAAGACCCACGTCATTCCAAGTGGAACATGTAACACAAATGGAAATGCTTTCTGTCAAGTTAGGTCACGACCCCACTGAATGTGAGGTGTCTTGGGCAGAGCTCGCCTGTGTCACATCACAAGACTTCACATCAGCCTTGGTTCTGCCGGTGCCGCCACGCCACGCAGAGCCCATAAACGCTGCCTGAAACACCTGCACTCAGACTTGAGACCACTGCATGCTATGAATTCCAGGGTTTTCAATGTAACAAGCATTTCTGCTCTTGCAGGAATAACATGGTCTAATCAGGGAAAGCAAAGACTTCATATTTTCTTACTATCATTCCTTACCACATACCAAATTACGTGTTGTATTGTACTAAAATGCTTGATTCTTTAACACTGATGTTTTAGTCACTTTCTTGAATTTCAGACAAAAAATAAAACCCTGTGAAATGAATTTTGGCTTGGTATTAGGACAGAATTTCAAAGAACTACCCAACACATGCTTTTGCCATTGTGTTGTATGTATTTCTGCCAAGTGTTCTCACTACTGATGCTTACAAAACCAAAATATCCGTCAAATCTGACAATCACTGA
This sequence comes from Jaculus jaculus, assembly GCF_020740685.1. Lineage (NCBI taxonomy): Eukaryota > Metazoa > Chordata > Mammalia > Rodentia > Dipodidae > Jaculus > Jaculus jaculus. The sequence continues at coordinate 21,542,231 of NC_059103.1, forward strand.
GGATGTGCCCTGCCCCACAATATCAAGTATTCAGCCAAGATTTAATTCTGTATGTAAAAACAAACAAGCACATCCATCTCATTAGTATGCAAATTTTATTTAGTCATTACTAAATGATAAAATTATATGTATCCCAAACTATTGTTTTCCTTCCTAAAAATGTCCTTGTACGTCTAAGGGACACGCCAGAGCCTCTTGCCACTGCACTTCAGACACATGTGCCACCTTTTGCATCTGGCTTTACATGGGTGCTGAGGGATTAGACCTGAGCCAGTAGACTTTGCAAGCAAACAATTTTAATCGCGGGGCTGTCTCTCCAGTCCACCTCATTGTTTTAGCATAAATTTCTTCATGAAATATTATCAGTGAATGTTTGATTTGTATGCCTATTCTATATACTCAGAGCCACAAATTCTGTTGCACAAAGGTGGGTCACAAGTTTAAGAGACCCCATCCTGGTCTGGAGAGAGGGCTCAGTGGTTAAGGCACTTGCCTACCAAGCCTAAAGATTCAAGTTCAATTCCCCAGTACCCAGGTGAAGTCAGATGCACAAGGTGGTGCATGCCTCTGGGGTTTTGTTTACAGCAGTTAGAAGCCCTGGTACATGCCCATTCTCTCCCTCTCTCTCTTGCATCTGCCTCTTTCTCTTTCTCATAAATAAATAAATAAATAAATAAATAAATAAATAAATAAATAAATAAACAAAATAAAGGAAAGAAACACCATTCTATATTATAGAAGATGTTAACCAGTTCTGCTTCTAACTTTGTCATTTCACACTGGTATATGCCTGTAACTACTTCTGCTTCTGTTCTTGTATCTTCCTTTCAATTAGCCTGGCCTCCGAGTCACTGAAGATTTCCTCATTAAAGATTTACTACATCTTTGACAAATGTTGACCATAGAATTGTATAAGAATTGCCTTTAGCTTTGTGGAAAGTGTCCATTAATGTAAAAAGAAGGAGAGAGGACAAGGAAGTCAAGGATAGATGGGGTACTTAATAAATGGTGCTGGAGACTCCGTTATCCCTGGGGGTGAAACGCCATCCCAGCCTATTGCTCCATGAGTACTGATCAATCCTAGTGTATGGAAAATATCAATACAAAACATACAACTTAAAAAACCTCCACAGGAAAAGTCAGTCTGGCAACTGCACAATCTTGAAGTGGGGAAAAATTATTAAGGTAGGCAGAGAAAACATTCACCTCCAAGGAAGCAACCAGGAAAGCAACCCTGACATCCAATCACATTAAAGTAGAAGACCCTAGACTCAAAAATAAAGCAACCAAGACAAATCACAAGCTGGGGGGAGGGCATATTTGTAACAAATTTACCTAACAAAGAATGAATCATGGAAATACATATTTCAAAAAAAAAAAAAAACCTTTTCAAATCTGTAATAAAAAGGCAAACAACCTAATAGGTTCACTGCACTGCAGAGGAAAGAATATGGACAGAAAAAAAAAAAAAAACCCACAAGGAACAGATGCTTAACCTCATTAGTAATCTGAGAAATGCAAATTAAAACAATAATGAGATACCATTTGCACCCGCCAGATTGGCAAAAGTTCCGAAGTCTGACAATCCTACTTGTTGGCGAGGATGGATCCATGAGGGAGCCCTGGCCTTGTTGGCGGAAATGGCACCCTGAAAGGCTGGTGGGTGGCGTGACCACCTTCTCTGAGCCTTGTAGCCCTTGCTCTGACTACATCTTTGGGAGAAATACCTGAATAGGCATGCCAGACTGTGTAAAAGAGCAGTGTGACCTGAAATAAAACAATCCCCACAGCTTAATTGTTACATAGGGGATTACAGAACCCAGGGGATTTCCACGAGCGTGGACCATGACAGCCAGTCCAACACTGAATGTGGAGAGCCAGGTGGGGGCCACGTGTACCTGGACTTGACTCACAAGCCGAAATGAAATGAGAGGTCCCCTTTTCTGAGTATCTTGAAATCATTACTGAATTTTGGACATATCAGGTCAACAGTGGAAAATACATTTGGGGAATTTGTTGTCGATTAATATTCCTTGTGAGGAAAGAAAAAGTATGTTCCAACTTACTTTTCCTTTCATATTGATCCCTTTAAGATGGAAAAGGTGAACCTTATTGTTTCACCCTGGAAAGGGTTAATTATACCTCAACCAGCTAGCACATTTTCTAAGTGTCTTAACAGATGCTCTGAGAGATAAGAAAACTCCAATGTCAAAGGAATAAAATCCATGTGTTCCGAGTGTCATGACTACATGTGTCAATATATTGACAGACCTTTGTATCTGACTTATTTATGCTTTTATTGCCATCCAAGAAGTGTGTGGATATGATAAAGGAAGAGAGGGGACAGGGAATGAGAGACATTTCACATTTGAATGAAAAATTTGAAAGGAGAATAATAACGGACTTCCTTGTTACAAATATGCCCCCGCCCCCAGCTTGTGATTTGTCTTGGTTGCTGTATTTTTGAGTCCAGGGTCTTCAACTTTAATGTGATTGGATGTCAGGGTTGCTTTCCTTGTTGCTTCCTTGGAGGTGAATGTTTTCTCTCCCTACCTTAATAATTTTTCCCCACTTCAAGATTGTGCAGTTGCCAGACTGACACTGGAGGTGACATGCTTAAGATACACAGAAGTGAGTCATGAAAACCTGAGAGGCAAGCTCCCGCCTTGTGCTATCCAGGGGTCTCTTCTAGACTCTGTGCTTGTAGTTCATTGTGTTTTTGAGAATCACCTTCCTCCTACGCTTTTTTTCCTGTCTTGCTTACCCCTGCTCAGCCCCTGCTGCTTCCAATTGCTTGGGATTGGAACATGGTTCTACTGGGCAGCTTCAAAACGACGTTCAGGAGTGTACCATGGAAATGGTAGACAAAATAATCTTGGGGTGTGTTGCTGCTTTGCAAAGATGATTCATGATGTTTCAAAGGAGTTACTATATATTATATATTACATATTATATTTTATATATATATATATATATATATATATATATATATATGTGTGTATGTATATCCCTTACATATGTATATATGTACATATATAAGGGTATATATATGTGTGTGTATATATGCAGTACATGTATATGTGTGTATATATATGTGTGTATATATCCCTTATATATATGCATATATGTACATACATATATGTGTGTGTATGCTGTATATGTATATGTGTGTGTCTCATGCTTATGCATGTAGAGGCCAGAAGAAGACACCAAGTGTTTCTTTACTGCTCCCCTGCTTTACTTTCCTGAGACAAGGTTTTTCCCTAAACCTGAAGCTTCCCACCTTTGTTTTTATTAGATGGGACCCCCAGCAGTCCCCCTGTCTCTGCCCCTCTCAGCAGTGGGGTTGCAGGCCCTGTGGCCACACATGGCGTTTACTTGTGAGTGCTGGAGATCAGACGCAGGTCCCCATGTTTGCACAGCAAGCACTCTTACCTGCTGAGCCATTTCCCCAGCCTCTACTGGGTCTCACATATGTACTCCAGCCCTACTTTAACTCAAAAAGTAATTTATTGAAAAGAATCAACCCAGGGAAGACAGAGTGTCCCATAAAAGAGAAAGGAAAATGGACCCATTTAAGCGGTGTAAATCATCAGCCTTCGAATGTGGACACCTGGGATGTTGATGTATCTTGCGTTCCTTTTCTCTCTCCTCTACCCTCCCAACCCTTCCCTGCGACTCCCTTCTCCTGGCTGAGACAGCCATGCTGAAATAATGAAACACATGGGTGGGAAATAACCCAAAGATGGGGAAGCTGAAAATGCAAGATTGATAAAGTAATTTTAATTTGGCTCTACATATGTTAAGGTAGTTAGGGTGACTCGTGAAGGAGTCCAACTGTGTGAAGACAGATGTGCCAGAGCTGATTAAATGGCACACACCCTCCGCGCTGGCATGCGCCGTCTACACCGCAGCGCTGGGCTGAGCTCAGAGCACACTGAGTCGTTGCGCAAACGGGAGCATCAGGGGAGAGCTGTGAGGCTCGGCTTATGGTTCACCAAGGGGGCTGCAGACACTCTGTGCCTCTTGCCAGCTGCACTTCTGACATGCAGAATCCGTGGCCCGGCTTTTAGCACCGGTGGCTCCTGGTGCCAGGTGGGCCAGGGCAAAGGAGGCCTGGAAGCCACAATCCCCAAGCTTTCATGGGTTTCTTTGCCAGCGAAACTCTTCTCTACTTGTGTAGCTGAACATATGCTGTTCCTCCTCCAAGGGCCCCGCTGTTAATAAAGGAGAGGGTTGCATAGTTAGGGGTCCCTGCTGTTGCATTGATCCCGGCGCAGTCTGGGGCCTCCAAAGTCCAGACCTCACGCACTCTGACCAAGGCAGCTGGATCCCCGCTGCTCTGCTGTCCCTCCCTGGGAACAGTCAGGGCCAGACACCACAAGGAGCCACCTGGTGTCCAGGGAAACGAGGAGATCCAGATCAATATGATGGGAGAGCTGTGGGGGGAAGGGCTCTTGTATCTGCTGACCTGACGCAGGCAAGAGCCAGAGGCAGTGGCTACTACCTGAGAGAGGTGAGGTCTTTGGGAGGTGCAGACTACATCCTGGAGCTGTGCACACAGCCAGCTGCAGCGAGGTCACATGGAAGATGGCTGGTGAAGGGGTGTCTGGGATACCCGTCACACTCACCACCTTGCCTCCATGAAGATCAGAAAAAAAACAAGGAGATTTACAAACTTTAGGTTGGAAGACAGTTCTGTGTTCTACATCTCTGTGATATGCTATCCAAAAACTTGTGTGCACCCTGCAAGACATCTGGGTGTTTCAGGTGCAAATCTAAGGTACCCTTCCCTATAAATCTTCTCTGGGCTGATTACTAGCTGATTACTACTCGGGAAACGAGTGGAGGTCAATGTCAGCTTCAAGGAGTCAGGTCACTTTGCTCAAAATGGCTTCAACCCCCATAAGGTACCCCTAAAGAACTCTCAGGCCCATGACAGCACTCAGGTCACCCCACAGCGCTGAAGCGCTCCACTCACTTTCCTAGTTTGGTGCTAAGAAACTGTTCTGTTTGTGTTTTCTCTCATGAGTCAGTCAGGACCCACCTAGGAGGGTCCCAGTACAGAGTTAAGCCACAACTATGGAGGGCTTCCGCTTAAAGGTCGCTGGGATTTAGCAAGAACGAAGGCAGATTCCTGGCCTGGCTCGCGCACTCGTTTTTCCATTGATGTGATTGAGTAAACACCAGTGGCGGTAATTTCCACCAGCCCATGTGCTCCTAGCACTTTTCACAGTTCTGAGAAATGCGGATATAATGAGAGGTGGGCCTTCTTTATTCAATCAATCAAAAAATATCAGTGCCTGCCTAAGTTTCTTTCTTTTTTTTATGATGTGTGTATGTATGTGTGGTGTGTATCTGTTCCCATGTATACGAGTGCAATAGTATGTGTATGTGTGCACATGTGAGTGGAGGCCAGAGATTGTTGTGAAATGACTTCCTTTATCTCTCTCCATTTTATTTATGGAGGGAGGGCTTCTCACTGGAACCCAGAGCTCACCAATTCAGCTAGTCTAGCTAGCGAGCTTGTCCCTAGGACCGCATGCCTCTGCCTCCTGAGTGCTGCAATTACAAGCAACCGACACCAGTGCCCAACATTTACATGGACTCTGGGCATCCAAACTCTGGTCCTCACACTTGGAGGGTAGAGGCTTATATGAATTGTCAAAGTGACAGGAACTGAAATTACCTGTGAGATCAGGTTAGCCTCCAAGCAAGGCCATAAGGGATTATCTTGCTTAGGCTAATTGAAGTGGGAAAACCTCCCTTAACTATAGGTAGCACCAACTCATGGGCTGGGGTCCCCGACTGTATAAAAAGGAAAGAACGCTGCAGAGATGGCTTTAGTGGTTAAGACGCTTGTCTGTGGAGCCCAAGAACCCTGGTTCAGTCCCCCCAGCATCCAAGTAAGCCAGATGCACAAAGTGGTACATGCATCTTGAGTTTGTTTGCAGTGGCTGGATGTCCTGGTGCACCCATTCTCTCCTCTCTTTCTCTCTATCACAAATAAGAATATAAATAAAATAAGTTTAATTGAAAAGGCAAGACAAGCTGGCTGAGCAGCAGCGTTCATTGCTCTCTGCATCCTCACCCACCTGAATGTGACCAGCTACCTCAAACTTCCGCCACCATGACTCCTACCCTGATGCACTAAAACCCGGAAGTGTCAGCTGAAACAAACCCTCCCCTAAGTTGTTTGATTGCAGGTATCTTTCCCCAGCTTTGTGACGTTGGCTAATACCCACAGTGCTTTCTCCACTAGAGCCATCAGCCCACTTTATTCCTACATGTCATTCACCCAGCATACAACTTCTAATTCTTCCCTGTCATACCCTAGCCCCATCTGTCTCTGCTCCAGTCTGCTAATCACCTATTCTTTTAAATATTTTATTTGTATTTGTATTTGAGATATTTGAGAGTGAATGAAGGAGAGAGAGAGAACATGGGCATGCCAGGACATTCAACTGCTGTAAACTAACTCCAGAAGCACGTGTTGCCTTGTGCATCTGGCTGATGTGGGTCCTGGGGAATCAAACCTGGGTCCTTTAGCTTTGCAGGCTATTGCCTTAACTGCTAAGCCATCCTTCCAGCTCTGCTAAGTCACCTATTAAAGGTGCCTCTTTCCTATGTCATTATACAAATCAAGAACCTTATTCCCATGCCACTGCCTGACATGTATGTGTCCTTCCACTGGATAGGTGTGTTTTTGTAGGCAGAATGGCTAAACACAGGCTGGATGCTTAACTCCAAGATCAGCTGCCCAACAGTTCACCATGTTCCAAGTCACTCACTTTCCCTCTAGCTGTTCTCAGCAGTTCCAGTTGCTCAGCACTGCAGTGGCTTTAACCAAATACATAGAGTGGGGGTCTTAAATCAGAAAGTGCTGGCTTCCTTAGGATGGAGTATTTGAAGGGCCAGTTTCTTCTGATGGCTCTCTTTGGCTTGAGACATGCAGACTGGTGCCTTCTCCATGTATGCTCACAGGGCTTTTCCTCTATACACATGAAGCCCTGTATTCGTTCTCTCTGTGTTTTAAAATTTTATTTATAGTTTCTTTATTTGAGAGAGAAAGAGAGAGAGAGCACTCTAGATGCTTGTGCCACCTTGTGCATCTGGCTTATGTGGGTCCTGGGGAATAGAACCAAGGTCCTTTGGCTTTGCAGGCAAGCACCTTAACCACTAAGCCATCTCTCCAGCCCACTTTTTCTCTATCTAGTTTATGTTGGGTTTGGATCTCACGCTTATCACCTCATTTAGCTTTAGTTATCACTTTAAGGGTTGAAATTCCAAATACAATCATATTCTAGGCTATGGAGATATTGTAGTGACCATTTTATTGCTGGAACAAAACACAGGCCCATAAGCAGTTTATGGAAGGAAAGGATTTATTTCAGGCTTACCATTTTTGTGTGGATGTTTAATCATAGCATGATGGAGCACAGGCTGGGCATCATACCTTACCACAGCAGCTTGGAGGTGGTATCAACAGTAAGATGACTATGGAAAAGGGGAACTGGACTATAACACCCCAAAGCCCCAGGTCACTTGATGAAATTTAACACCTGCTCTTGATAAACTTTCAGAATCCAGGATAGAAACAAACTTCTCCATACTGACCAATGGCAGCCACACAGAGCTTCAGCTGGAAATGCAACCCATGGAAGGGAGAGAATGCTGAGAGACAGAAAGGGAGATAGGAAGCCACCCACTACAGTTGTGGGCCAAGAGAGGTGCATAATCGATAGAAAATTTGGAATGAACAGTATAAACATTTTAGTCCATACTGTTTTATTTGAGTATGTGTGTGAATGTGTATGAGTGCACATGTATATGTGGATGCAAGTGCACGTGTGTGTGTGTGTGTTTGTGGTTTGCAAGTGTGTATATGTGTATCAGTATATGGTCAGCTTCATGTCACTGGGATGAAATTCCAAATCAGGCACAGTTTATGGGAGGAAGGGATGTATTGAAGCTTACAGATCTAGGGGAAGTTCCATAAAGGTCAAAGAAGCTGGTCCCCTTTCACAGGTCCACACAGAGAGAAATACCATCAGCACAACCAAGCACACTTCAGGAACCCCAGGAAGAGCTCAAATACTCTGCATACCTTGGGCTGGAATGCAGACCCACCCCCAGTAACACCTTAGGGCTGGACCCCAGGATCTGCCCACAATGAGATCTCCTCTAGCCAGGCAGCTGGAGATCTAAAGTACATGCTTTAATAAACTGAATCTATTGGGGAACATCCATTCTAACTCCCACAATCAGTGTATGTGTGTGAATACATCTGTATGTGTGGGTGCAGATGCACATGCATGTGCATATGTGTGCATCTGTGGTTTACATGTGTGTGTCTGCGTGTCAGTGTGTGTAAATGCATTTGTATCTGTGAGTGCAGATACATGTGTGTGTGTTGTTAGGCCAAAGGTCAAGGTCCAGTGTCTTTCTCTGTTGCTCTCCACCTTATTCTTTGAGACGGGGTTTCTTTGCGAAACTGGAGCTCACCAGTTTGGCTAGACAAGCTAGTCATCAAGTACCAGATGTTGTACTGTCTGCTTCTCCAGGTCCAGGACTACAAGCACATACAATCATGGAATTTTCCATGGTTATCAGGGATCCAAACTCAGTTCCTCATGCTTGCATGGCAAACACTTTACTGAGCCATCCCCCTAGCCCATAGCCTATTATTAGTAACCTGTATCATTGTAATTTTATATGATTGAGAGAAAAAAGTGTGTGTATGTCTAAATTCTAAGCAGTTAGTTAACTAAGGAGTTGACTATGGGTTTGGGTGATGCATCAAACAAGCACACTGCCTTCCTCTATTTCAGTGCTGTTGCAGTCACTATGGGAGTAAATCAGGAGTGCTCTAGGCTCTGTAATCAACCTCTAAATTACCTAGAGGCATCTACACTTTTCATAGCAAGAACAACTCACAGTGAGTTGTAGAGAGCAGTAGGGCTCTCTGCCTTTTAATTGGTGTTTGTTACCTGCATACATTTAGTGTAGTACAATTTTGTTTACATTGACCATAGTGGCATTTGTTTACTCTTAATGTGATCTATTTTTTTTATCTTTACTGTTTCCTTTGATAGCATTGCTGTTTCTTAGTTTAGTCTTTTGTTGTTGTTGGTTTGTTTTGTTTTCGAGTTAGGGTCTCACTCTAGTGCAGGCTGACCTGGAATTCAATATGTAGTCTCAGGGTGGCCTCGAACTCGTGGTGATCCTTCTACCTCTGTCTCCCAAGTACTGGGATTAAAGGCGTGTGCCACCACGCCTGGCACATCCATTAATCTAGCTACTATCTTCTTTTCTACATTATTGATTTTATTAAGCCAGTTTCATTTTTTATTATTTGGATTTTAAGTGACTCTATTTGTTTTTGGTTCTGATAGTGGAGAGAGACGCATGCTGGTGCTCAGCTCTGTTTCTTATTTTGGTTCAGGCTGAAACCCCAGCCCAAAGGATGGTGCTGCCCACATTCAGGCTAGGTGGGTCGTCCCTCCTCAGAGATGCGGCTCTTAGGCGATTTCTAAATCCAGTTAAATTGACAATAAAAGTGAACAATGATAGTAGGTAACTTGGGGTTCTGAATTTTTATTCCAGCCACACTTGACCAGTAGATTTCTTTTAAAATGTCATGAGTTTCTCCTTATTTCCTAAATATGCAAGATATTTTTCACTCTATTACTTTATAAGAAAAGATATCATCCTCCTGCTAAAAAAGGACTCATTAATTTCTCTGCATAGGTTCTGTGGTCCTGTCTGCATCTTTGGCTTTTTGATGGGTGTTGGAATGATGGTTTCACCGCTTCTTCAAGTGTCAACTTTAGATACCAGTAAGTCTTTGGCTTTGAAAAGATCCAGTTTAAAACAAAGAGAAGTCCAGTGACAAATGCTTTGTGCATTTGGTGCTGTTGTAGAGGGCTAGCAATGATGTTTTTTATTTTATATTTACTTCTTCTTCTTCTTCTTCTTCTTCTTCTTCTTCTTATTATTATTATTATTTTTGGTTTTTCGAGGTAGGGTCTCACTCTGGTCCAGGCTGACCTGGAATTAACTCTGTAGTCTCAGAGTGGCCTTGAACTCATGGCGATCCTCCTACCTCTGCCTCCCAAGTGCTGGGATTAAAGGTGTGCACCACCATGCCCGGCTAGGAATGATGTTTTTTAGAGTTACTGGAAATGATAAAAATGCCTACAATGACAATGAATTATTGAATGATGGTTTGGTTTAATTTTATGGATATGTCTATAAGAACATAGGCTTTTTGAGAGTTTTTCAAAAGCTATTTTAAAATCAAATTATTTTTAAAATACACAGATTTTGTATAACTTCACAGCTCCTCTTTATATGATTATTCCTATAGTAAGTATGGTGACACCATTTTTTTTTTTTTCGAGATAGGGTCTCACTCTAGTCCAGGCTGACCTGGAATTCACTATGGACTCTCAGGGTGGTCTTGAACTCATAGCAATCCTCTTACCTCTGCCTCCTGAGTGCTGGGATTAAAGACGTGCGCCACCACACCTGGCACCATTTTTTCTTTTAGTTTTGACAAAGCCATTCCACTGAGTCTCAAGTAGCTGTCTATATAACAAAGTCTTTATGTTATTCTGGAAATGTTTTCAAAATTTCTTGGGCTGGAGAGATGGCTTAGTGATTAATGGTGCTTGCCTATGAAGCCTAAAAGGACCCAGGTTCGATTCCCCAGGACTCATGTAAGCCAGATGACAAGGTGGCGCATGCGTCTGGAGTTTACATTAAAAAAAATTCTTATTCCTTTAAACTACTAATATAATCACTTTATTCATTCTTTAACAGTTTAATGTTATGATTAATAAACTTGAAATTACTGATACTTTAAGTATGAAAGTAAGTATGAAATGAACATTGCCTAACCATATTTTCTTTCTATTTCTCTCTCTCTCTTTTATTTATTTCTTCTTTTTTTTTTTTTTTTTTTGAAGAAGGAGTCTACATAAAAGCTGAAATATTTGATGGCTCAGATAAACTCCAACACTATGGAAGATGGCCTCACATTTATGTTTTTATGTTGAAATATGCACATTTCACACCCTCTATATTTTCTGGGGTGCTATCTTTTTCCTTTAAGTCAGGAGCAAAACAGAAATTATAAATATAGTAAAAATATCATGGATTCTATGAAGCTAAGTTTATCTGTGTATGATTTCCTTATAAAGTTCACCAAATTTAGAGGATATAAAACCTTACAACCCCTAAAGCTCATTCTCTCTGCATGCAGAATATAAACAAGTACATGGCTGATGATGCAGCCCAGTGTTGGCATGTTTGCCTAGCATGTTCAAGACCCTGGGCTTCATCCCCAGAACTGTTACAGATGAACAAACACCAAAGAATCCAAATGTACAGCATAATTTAATTTAATTATAATAGAACTTTCAACATGATGACACATTACAAATGCAATTATTTAATTTCAAAGTTAAATCTAACATATTATGTGAGGTCCCCATATTTAAGCTGTTGGGTTTTTGCCTTGCTTTATGGAAGTTATAGAAGAATGCTTGATAGCTCTGTAAGATCCCCTGGATACACAGCTGAAAGATTAGGCCTGAGCACTAATGCCCTTTATTAAAAGTTCAAAAGTTGGGCTGGAGAAATGGCTTAGTGGTTAAGCGCTTGCCTGTGAAGCCTAAGGACCCCGGTTCGAGGCTCGGTTCCACAGGTCCCACGTTAGCCAGATGCACAAGGGGGCGCACGCGTCTGGAGTTTGTTTGCAGAGGCTGGAAGCCCTGGTGCGCCCATTCTCTCTCTCTCCCTCTATCTGTCTTTCTCTCTGTGTCTTTCGCTCTCAAATAAATAAATTTTAAAAAAAAGTTCAAAAGTTGACATTTTTGGCAAAGATTTGATTACATAACTTAGTTTGGTATGCCTAAAGATTTCTGTACAAAATACAATATAAATTTAGAAATTGTAAAATATTAGATTTTGTTAGGGGATGTTTTAGTTTATATGCAAAAGAGACTTTAATGACACCCTTACACTGAAACACCATACCAAACTAAAAGCTAATGTCATCCCCAAAATGTACTTCAGCTATTGTGTGTGACATGAAATATCAAATTTTTCCAGCTATGGCTTCAGTTCTGTGCGTACAATCTGTCATAGACATGTCATTGATAGAAAGGTATATAATTTTTACTATTAGAATGTTTCATTAAGATTGGCACTTGTGGGCTGGAGAGATGGCTTAGCAGTTAAGTGCTTGCCTGTAAAGTCTAAGGACCCTGGTTTGAGGCTCCATTCCCCAGGACCCACGTTAGCCAGTTGCACAAGGGGGTGCATGCATCTGAAGTTCGTTTGCAGTGGCTGGAGGCCCTGGTGCGTCCATTCTCTCCCTCCCTCCCTCCCTCCCTCCCTCCCTCCCTCTCTCTCTCTCTCTCTCTCTCTCTCTCTCTCTCTCTCTCTGCCTCTTTCTCTCTGTTGCTCTCGAATAAATAAATAAATAAAATAAACAAAAAAGATTGGCATTTGTATTGTTACCATGAAGCACACCACTTCATAATCAATATTAACATTTGTCAAAAATTATGCAATTCACAATACCCTCATAAATTTGGTTATATGAAGTTAGGAGAGGCTTGAAAAATGTGCCTCATTGTGTGTGTGTGTGTGTTAGTGTACATATCAGTGTGTGTGGATATAATTGTGTGTACAAGTGCACATGAACATGTGTGCATGTGGAGTTTCAGAGGACAACCTCAGGTGTCATTCCTCAGAAGTGTCTTCCTCCTCTTTTTGAGACAGAGTCCTCACTGGCTTAGAATTCACCAAGAAATTTAGACTGTGAGCCCAAGAGATCCTCTTGTCTCCATCTCATTGGACCTGGAATTACAGGCCCATGCCACTACAACCAAGCATTTTATATCTTGAACTCAGGTCCACATGTTTGCAAAGCAAACACCTGGCCCACTGAGCTGTTTTCTAATCTCTAAAATAAAGCTTTTAGGGCTGGAGAGATGGCTTAGCGGTTAAACGTTTGCCTGTGAAGCCTGAAGACACTGGTTCGAGGTTCGATTCCCCAGGACCCATGTTAGCCAGATGCACATGGGGGCACATGTGTCTGGAGTTCATTTGCAGTGTCTGGAGGCCCTGGCATACCCATTCTCTCTCTCTCTGTCTGCCTCTTTCTCTCTCTGTCGCTCTCAACTAAATAAATAAAAATGAACAAAAAAAATAAAAATAAAATAAAATAACAAATAAAGTTTTTATGCCACAGTGGATGTCAGAGAATCTCTACTTGCACACCCAAATACTACTACAGGAATATAGACGTGTAGACTGCCAAAGGCATAGACCTGGATTTGAGGCCTGCCCCTCTCATAGGCTATGAGGTCCACATACTACAGAGGCAGTCTGAAACTCTTGAGGAGAAACAAAATAAGATATTGAAAATGAACAGCGGTAGGCACATCGCCCTATGAAATAGCTATGTAACTTATGCATGGGATATTAAGGCAGCAAATGTGAATTAAACAGCATGTTAATGCTTCTGTCCTGAAAGGAATCTTCACAAGCCATGTACTATTAATTTATTTCACAGACCAGGTGGCCAAGGGCCAAAAATACCCAGGAAATGCCCTTGCGTTCTCTCAATTGCAAGTTCAGTTCCTTCTACGACCCCTTGCTGACGATGTTGGTAGTTTGGGAGTGAGAAGACTAGACCAAAGGTGCAAAAGCAAGGAACGGAAACGGAGTCTTGCTGAAATGGCACCTGGGAGGCTCTGGAGCCCCACGGGCACCCGGTCTGCAGAAAGCCGCTTACTGCTCCCTCTGTTTCTGCAATCATAAGACAACTCATGCCCCCACGTTTCACACATGCCAGCTTTAATGGCAAACCCACAAATGGGTGTGCGTTGCAGACTGGGTCCTTAGCAACTCTAAGAAATCCTGTCCCCAGCCTGGCTCGAGCGGGGTACTGACTTTGTAATTGCATGCTGTGTCCTGGATCTGAATGGATAGATTGGTGAGCCAAATTCGCAATATATATATGGTCTATTTTTTTCTGTAAGTTTTAGGCACATATTTATTTATTTACTTATTTATTTTCTTATTTATGCAAATGTAAGGGACTCACCACGAGCTTCAGGGAACAATTAAGGAGAAAACATACTTAATTCACTTTGAAAAATCAGCCCAGTTCACTGGATAAATCTGGTCAGAAAAACATACTTTTAAGCTAAAACAAATAGTCCCAAACAACAAATCATCCCATTTCTATAAATCCTGCTGTTCATGTTTGACATGATAAAATTATATTTTATTCCTTATTTGTATTTCCATTTTACTTATTTAAAACTTCATGGTATAGGGCTGGAGAGATGGCTTAGTGGTTAAGCGCTTGCCTGTGAAGCCTAAGGACCCCAGTTCGAGGCTCTGTTCTCCAGGGCCCACGTTAGCCAGATGCATAAGAGGGTGCACGCGTCTGGAGTTCGTTTGCAGTGGCTGGAAGCCCTGGCGCGCCCATTCTCTTTCTATCTGCCTCTTCTCTCTCTGTCACTCTCAAATAAATAAATAAAAATGAAAACTTCATGGCATAAATAATAAAATAACTGTTGTTCTGATGACTTTATGATAAGAATCAGTCACCCTCTGTTTTAAATGGGGAATATTTGTAGACTATTATACATGTTCATCTTTCCTATAAATATTTTATAAATATATATAAATATTATGTAGATAGATAGATACATACAGATATAGATATTCATTCACATTCTTCCTTCATTTGGGTTCCAGATCTGACTGTGGGGAGAAATCTTGGGTAGTAAGGCACCCTGAGTTATGCTCATGTGCCTAGGAGCCAACTGTCATTTTTGATACCACACTCAGTCCTGATGCCAGGCCCTCTCATGCCAACAGCAGGAAGGAATTGCAGTGTGTTATGAACAGACAGTGACTTATTAACTTGATAGACGTTTTCTACTTGGGTTTTTCCCTTGGAGTTTTGATTACCTGTCAATTATTTCCCCAAAGGTAGCATCTCATCTGTCTTGTTATCATTTTTTGAAAATCTAATAAGCTATAAACACTTCATCATACCCTGAGGAAGACAAAATAACCAGAAACCTTGTTCATAACAGTGATATTATTTAAAGTACAATTTAAAATCCTCTGCTCATTTATGAATCTGTATTTTTATCACTTTCTTCACAAATTATTACAGAGCCATTGTTACAGGATAATAGGAACCCTATTATTGAATATCTGGGGTGCATTTAAGATATATTTATAAGCCTATGTGCATACTTGTGTGTGTGTTTACATGTAGATTCACATCTGCATGCATGCATATTTCTACATTCCTGACAGTCCACAGCTACAGATATTTGGAAGTATTTAAAACTAATCTTTTTTAACTTTATAATTGTTTTGACATTGTTTTCAAAACATAAGACTTTTCCTAGAGTTTCATGTGGTACTTGAAGTTGAAGAAATTATTAAAAATAATATATATTCAGCAATTTTTATTGTTTGGAAGACAAACCAATTGATGGCAGGAATAGATGAGTAGATTGTAATAGAGAAATAGATAATAGATTGATGTTAGGTGATTGATAGATAATATATGGCAGAAAGATAGAGGATACATGTATAGATAGATGATTGTTAGATGATAAAATGATAGATCATAGGTAGATAGATGATTGGTAAGTAGACAGACAGGTAAGAGACAAGTAGATAGATGATATGTAGATAGATGTTAGATATGGATGTTTGACTTAGTTAAGCAAGGATGTTTATATGCTAAAACTTTTGTGTTCATGAAAATGAATATTTGGTTCCCTAAGCACACTCATTAACATAAAATGGAGAATGATGTCTGTGGTGCAGAGACCTGACATGACTTACTGAGTTGTCCTCACAGGGTACTGGCATCAAGGAAATGGGAGAAGCCATAATTTCTTTATCAGGCACAGCCTTACTAGGAAACTTCAGGGAGTTGACACAAACATGCAAGTGTGGGTAACTTTCCAGTGCATTACATCGTTCAGGACTTTGACCAACTTCACATGAAAGCTCTTGTTTTCTACATGATATTCAAGACTGCCAGGATTCACTATATACAATGAATCATAAAAGTTCATGTTGCCCAGTTCAGGCTCATCTCGAGTTCCAGAGTGAACCCTTCCTTTCCATGGGGCTGTGGAGAGACAGTGACTATCTAGCCCACAGTATGACTTTTCTGTATTGTAGAGTTGTCTGATATGAGAGGATCTATATCTATGATACCTTTCATGTCTAAGTTGTATTTCATGCTCCCATTGGAGCGTAGAAGTTGATATTATTTTGAACAATTGCTTCAGCTTTAAGCACAATATGAAGCAATATTATGAAAAGTCTTAACTTTTGAAAATGGAAAGAGGAAATTGCAAAATCACAAAGATTATCTTTGAATCTGCCAAAGTTGCCCTTAATAAAATTATTAGAAGCATTTATATTATATATATTTATATATAATTATGTATATATATATATATACAATATTTTTTGAAGAAGTCTTAAATATAGCATTAATCAGAATTTCAAGACAATTAAGAAATTAGAGTAAGTTAGGTCATCGAGCCCACTTGGAGCTTGCCTCCCTACTTTTGCCATTTAACTATTCATGATCAATTCCCACTTGTTTACACTGCTGGCAATCATGACATAATACCAGCCACATTGGGAGAGAGATGTTTGCACTCTTCTTTGGAAATGTTGTGATTCTAACCCTACTTTCAAATGGGTTATGTTTGATTTTCATAGAAGAAACTAGATAACCCTATATGCAAGTCATTGGCTGACAGCAATCCTTACTGATCATTCACATAGAGATTCAATTGGTTCAGCAAACTTTGCCAAGTGCATCAGAAATGATAAAATATTGTAAGGATGTGGCTACTTTCCATAAATCATACCTAAATATTACTGTTTCAGATTATTCTTTGCTTGACCTGTATTTTGGCATAAAACTTTAAAGTTTATTTCCCAGAAAAGAATACCTTTATTATTCATTGTAAGAGTATATAGTATAAGAAAATGAAAAAAAAATAGGAGGACGGGAGAAAAGGAGGAATAGAGAAAGAGAGAGGGAGAGAGAGATGTAAAGAATTTATTTGGAGGCCAGGGTAATTCCGGCTAAATTAATTTTCCACAAAATATGTAGGCACTGATGTATGCAGACTGGTATAGATAATTTGTCATTTTTTTCACCTAAATAAAATTGTGAACAGCCCTCGGGGTACACTCTGAACCCCTTGGTCCTTACACACAGAGTCTTGTGGGTTCCTTCCTAATTTTTTCTTTCCATTTGACAGTCACAATGCATCTAGTGATGAGATGGGGACTGCTTTGCTCCCATTTTAGAGATGAGCTCACAGTGGCTGCTGAGAACAATTAGCAGGTAGAAAAGTCCCCCAGATTTTTTTTTTTTTTTTTTTTTTTTAGTAGCACAGGGCATCATTGCTGGGACAGGGGGACAGGATGGACTCACTGGCATCTACAAGGCAGCAGAATGGCAAGGTGCAATCTCTTCTAAGTGGGCTCAGCAGAAGCCCTTCTCAGCAACTTGGCCACCACCATGTAGTAAGTACCTCGGCAGTTCTCTCTCCTGAATGGTCCCCCCTGAAATATGAGATCCGGAAAAATCATGGCTGGCACCACTCAGGCTCCCAGAGACACAACCACACTGACAGCAAGCGGGCTGTTGGAAACAAGCAGCCTTCGGAAACGGATTAAATGCACATACATTTTGTAATGAGTGACTGTAATGAAAGTCAAATGAATTATAATAAAATATGGAGTTTTAAAACAGAAAACTACTCCATGCATAATGTCGCCAGGGAGGGGAAAAAAAAAAAAAACATTTTAACAGTTTTTCACTGCGTGCTATTGTCAAAGTAAATAACTACCCAAGACAAACTTACAAAGTGGTTTCTATTCTAATGTGAAGCAGAAAGTCAGTCATTTAATTTGTTAATTAGTATTATGCCAGAAACTATCTATTCAATATGAAGCAAGTATGTTTACAATCTTATCTGCCATCTGTCTAATAGATGAGAGAATACTTAGGGCTGGATTCTCAAAGAGGGTTGCTGAAAATTTGTTTCACAATTAGCGGAGCAGATTTTTAATTCTGGAAGGGTTTAGCTTGTGTGGGGAGCACCTCCGCTGAGAAGACAGTACATCACAGCCCTGCTACCCGGGAGGAGAGGGAGGAGTCGGCCCCGAACGCATTCCAGCAGATGCTCCCAGATGCAGGAATGGAGACACGCTTTTGAAAAAGATACCCATGGATACTTGATATATCTACACGGATATAACACTAGCTCACAGAAAGCAGATCTGATTTTGCACAGAACAATTTGAAGCCGGGATTTATAGATAACACAAAGCTGTAGCTCCCGACACAGGCGATTTCCGTGCTCAGCAATTTTTTTTTTTCCCCAAGATTTCATATGAGAAAGCTTCAATTAGGCAGCATGCTAGCCATGAAAATGAATTCTCAAGGTGCTTCTAAGTGCTGCCGAAGAGAAGATTTTTAAATCATCATTGGGAAGAGATTTGAAAATAAAATTGGTGGTAAGGAAGCCATGGTAGGAGCTCACTGCTCTAATTCTACACTGGGAGCTGACTTTGCGCTCAGAAGTCCACATGGTCAGTGAGCGCGGAGCAAGGTCTGATCTTGCTCAGCCCTCTCTCCCCTCGGGGACCTAGCGTGCCCCTTGGGAAAGGGTTCTCTAACTCGGCTCAACTCGAGAGGGCTTGATTTGCAGGGTGATTTCTGCTGACTCATGTTGTACTGTTCCTCCTTGTTCATTAAAGGCACTTCAGGTTTCACAACCATCTCCCAGAAGTGCATTCTTAAGAATTTAGCCAAACGCATCGTTCAATGTTTGTGAACCCTCGTGCCTCAGGCCCGTCCATGACTGCCAGTTGCCCTTGTAGCCAGCGAGCTTGGTTTGCGCCTGTGCTCTGAATTTTCAGCTGGCAATTTTAACTCTTGTTAACAAATCAAAATGCAAGTCTCAATATGACATTTACCTGGGCTTAGTTCTCCTCCTGTTATATTTATGAGTACAGCTACCATCAGTTCCCTGCTTCAGCTCATTCATCAACTTCAAGGTCCAAATGCAATACCTATGTTTAAAACCTAACTTGTACATGTTTATCTTGTGTGTGTGTGTGTGTGTGTGTGTGTTTCTCTAGAATGCTCCAAAGATGCACATTTCTTGCAAAGATGAAAGAGATTTTCCCCAGGTGTGGGGGGAACTCTCCTTAATTAATTGTTTTGTGCAGTTTCTTTACCTTTGTTCCCCTCCCCAGTATTTTTCTGGCTGTCCCTTGAGTAAATAGAGTTAGTGTTTATAATGTAAATCATTTTCAAGGCTTGACATCAAAATCCATTGATATTGTGGGGAGCTGCCGCACCGCTGGAAGCTGCTTCCTTCTGAACTTGTTTGGTTTGCTCTACAGAATGACTTTCTGTACCTCATCCTTGAAGAAACCCTGCTGGATGGCCTTGGAGAGACCTTCTTGGAATTAGCATGGCAGCCTCCTGACCCATTGTGACCTAAGAGGTACTGAGGTTCTCTTCCTTTCTTCTATCATGTGCCCCCGAATAATCCAAGCCAGGAAGGTATGAGCGGATCTGGGAATGATTTGGAACATACTGTCGTCTTCCCAAATGTCTCTCCATAGTTCCTAATTATTTCATAATGATCATCTAGCCCTCAGGATGTTAGGAGCATGCAACATTTGTGAGGAAGCTCCCTTTACATCCATTGATAGCCATGTATTTCTTCCTATCATTTAAGTATCAGAACCTTTCCCTCCCCATCAGGATGAAGATTTTTTTTTTTACAGATGCCTCCCCAAGCCAGCCCCCACCCTCTGTGTCTTCAAAAAAAAAAACTGTATTTCTGGCTCGCAAGATTTAGCTTCCCCGGGCACCTGATTCTGCAGACCTTTTGAGTACAATACAGTGTCCAGTAGTGACATTACAGGATTAAGCCTATTGTAGCATTCTGAAACTCAATTCATCTGTTCTTAATGGCGTTTCAATAGTATCCTAGTAACCTCTTCTGCCAAGCTTCGTCTGGTCTGTATTTGCAAACACGGTTAGGAAAAGGCCTTGCATTGAGAGGAAACACAGCTCCATCCTCCTCCGAGCTGTTGGGGAGGTGCAGGCGCCACCGTGGGCAAGCACATTTGCCAACGTGCCATATGGGAGTCATGGCTGGGACTTTTTTTTTTCTAGAATAATTAAATGTTGATGGCAGAGTTCAAATGGATCATTAAAATTCAAAAGTGTAAGAAACAGATTTTTTCTTATGTTGCTGAACGCTCCAGAGGGCTGAATAGTTAGCAGAAGTGAGGCAGGCTGCCGTCCTGTGATCAGCGTGCGTCGGGATGGTGCTAATTTGATCATAATATAGTCATCTCTGAAGATTACAGCTATTCAATTAAATATTCTAATTAACCTGAAGTATTAGGCAAATGATACTAATTACAAATATTCTCCTGAGATTCACAGCAATGAAGATCCCCACTTGCAAGCGATGCTTCTAGCCAATGTTTCGTAACACAATGTCCTATATCATAGGCTTTCAGAATATTAAAATGCAGTTAATTTGCCTAAACCTCATTTGTTTAATGGCATTAGCATTTTGTTTGAAATTGTAATAAACGTACATCCCGCTTTCAAGTAAAATTTAAAATGAGTGTACTCTTGGGGTAACTTAAGACTCCTGTTTACAGACCTGGTACTTTATTCAGTAAGCACAACCGCTTCAGCTTAACTTTCAGCCATTAAACATATTGAAATTGTTTAAAAATGCTAATAATTTGTCTTTTCAAATAAGGAAAAAAAGAGGATATTTTGCAGTAAAATTTCATGATGCGCCCATGTGACGGGTCTCCTACTGTGCGGGCCCTGGTGCTTGAACTTTCATTCCTGTTCCTGGGAGACCACTGCTGAGCTGAGGAAGTGGGGGGGGGATCGCTGGTGGCTTCCGAGGGGCCATTTTCACACAGGGAGAACTCCTCCTCCCTCCAATGCCCTACCCTAGTTTTTCTCTCTACCCTTCGCATTATATTTACCCGAATGAGGCTGGATTTTGGTGTCGCCCACCTTGGATGGCTATCCCAGGATCTCACCTTGTCTGCACATTCTGCCTTTCCCGTTCCCCTCCTTCTTGTGCCTTCCCAGCATCTTTCCCTGAGGCCCAGACCCCACCCCGCACACAAGGCTCGTCTTCAGTGCTCTTGGGGGGAGGGGGGCCAGCAACCCAGATCTGCTGGGTCCTTCTGCCTCTGCTCTACTCATTCCCTGCCGACTCTCTAAAGCTGCATGGCTGGGGCTCGCGAGGCCAGGCCTGCCTTGAGGGTCTTCATACTGCTTTGTAGGACTGGAAGTGAAGAGGCGGGGCTGGTCTCAACCAGCGATTTATGACCCAGTCCTGAGGCAGAGAGGTC
Source organism: Jaculus jaculus (assembly GCF_020740685.1). Lineage (NCBI taxonomy): Eukaryota > Metazoa > Chordata > Mammalia > Rodentia > Dipodidae > Jaculus > Jaculus jaculus. The sequence continues at coordinate 21,563,735 of NC_059103.1, forward strand.
CGATGACTAAAAGCGGAGACACAGGTGGGCATCTGTGGAAATGACTGCGCCTTGTGAGGAGCACCCATGAATGGGGTATCTGACACAGGCTGGATAAATACTGCAATCACACGTTTAATGACATCTTGATAATAACCACAAGGTTTGCGTTAAAACCACAGGAAAGGTAAAGATGAGAAGACCAAGAAGCTCACAGGGGCTGGCTTCCCCTCCGGCCAGCTCTGTGTCAACTGGGAACAAAAGCTACCTCTCCTGTTTATGTGGCCCTGGACATACTCCAACACCCACAGAGGAGGAAGCAAGCTAGGAGATACCATCACTGTACCAGCCTGACACAATGCATGGTGTGCAGTCACATCCTCTGGAGGAGGGAATATGCTAGAATGATTTACCTTTATAAACACTGATGTCATAAAATCACCGTGCAATGCATTCATTCATCTCTCAGAAGCAGAGGAAGTGAGGGAGAGGACTTCCCTTTCTATAAAGGGCACAGGATGAAGTAATGAGCACATGGGGGGGGGGATATATCGCCTCTCAATTGTGGACATTTACAAGGGAGCAAACGCTAAGAGGCTCTGTGTTTACAAGGGGCGGGTTCCCATAAGAGGGGGTGTGAGCCCTCTGTTGCAATGAATGGGCTGGGTGGTGATGCTTGGATTCTCCTGCTACAATTTGCTCCAGGACATATAAAACCTGATACTGAGAAAAGGGCTGGGTTTCCAGAATCACCAGGAGGTTTGAACTTCCTAAATGCCATGACCCTCCTAGGAATGTGTCCATAGCTCCCTAAGGCTCATACACAGCTGCTTGTAAAAGAACAAAGCACGGGAGTTTCTGAGCCCTCATTCGGTCCTGTGCAGGTGAACTCCTGATAGAGGAGGCATCCCCAGAGGGCTCCAGAGTGGATGTGGTGGCTCCATGGGAGCTGGGGTTCATGGGACACCTCTGTATTGCTAGTAGCTAGCCTTTCTCAATCACCAGTTAGTCAAGTAAATAAGCACAGAACAAAAGCAGCATAGAACATTTAAACACAACCTATATTCTGGCCATCTTCTTCAAAGGACACTTGGGTGTTCATCTCCAAATTCACACTCATGGAACTGTGTCCTCCCGAGATGCTGCCTCTGGGCTCTGCTCATCTGTTTCTGACCCCACGGCCCAGGTTCCCCCCCCCCCCCCGCTCTCTGCAAGGGCTACTACTAAAGGGGTTCAGAGCCCCTTGTCTTTGTGCTTGGAAAATGATGCATACGGATGAAATGGGCTTCAACTTGGAGAAGGAAAGACAAAGTGGCATAGCTAAGAGACTAAAAGAGAAAATGTAGGCAGGGCTCCTTCCAAAAGAAACAAAATCAGGGTTGGGGAGATAGCTCAGTCGATGAAGTGCTTACCTTGCAAGGACAAGGACCCGGGTGGCTACTCAGAACCCACATTAAAATAAAAGGCCAAGCTGGAAATATTGCACATGCACAACGTGTAGTCCCAGTGCTGGGGAGGCTCACACATGAGGCTCCCTGGGGCTCTCTGGCCGGTCAGTGTAGCCTATTTGATGTGCTTCTGGCCAGCGAGAGTCCCTGTCTCAGTAAAGGTAGATGGCATACCTGAGGGTGACGCTTGGGCTGTCCTCTGACATCCAGAAACACGTGCACTCAGATGCACCCACTGCACATGAAAACACACACACACACACACGCACACACACTATGAAACACAATTGGAGGACTGTTACTTGAAGCATTATACGCTCCTTAAAGTGGGAGATTGCCAGTCCTGGAAGGCTGTGTTCCTTTACTGCTTTCCAAGCATGGGGTGTTAGAATGCCGTAGGATGAGCGTTCCGAGCGCAGGCAAGCTGCCAAGGGCCATGGCAGCATGGCATAGTATACAGCCTGTGTGCTGAATGTTCTCCTTTTCTCCCCTGACAATTAACAAGACAAATGCTGCGCAGATGAACGAAGAACTTGGGTATTTTGTTGGATAATTTGACTTTGTTTCCTGTGAAATAATTGTTTTAAAAAGTCACTCCTCTGATTTTCCTGTTCTGCATGAAGGTATTTACACAGCAGTAGATTGCTTTGTTTTACTCACTTATTTGAGAGAGACAGAGAGAAAGAGACAGACTGAGAGTCAGTGTGGTCACATTAGGGGCCTCTTGCCACTGCACACCAAGTCCAGATGCATTTGCAACTTTGTGCATCTGGTTCAATGTGGGTATTGTGGAATCCAACCCGGGCCTTCAGGCTTTGCTAGCAAGCGTCTTTAGCCACTGAGCCATCTCTCCAGGTCCCCAGAAGTAGTTTTTAGTTGACATGGTCTGTATCCATATAAAAGCGCCCTGAGGGATTGAGTAACTGACATGAAGGATGTCAATACTGACCCTTTTGAAAGCACACCTTCAGCCAGTGACCATAAGAAACCACCAGTATGGAGACTGTAGTCTTCTGTTTCTTAACCTCATGGGTCCCCTCAATAGGACTTTATTCTCTCTTGAAGCCACTAGCTGCCCCCATTTTGATTCTGAGGCCACCAGGGCACTGGGACCCCTCTGTGCTTTTCTCCCAGCACGTGCAAAGCCAAGTTCAGTGAGGAGATAGACACCGGCACCTCCAAGTGCCAAACCGCTTCTACCTCTCAATTGCCCTTCTAGCAACTTCAGGATTCTTTCCACCAAAGTAGGGCCCCAGATGGACACATTCCCTGTGTGTGTCCATGAGGTGTGTGTTAGGGGTTCACAACTCACACTTCCACTGAGCAAGGGGTGCTGGGAATCACAGCCAGCTGTTTGCCACAATGAGGTGTGCACATCTCTGGATGTGCACAGTATAGAGAATGTCTGCTGTGTGCATGGGAAACCAGAAATACAAACACACAACCCCACAGGACCCTGGCATCCACCAGAGGCAAATGCATACAGAAGAAGTGGGCTGGGTGGAGGCGGTTGAGTGGACAGGCTCTGAAGTAAACTATTTTGTGACATGTTTTTATGACATAATTATATTGATCTGAAATACGCTCATCTGGAACCACAACCTTTTATCCCCCAAGAAGGAGACCCGAGCCCGCATAATCTTTTCAATCACTTGATATTCATAGTTTTACTCAAAGGTCTCTGAATATGTCATGTGTGTAATACTGATGCAAAATTTGGCAGGGTAGTCACTACCAGCAATATGTTTCAATAAGGTAATTTTCTCCCTGCCTAAGAACATCAGCGGGGTGTAATCGGGAACAAAAACAGAGTATGACATCTTATTCAAGCATACATCTGGAAGACAAAACTATACTTTATTAAAGGAAAATGGGATTTCAGGATTGTTTTGACAAGCGGTGGAAATGTGCACCTCAGTTTACATATAGTGTGGAGTGGAGATCTGAGAGGTTTGAGCAGCCCTTGGAGAGCAGTGCCTGCCGGGCTGACAGATACCGCCTGGGCACCAGGCTCTGGAGCAGACCAGAGCTGAGGAGGAGCAGAGCAGACACCATATGCATGTCAGCCTTCCGCTCACTGCTGCTTCCTCTGGAGTCCTGCAGGTAACTTTTCTTCCCCTTTAAAAAGTCAGCCTATAGCAATACAGCCTGTTTTCCATTTTATTTATTTATTTATTTTTTTGAGGGTCAACCTAATTCTCTACACGCAAGGGGAAAAGAACACATTCTTTGACCTTCCTAAATCAATTTAAGCATTGAGATTTAAAATAAATACTGAAAATAATGTCAGATTTTAAAATACCAGCTGCGCCCACACACTTGCCTTTTCTGCAAATCAACTGTTTTTACAGCCTTCCACAGCTTTACGGCCCCCGCACAGAGCTAACCTGGGACCACACGGCCCTGCCCCTGATTCTGGTGGGCGCTTTCCTACATTTCTGCTTCAAAATGGCCCAAACACTCGCCATTTCTGTTACTGGAAGCAGCGTGAATTCCGAGTTAATCACCTTACAAATGTGTTTGTGAAAACCAGGCAGAGCCAGAAGTGTGCGCCCAGCTCTGTGACTGGAAATCTTGCAGGGCAAGTCCTACTGTTACCCTATTCAGCAGAACCTCCCCTACAATGGAATCGACTTGCTTTTTTATTTTTATTTTTTTTCTTAAGGAAATATCACATCTGATTAGAAAGGGAATAAAAATATTAAAAATCAAATTAAACATGAGACAATTTAACAGAGATGAAAAATAGATTGAAGAAGAAAAAAAAAAAGATAAAAGATAATAAAGAACTCTCCCCTACACACATTACCGGCAACAGACTCAGTTGTAATCCTGTATTTCTCAACAAATAATTTTCATATTACCAGGTTTGAGCACTGCCTTATTTTCAAAGATCATCCATGTGATTTATTTTTCTCTGAGTTTGGTGGGGATAGAGAAAATGGATCAAAAATCAGATCTGAAATGTTTAAATACAAATAAATCGTGGCAGTGAATTCCTGAAGTGAGCTTGCAGGTTGGGTCTGGGGAGGCTCCCGCCTGTCTGAGGACCGTCCTTCAGCATCATGACTAGGAGAACAGGTCCCATTGCTACAGTGTCTCCGCTCAGAAGTACCAGGAAGTGTGCAGCTCTGGTTTCGCTAGTGCAGATGCGGGTCTCTGAGATGTCTTGTCGGCCAGCAGCAAAATAATTGAACTATTGTACAGAGCAGACCAAGAAGATACAACTGCTGAAAATAAGAGATGTTTCACACACATTTTTAACAGTGCTTTTTTTTTTTTTTTTAAAGGCACTTAGGGCCTTTTATGAAAGACAAGATTCCACATAAAATAAGAATAAAAGAGCAGGAAGAAGGAGACTCTTCAGCTCCGGAGCCTCGCTCAGTTGTTACCCTCTGGGCATGCAGAAGGTGTCCACGCTGCCAGCAGATGCCTCTGTGGTCTGTGCCAGACCATCCTAGCTGCTTTGTGCATATTGAAAATGCTCAATGTGGCAGTGCAGAAGCAGAGGGAGGATGTCTTTGGCAAACTTCAGCTTTGGGGATAGGGTGGTCGCAAAGGGAGGGGGCATGGGCCTCGTGGACAGTGGCAGGTACCTGCCCCAACTCCAGATGTCCTGCCTCCAGATGCCGACAGGGAGCTCAAGTGAACTCTGGGTATGTGGTATTGATTACCCTTGTGACATTTCATCCAGCTAAAGACAAATGTACTTTTGACTTCTGTGGCTTCTATTAGAGGTCTTCGCAGTCTGTGAAACAAAAGAGAAGGGAAGGAGTTTTCCACTGGAAAAGGGCTGTGCCTGCCGGCTGGAGTCTCTGGTGCCCTTGCAACAGCAGAGCCTGGCCTTACGCTGGAGATCTAGATGCTAAAATGGAGCTGCATTGGCTCAACATGATCTGCTGCTATCTCAGTATTTAATTCACAATCGGATGCATTTCCTTTCTCGAAGTACAGAATGTACAGCAGACCGTCTTCTCTATGGAATATACAGAAAAGGTGAAACCATAACTTGATTACAGCCATATGATTTGAATCATTTTTGAACTTCTACTATGTAGCATTCAAACAATGTGTATTGATAGCCAGTGAAAGAAAAAAAATGAAAGCACTCTTAGATTATGAATGTTACCTTCCATGTCTGTACTCTGGCTTTCTTATTTCTTAAAGAGACTTTTTTTTTTTTTTCCCCCTCACTAGCACTTCACATAACCTGTTGGGATCATTTTCTAACACTTGGAACATGAAGAGAAGGGCACAGAAAAGATATGAAGGTTTTTCTTTTTTTAAAAAAAAAACATATTATTTATTTATTTGCAAGCAGAGAGGAAGAATAAGAGCCAGGATGAGAAGAAGGGGTTGGGCGAAATGGGCATGCCAAGGTCTCCTACCAGGGTAAATGAACTCCCAATGCAGGCGCCACTTTGTATATGGCAATAACCTAGGTATTGGGGCTGGTTGGAGGAGATCTCGTTTTCTGGAATAAAATCTAATTACTTGGTTATAAATTAGAAATTAAAAAGAATTAAAAAGATGCAAAGATACAAACACATATATACACATATACATTTTTTGAGACAAAATCTTAATGTTGCCTGGATTGTCCTTGAACTGGCTGTGCAACTGAGGATGATTTTTGAACTGATTCTTCTGCTTCTACTCCCAGGTGATGAGATCACAGGTGTGTATTACTCATCAGGTCATTACTGTCTTTATCTTTGGCACCTTTCTGGAATCTGTGACAATTTTATAAATCTCCTTACCCCCAAGGTAAACTTTCAAGTTGGGAGGAAAAATTTTTTTTCTCAGTTTTTGTTAACATTTTCCATGATAATAAAAAATATCCATAGTAATACCCTCCCTCCCCCCGGACAATATGTCTTTAGTTCATGTTTCTTGCTTTGTTTTTTTTTCCCTTTACACAACCCTTTTTATTGAAAAAATTTCATACGCGTATGTCGTGTATTTTGATTATAATCTCTTCCCACTACTTTCTCTTGTTCTCTTCACCCACCTCCTTCCACAGAGACCCTTCTTCTTTCCAACTTGTACTTTGGAGAAAGAGTAAAATACATTCTTGAAGACTGATTTCTATTTTCAGCTTTACTTTGATGCTTAAAGCAACATAACCTTTTGTGTGCCAGACTCTTATTAGTTCATTTTGAGGTTTTCACCCACCATCAATTCTTAATCCAGAAACTCATGTCAGGAGTTTCCTGGCCTCAGTGCTGTAAGCCTGCATGCCGAGGAAGACCCCAGGGAGAAAGGGCGCCCTTCAGATTTGTCATCAGGCGCTGCATCTCCTGGATGGGTACTTGGCCGGCCACATATGAGGATTCCATGCCAGCACCACTACACAGTTCTTCAAGGGAATAAAGAACAAAATGTGCTAGTCATAATGGACTTACTGTATGGCACTTTGCATCCACTGAACCCTTTCTGGAAACTATAACTCTTTCTTTTATCAAATGAAACCAAGCTGGGTGGTAGCTGTGCTGGTGATGTTAAACTTTGAGTTCAGATATGTGTCCATGTCACTGAACTTCCAATCTTTGTGAGCGAACCTGGTGAGCTCTTGCACAGTGGTAATGCTGACATACCAATCAGACTTGCCTCCTTGCACTATCCAGAAGTCTTTAAATTTCCAGAAGGGTTTTCTAACACCAGAGGGGATCTGTGTGGGTCTGGATACAGCATGGGATTCACCCTGCAACACCTGAGATTCTTGCATTTCCATTTCCTCTGCAGCTGAGGGGTCCCACCTTCCATTCTCCCCAGAAATTCGGAGGACACTCTTTCCATACCCAGATCACCTTTTCTTGGGCATATCCTGCAGATGCATTCCTCTCCCAGCTACATGATCGGGATGTTGTTAGAGCATCCTAAGATTCCCTTCCCACCTGCCCCTTCCAATGTGAAGCTCTACCTCGTACCAAGTTCCCCCATCAACCCTGCTCTTCCACAGATGAAGATTGGCACCACATGGCTGTAGGTGTCAAAGCCTCGCCTTGCCTCGCCCACTGCTGGGCTCAGGTTTTCACTCACCTATGCTCTTCTCGGGTCCCCTGGCTCAGCCCTCCTAAAACACAGTCCAACCAGGTGTGGTGGTGCACGTCTTTAATCCCACCACTTGGGAGGCAGAGGTAGGAGGATCACCACGAGTTTGAAACCACCCTGAGACTACATAGTGAATTCCAGGGGTCATCCTGGGCTAGAGTGAGACTCTACCTCTAAAAAAAGTAGTCCGATTGTCCTTCTGGGTCCTGAGTTCTGAGTGACAGTTGGCTATTTCCTACATCCTCTGTGGCAAGAGGACTGTCTCATCAGAAAGTGACCTCAAGATGCTGAGGCCCACACCTACCAAGTGACATATGTGAGCCACACAGGTGCAGACTATTTGCATGCAGGTGGGAAGAAGTACTCGCCTAGGCCTTCCAGAAACCCCATCTCCTGGCAGGGACCCTAGATGCTTCACCTGCCTTCAGACTCTGCTGGGCTTGACCTGGTCCCAGATGCTAGAGGCTCTTTTACACCACATGTCACACACGTGAATACATGCACACATATCAACACTCATGAACACACACAGCACACACAGGTGCATGGATGCACATGAGCATAAACATACATGTGAAAATGTACAAACTCACAGACCCTATCTGTGCCACACATACACACAGTCATTTATAGAGATACTCATAAACTTCATGCTCTGACATATACGCACATGCCACACACATACACCACACCTCATCCCCCCTCATACCCTAATATGCACACAAAGACATGCCACATAACATACACAAACATGAATGCCAACCACATGCCTGGACACAGATGCCATGAATACATCTCACCATGCTCTGGATCATGTGGAAGATGCCAGGTTCTGCCAGCACACCTTATGGCTCTGGGGGGTGTAGATGCAGGTTGTCAGTTGGTGCTGTGGGGGTGGTGCTTCCTATAAGACTCATAGAGGTTCTGCAGAAGGTTAGCATTCCCCCCAACTTTGTCATTTCAAAAAGTGGCAATAGGGGTTAGAGAGATGGCTTAGTGGTTAAAGTGTTTGCCTGTGAAGCCTAAGGACACAGGTTTGATTCCTCAGAACCCACATAAGCCAGATGTATATGGTGGCACATATGTCTGGAATTTGTTTGTAGTGGCTGGGAGCCCTGGCATGCCCATTTTCTCCCACCTTCTCCATTAAATAGATAAAAATAAAATATTTTTAAAAGGTGGCAATGAATCCATGGACCAGATATATTCCTTTGTGTCTCACTCAGGACCTCATGGGTGGAAGCACACAGTATGTACTTCATAAAAATTTAGTGAAAAGGATGATATAAGTATTTTGTCATTGAATTTATGTTTCATTTAATATGAAGTTTTATTAATTCAATTGTCACTTAAAGAGTGTTGCATATGGGATGAAGGGATAGCTCAATGGTTAAGGTACTTGTCTGCAAAGCCTGAAGACCTGAGTTCAGTTCCCCAGTACCCATGTAAACCCAGATGCACAAAATGGCACATGTGTCTAAAATTTGTTTGCAATGGCTGGATGCTCTGGCACAACCCTTCTGTCTCTCATTTTCCAGTATCTCTCTGTGCTTACAAATAAATAAATGAAATTTTTTTTAAAGAATGTTACATCAGGTCATACCATAAGCAGAGCCAATAGATTACCCACTGCATGCTATAAAATTTTTGCCAGGTATAGCACTGACAGAAACCTAATACCTAGAATCCACAAAGAACTAAACAATTAAAAAATCAAACAACCCACTCCAAAAATGGGGCAGAGAACTGAATAGGGAGTTCTCAGAGGAAGAAATACAAATGACTAACACACACTTAAGAAAATGTTCAGCATCCCTAACCATCAGAGAAATGCAAATTAAAACAACTATGAGATTACACCCTACTCCAGTAAGGATGGAAATCATTAAAACCAAAAATCAGCAAATGTTGGTGAGGATGTGGGGAAGGAGGAACCCTCATTCAGTGTTGGTGGGAATGCAAACTTGTACAGCCACTATGGAGAGTAATATGTAGATTCCTGAAATGGATGAACATAAAGTTACCAACAGACCCAGTTATTCCCTTACTGGGTATTTACCCTAAATGGTCCATGCATCACTACAGAGATATTTGCTCAACCATGTTTCTAGCTGCTCAATTCATTATAGCTAAGAACTGGGATCAACCCAGGTCCCCTGATTGGATGAATGGAAAAAGAAGTTGTGGTACAATTACACAATGGAATTCTACTCAGCAGTAAGAAAAAAAAAAATGATACAATGCAATTTGAAGAAAAGTGGAGAGATTTGGAACAGATCATACTCAGAGAACTCACCTCACGCAATCACAGAAAGACAAATGCTGTATGGTGTCACTTGTCTGTGGTTTCCAACCTGAACCAGCTGGAGGTGCTGACATACTCGATGTGGCAACTCAAGGCCCAGACAATAGGGATGGAAAAGTTTGGGGAAGGGGGAGGGAAGGATGGGGAAAATCAGACATGAAACTAAATCCAAAATTAACTGGTACCATAAAAACCTTTATCCTTGGAGATAGACTAAAACATAATCCTCAACAGAAGTAAGAGGGGAGTACATGAACAACGGGCCCTGGAGAGGGCGAGATGAAGCCTAAGCTTTTTTGGCCAGGCTTGGGGGCACACGCCTTTAATCCCAGCACTCGGGAGGCAAAGGTAGGAGGATCACCGTGAGTTTGAGGCCACCCTGAGACTACATAGTGAATTCCAGGTCAGCCTGGGCTATAGTGAGACCCTACCTCAAAAAACAAACAAACAAACAAAACAAATAAACAACAAAAAAAGGTTTTAGTCTCTGGCCTGTAACTCCCAGTACTAGAAACTGGTTATTACCCAAAATGAGCTATTGATCAGAGAGACCTGCAAGAGCCCCCAAACAAGACAGGTTTCTGTCAAAGCACTTGATTACACACGTGAGGCGAAAGGTAAGACCCTATTGCTGAAGACACCATATGCTGCTGACACAGAACATGGAGAGGCCTGACTGGAATCTAGAAGAGAGCCAGTCCCCAGGTAGCCTAACTAGTACTGAAAAGTGCTACCTGAGCTACTGGGGAAAAGTGGCCAACAACGGTCTGAGCAACCAGAGGTCTAAGCTACTTATAAGAAAACACCCTGACAGGATGTACACGCAAGTGCAGTAGTGGCATACCTTTCTGACTGGCTAGAAGATCCACTAAATGTAAGGAATCCCATATCTGGAATTGGGAACCAGATCAGAATGCTATAGAGACAAAGATTATGCTCTCCAGTGTCAAGCTCTCACTGGTCTTGGCCAAAAGAGGGGTTACAGACATCAAATTATCCCTAAATTAAAAATGCTTATCCCATTTAAACTATGCTGTCTTCACTCTCCAGTGGAGAGTCTGTTCTTTCTCAGAAAGTAGTGAAACTGGAGGACATAAACTACCTCTCACACTTCAGACAAGCCACAGCTGAAATCACAGAGGAATTGTTGAGACTAACATGAATGCTGCTTTCATGCTGAACCTGATAATCAGCACCATGATGAAGGAGACAGACCCTGAGGATACTCAACACTTAGCACAACAGAGGTCCAGAGGCTCCTAAGAACTCATCACTGAAGTAGAGTTAAAACTCACCCACCATGGCTCAGGGAATTTTGCAGAAGAGGGGCAGAAAGAGTGTAAAAGCCACTGGTTGAGACAACATGCCCAGAGGCATTCCCTGCGCCCCCTCAAAATAACTGACTGCTGTTCCCACAACACATAAACTACAACCCCATGGGGAATAACTGCAACCCCACTGAGGAGGGTCCCCAGTAGAATGGGGATTGGGATGAGGGAAAAGAGGGTACCAACACATGATGGATCCATACGAAATAAGTTGTTAATAAAATAAGGTTTTTTAAAAAGAGAGTTACATGTGTGGAATAATTTTTCATTGAAACTCTTATGACAATGATGTTTGATGTATCTGACCAACAGTCATCATCTTTTAGTCATGTGAGGAAACCACCAGAGACAGCAGTTTGCATGCACTATCTATGACAGGTAGCTATTGCCACTGAAGTTACTCACACCAAACCTTATAAAGGGAGAGTGTTATGTAGGAACACTGCATACCATGGACACTGCAAGGAAGGGTCTTACTCATGGTTATACACTAGAGATACTGGAATTCTGAACATTTTGGAGTGATGCAAATGTGATTTTTGAAAGAGGAGTTTTTAAAACTTCAAGTCCATGGTTGAATGCATTAAGCAAAAATGACCCTTAAATTGGAATTCTGGAATTCTCTCTTTTCTAACTTGACTTCAAGCTCCTACGAAATAAAATTATATTTCTGTCTTTCCATTGACCTTGCTCAATATAACCTTCCTGCTCAAGGAAGAGATGAGGTGGAATTATGGGGCCCCGACGCCTCCATGACAGCCCAGGTTGCTCATTCAGACCATGAAGCATGATGATCCAACTGGGGCAGATCCTGTCTCCTCTGGGGCTGTCCCTGTCACAGGACACCCGTTGCAATGCCAGTGGTCACTCTTCAGCCAGGGAAGGCTTGCTTGTTCCTCCACCTCACGGTCTTTCATCATATCCCCTCTTTGAGTGACGTCAGCAATTCATGGGTTGTCAGGAAAGTTGGTTAGAGCTGAGTCTTCAGCGACCAGATCCTGATCCACCTGTGGTGAGAGGGGGTGGGGACTGCACATCTGCTTCAGACACTGAGCCAGTCATGCTAAGCATCTTGGTAATCCTGTCAAACCCGAGTGGACTTGGAAGGATGTAACTTCCAGGGCTTTCTCCACTCTTGCCTTTCCCTGTCTTGGGTAAGTTCATCTTAGCAACAGACACTGGTTCTTCCCCTCTAGGAAGTGTAGGAAAGAGGGTATCCTTCCTTCTGGGTGAGTGCTAAGGGTGGGGTGGATAGCATGCACCCTTGGGGCTGTGTTCACAAGCAGGTCCATGACAGAATTCAAGAGGCTATTGCACTACAAGCTGCATTCCACTATGCCCTAGAGTATAGTTTACCAAAATATGCCCTGGTATAGGCCTTCTTAAACTGTTTCTACTCCCTACCTCTTTCTGTCCCTGAAATTTCCATACTACCTTAGGCATGTATGATTATAAAATAGGAACATATATGAAACATTTACTGAGAATAAATCATAAAAGAAGTTTAGTTTAAAACCATTTCTTTTGGGTACACGTGGCAGAAAGAATTTAAGAAGGGGTACTGTGAAGCATTGCCCCCACCCCTTATGCTACAAGACTTTCATGACCCCACAATGAATACTGGCAATCCCACAGAGAAGGGCCCTCGATGGAATGGGGTGGGGGAGAGAGGACACAAGAGTGTAACCCGATGGGAATATGACCAATATGCAATATGTTCATGCGATAGAGTTCTCAATTAAAATAAATGGAAGCAAATTTGCATAGTAATGAGATGGATGCGATTGCTTATTTTTTTCCATGAATTAAATTCTGGCTGGTGATTCGATACTATAGGATGAGAGCATCTTTAGTGTTTTTTCAGAGTTGATCGATGGTTTGGTTTTTGAATTATCAATGCGGAGAACTGTGATTCATATAAATACATAGAACAAAATGGCGGAGCATGTGTAAGGCCATTTCTGAACTTGTCGAAAAGTCTGTCATAATCCCACCCCGAAAAACTCACTTCACAATTGTTATGAAACTCCAGTCAGCAAATCGGACAGCAATTAAAAGAAAAATCAAACATTCTAGCATATTCCAATCCAAAGTTATACTCATTTAATGCTCAAATGCTGAGGGACGAGGGTACAAAAATATCAAAATCTTTGTTTTCCATAATGAAACTCACGTGTTTCTGTAAGAACAGAAATCTTTGTCCAGTAAGTACAATTCGTTACACACAGTGGTCTTGAATCTGAGTGGAGGTGTTTCAGGCAGCAGGCATTGGCACTGCATGGTGTGACAGCCTAGCTAATACGTACTGGGAGTTAAGACTCAGGGCCACAGAGAAGTCCCGTGATCCAACATGAAAGAGTGCTGCCACAATCACCTCGAATTCATGATGCATTTGATTTTTCAATTAATTTTTGGTAGTTGCACATTCTGAAACCTTCCTCATTGTTCAATTTAGTATGACCCGTACATTCAGTTACGCAACTCCATACGGGATTGTGACCCACGGTTTAGGAAGCTATGCCCCCCTCACCACAGGTGGATCAGGATCTGGTCGCTGAAGACTCAGCTCTAACCATCAGTGAGCTTTCCTGACAACCCATGAATTGCTGACGTCACTCAAAGAGGGGATATGATGAAAGACCGTGAGGTGGAGGAACAAGCAAGCCTTCCCTGGCTGAAGAGTGACCACTGGCATTGCAACGGGTGTCCTGTGACAGGGACAGCCCCAGAGGAGACAGAATCTGCCCCAGTTGGGTCATCACGCTTCATGGTCTGAGTGAGCAACCTGTGCTGTCATGGAGGCGTTCATTTCTAGCGAATGCAACTGCGACTTTCCTCACTGCATTTTAACTGGATTCAGTGCAACCTGAAGTAAAAGTTGTATCCTCTATTGGCCAGGTCGCAGAGGGGTAGGAGCAATGACATGTGACCCACATGTCACCTGTACCATATGCCACCTTCACTGTATCCATGGTACTCAGGGACCACAGCAGTTGCTGAGGTTCAAGGGAAAATTGTCACTTTTCTCCAGCACTGAATTATCTGAGAAGAGGTCTTGTCGGAACGTTCTGGGTGATGTTTACTTCTGATGATGATGGTGATGATGATGATGATGATGGTCTGAGAATAATGCTCCGTCAGTCCAGACTTTAAGCCCATCCACACATATTTTAACTTGCCTCTGCCTGTAGAGCGGGTTGCGGAATGATGAGCAGATGCAAAGGCCTGTGAAGTATAAGAATTCCCTTGATCCAGGGAATTTCATGCATATACAATCCAATCATACTTTAATGATGTGTGATGAAAAATGTGCATAGAGGTCCTTTTGTAAAGCAAATGATGATTCCCCATTTGTTAACCTTTCTAGTTTTTGCATGTGTATGTATGCATGCATGCACATGTGTGCATAAGTATGTGTGTGCTGGAGTGTGGAGACAGTAAGAAAGCCTTAGTTAGCATCCTCAGAAACATCATCCACCTCAGTGGCAAGGGGCTTACCACATAGGCTCGTCTGGCTGGCCCTTGAGCTCCAGGCATCCTCCTGTGTCTGCCTCCCAAACACTGGGGTTATAGCCACATGCTTCCATACCTGGCTTTTAAATTTTTTTTAAATATTTTCTGTTCATTTTTTATTTATTTATTTGAGAGCGACAGACACAGAGAGAAAGACAGATAGAGGGAGAGAGAGAGAATGGGCGCGCCAGGGCTTCCAGCCTCTGCAAACGAACTCCAGACGCGTGCGCCCCCTTGTGCATCTGGCTAACGGCTTTTAAATTTTTATGTGGGTCCTGGGGATTAAACTCAGGTTCTCATTCTTGTGACGTGGGTACTTTACTCACTGAACTATCTCCAAAGCCCTAACTGGTACTTTCTAGACTTACATATGTAGCTTCTTTGAAGTACTTTCTTCTGTGTAAGACAACCAGGTATATACCCACAATAACCCCCACAAAACCAAGAGTAGCCTTGAGTCTCATTGCATGGGAATTCTGTTTACAACCCCAAGAGCCCTGTTGGGAATTGTGTGTGTGTGTGTATATGTGCATGGTGTTTGTGGCCTATGCATGTGTGCAGAAGAATATGGATCTCAGAGGAGAAGGTTGGGCATTCTTTATCACTCCCGTGCTGGTTCCTTGAAACAGGTTCTGTCTCTGAACCCCGAGATGCCATTCTTTGGTCAGATTGGCTAAGCAGTTAGCCTCAGTAGTTCTCTTGCTTTTCCATGGGCAATAGCACTAGGGTTACAGGAATGTGGGACCATGCTTAGCAGTTTATGGGAGTGTTGAGGAATTGAACCCGTGGGGGTAATCAGGCCCTTATTGCTTACCCACTAAGTCATCTCCCCAGCTAAGGAAGCTTTTGGTTTCAGTTAGGAATAAGAAGCCTGAACTTTGTTGGCCTTGTACAAAGCCTCACTCTTCCTTCCCATGACTGCAAGATGTCTTCTAAGAAGCATGTTTAGCCAATGGCCTCTCTGCTCATTAGCAACTCTCAGCACATCAGGATGGTGTTTATTCAGCTTGGCAGTGATATATAATGCTTATGTTTACTCTCTGCTCTGAAGGCAGATTGCTTTTTTTAAAGCATAGTTTTGGTATACAAATGTCTTAATGGATGAAGTTAAAAAAAAAATCCCTAAGACCTGGTAACTTGAGTGTAGTCTACTGATGTGGTGATTTATTATGGGCTAACTGCTTGGTTTCTAGGGCTTTGTGGTGATGGTTTTGATTGTTAACTTAACTGGATTAAGAATTATACAGGGTATTAATGAGGCAAATCTTTGGGCACATCTGTGAGGGTGTTTCTGGAGGGGATTAAGTGAGGTACAAAGATCCACCCAGCATGTGAGCAGCACCCTTGTCATTGGCTGGCAAGCCTGGACCAAGTCAGAAGGGGAATAGGAGAAAGGCAGCTGAACGCCCGCCATTCTCCTTCCTCTCCTTCCCTGTCTACTGAGATGCGAGCAGGCAGCCCTGCATTCCTGCCGCCACATCTGAGAGCTGCTTCCACCACCACGCTTTTCCCCCAGGCTATGAGCCAAAACAAGCGCTTCCTCTCTTACGTGACTTCTAGTCAGGTGTTCGGTCACAACAAGAAGCAATGTTACCAATACGCTTGCCCAATGTACATGTGGCTGTTCAGTGGATTGACCACACAGGCTCCCTCAGGTCCAGTTTACTTGACAGGGAGTCTTTTGTGGCATTTATATTCATGAAGCTATCCTGGATCTCTTTGGATTATTGTTTTAATAGCATATAACTTTCATATATATTTTTTTTGAGATAAGGTCTCTCTCTAGGCTAGGCTGACCTGAAGTTCATTCTGTGTTCTGAGGCTGGCCTCAAACTCATAGTTGATCCTCCTATCTCTGCTTCCCAAGTGCTGGGATTAAAGGTGTGTGCCACCACACCCAATTAACTTTACTTTTAGCTTATGTTTGCCTTTTATTTAAAGTGATGTTCCTATGATCAGCATGTAGTTGGGCTTTGGTCTTAGTCCAACATGATAGGTAATCATAAACTTCATTAATTTCTAGTAATCATTAACTGCATTAATTACATGAGAGATAATTGTGCTGGTGGTTTGAATGCTAAAAATAAAATTTCCTTAGCCGGGCGTGGTGGCGCACGCCTTTAATCCCAGCACTCGGGAGGCAGAGGTAGGAGGATTGCCATGAGTTAAAGGCCACCCTGAGATGACAGAGTTAATTCCAGGTCAGCCGGGACCAGAGTGAGACCCTACCTCATAGCCTTAGGTGTTTGTGATTATGTTTTATACTTAGTACTCAGCTTGGAGTGTTTGGGAAGTGGAGGCCTGCTGGAATACGTGTGTCATCGGGGGTGGACCTGGAGGGAGAGTCCAGCCCTCTGTGTTCAGAGTCAGATCTTGCTTGCTTGCCCTACCTTGTCTAGTTGTCTCTCAGCTATAGCTGTATGATGAAGTGAGCCAGCTTCCTCTGCTATGGCGAAGCTTCCCCTGAGATCTGTAAGCCTGAAATAAACCCTTTCCTCCCATCAGCTGTTTCTGGCCAGGTGTTTGCCCCAGCAACAAGAAGGTAATTACAGCACCAATCAACAATGTGGTTGGCTAAAATACATTTAATAACATTTTTTTAATTTGCTGTAGTGCTTATTGCCTTCACACAGCATATCCACTGCCTCATAGGTTGACCTCAGATTTTTTCCACTTATGTCTATGGCTGCTCTCATTGGCCCTTGTGTTATTTTCTTTATCATGTATTTTATTTGTGTTCGTGATGGTTAATTTTCATTGTCAACTTTACTGGATTTGGAATCACCATGGAAACACGCCTGTGGATGTTTCTGGGTGTTAACTGTAAGGGCATTTTCCAGAAGGTTTAACTGAAGGGGGAAGACTCACCCTAACTTTGTGTGGTACTATCCCATAGCATCCTGAGAGCAGAGAACTCAGGGTTCCCACCTCACAATACCACCCTGGAAAGGACATGTGACTTCATACCCTAAAAGGCAACAACACACTCAGCTTTCTGGCACAAGGGCTTGTTCACACTTGGCTAGGTGGAAGACTTTGTGAGTTACAGGGAATGTAGTGGGGTTCCATGAGGCACCTGAGCAGGAGCCCCCATGTTCATGCAAATAACCATGTATTCACATATGAAGGATCACGGATAGGGAACTTACTAACAAATCTCCAGGAGAGATTTTGCCTAACTTCACTGCTACCAAAAAGTCTCTCTAGTGACAGGCAAGTCATTGCAAATGTGTTTCTCTTGCCTCTGCCTCTTCATATTCCCTGGGGAAGGTGCATGTGCATGTGTGTGTGTGCATGTATACATGTTTGAATGTGCATGGGTGCGTCTGGGTGTAGGTATGTGTGTGCGTGTGGAGGCCAAAGCACCACATTTGATGTTATCTATTTCTTTTTGAGACAGGGCCTCTTACTGTCCTAGAGCTTACCAAGACTGGCTGATCAGTGAGCTCCAGAGATCGTCCTGTCTCCATCTCCCCAGTGCTGGGTTCTAGGGGTTCTAGGTGTGTACCACTAAATTAGGCTTTTTTTTTTCTTTTATGTTAGTACTGGGAATAGAACACAGGTCCTCATGCTAATGAGGCAAGCACTTTATCAAATGAGCTACGTCCTAGGCCTTCCTGGGAATTATTACTGGAATTTTCAAATGAGATGTGCATTTTGACAAATGCAAATCACACAGTGGGGGAGAGGCAAGCATTGAGAGGTGGAGATGGCTGAGAGCAGAGAATGAGTTCCAGTATTCTAGGACATACTGCTATTTTCTCTGGCCCAGAGATGTCCCCACTCCTTGCCAAACACCATGCGCGCTATATATAGACCGGATGCCATATCTGCAGTCTCACTAGACAAAAGCCACAGCTAACCACTCGGAACAGAGCTCTCTGGCATTTGGTCCCCGCTGGATATTAAAAATAAGAGACACCACTGGAATTAGATATCCCATTTACTGGGTTGAAAAGACAAGCAAAAAAAAAAAAAAAAAAAGCCATCATGACTTTGTTCTTGTTCTCTGCTGGAGGGGTTTTCTCCATGCACTTGTGTTTTATTGGCAATTTATTGTACGCAGCAGAAGATAGAGGAGTCCCGCAACAGGATTCTCTGATGCACAAACAAAACGTATTTAATTTGACTCATGTATTACAGGCATCATAATCCCCCTTTTGACTCTAACATGATCGACTAATCTCATCTGTTCAGAGGGATAAGCCTGTCTCAGCCCTGATGACAGGCTTAGGGAATGAGAGAAATTAGGGCATTCTTGGAGATTATGCTCCGTGACAAGGGATAGAGAGCTCTGGCTGGAGCTTGTCCACAGGTGGTTCCAGGGCTTGTGGGGCAGGTACATGGACCCTTCCTGGGAACAGGAGGAGGTGGTGCTGAGTGCCTGCCTATGGGCTTGTATTCATTATGGGGAGGGGCGTGAATCAGTCAATGCTTTATGAGAAGGAACCCATCTGTAGAACGGATCCAACTCGTTTCAGTCTCTGATCACAGGATGATTTTTAATATTTGTATTTACTTATTTTTAGATATTATTTTCTTGGATTTTCGAGGTAGGGTCTCACTCTAGTCCAGACTGACCTGGAATTCACTATGTAGTCTCAGGGTGGCCTCGAACTCACAGCTATTCTCCTACCTCTGATTGCTGAGTGCTGGGATTAAAGGTGTGCGTCCCCACACCCGGCCCCTAGATTTTTATTTTTATTAATAAGAAACTTTGTTGAGCGGACAAATAGTCTGCTGGTCCTATTTCCCTCCTCCCTGCCTCCATTCCACTGAGGACACTCCTCAGTGGAGTTTGCTGGTGTTCACCATGTGATTGTGGGTTATGAGTTATTAGAGCAGAAGTCAGTCATTGTGTGCGTGGGGGGGTGGTGAGGGAATGCCTGTGGTTACTTCTTCCCACTCTGTGGCTCTTAAAGAGAGTGAGAGAGAGCAAGAGAGAGAGAAGGCAAATGAGAATGAGACTGGGCATGCCAGGGCCTCTAGCCACTGCTAATGAATTCCAGATGCACGCACCCTTTTGTGCATCCAGTTCTGACAATTCCAACCTGGGCCATTTAGGATTTGCAGACAAATGCCTTTAACTTCTGAGCCATCTCTCCATCCTCCCCATAGGACTGTTTTAGGGGAAGAAACAGCGGCTCCTTTCTGAGTGTAGTAGAATTCCGGGGGCTTTCACACAGGCCTGGCCAGACTGAGGAAATGAGCCAAAATACCCTGCTTGCATAGGGGTGTGTGGGTGGTAGGTCGCAGGGGATTCCTAAGCCTTGGGGAAGGGTCCTGGGGGGAGCACCTATTCAGATGGCATGCATGGAGGTCTGCAGTCCAATGTGTTGGGAAAGGCAGAAATGCCTGTCAATACTAGCTTTGTTTTAGAACATTCGAACTGAACGTTAGGTAGTGTCACTGCCAATGGCTTGCTTATGGTTCACTGGACCCGGGGCTTTATGTGGTCAGCATGACAAGCTGCATGCTGAGCTGACTCTGTCCCACCACTTATCTTTCTCATGCACTAGTGGGACATGCCACCTACCCCCCGAGGGAGATTGTCATGGGAAACTTTTGCCCCCAGGGGGTGACATGAACACACATCTAATCGATTCACCCTAGTTAGGGCTCAGAGGACAGACTAGAGAACAATTGCACCAATACCAGTTTGGTGAATCTATGAGTTTATTGGGGTTACTTACTGTTGCGGTCAGGTTCGCATTGCTGGTAGAAGTCAGCCAACTAAGAGCAGCTTGTGGGGAAAAAAGAGGTTTATTTTGGCTGACAGGCTTGAGGGGAAGCTCCACGATGGCAGGGGAAATCGATGGCATGCGCAGAGGGTGGACATCACCCCCTGGCCAACATCAGGTGGACAATAGCAACAGGAGAGTATGCCAAACACTGGCATGGGGAAACTGGCTCTAATACCCATTAAGTCCACCCCCAACAATACACTGCCTCCAGGAGATGTTAATTCCCAAATCTCCGTCAGCTGGGGAGACCAGCATTCAGAACACCTACGTTTATGGGGCTACCTAATCAAAGCACCACAGTACAGAGCAGGGTGTGGGGTGCCGACGGGGACGTGAGTGTCACACAAAAGCCTGTCCTGGCTCAAGTGAAGACTCATGGACTTGCACAGTGCAGGACTCTGCAGCGCAGGTGGGAACGTCTTTCCCCAAGCAGTTGTTTAACCCTTATCTAACTTTAGGGAGGGTCTTGCAACCTTTTCTCTACACTTGTTGACATCCTGACTCCTTCCTCACATCGAGATAAAATACTTTAATCCAGGCAAGATTGCCATACAATATCAGACAGAGTCTACCCCTCAATGGTTTTCTTTTAATCACACTTACAATCCTAGGTAGTGATCCTGTGACCTTTCAAATTTCATCTCTCCCAGGCTTGGTGAACTCTTTGTCTCCATTCTCCCTCCAGGAGGGGATATTTCAATTCAGAGGAATTCAATCCAGAGGAATACAATGGAGATGCCAATGTCCACATCTGGGCTCCGGGGAGGGATGAGTTATTGCACAGGAAGTCACAGCTCTTCAGGGAAGCATTGTGCTTGCTGGGTCCACCTGGATTCATGCGTGAGGGAGACCGGGGCTGAATGATGCCTCCCTGGGGGCCTTGCCCTGATCCTTTCTGGTGTGAACAGACTGGACGGCATCTGACGGAGTGAACCTGATCACTCTGTCTACTGAGTTTAGTGTCAGTTTCTCTCCTTTGGGCTCTTCTCACATTGACTCATGGGAGATGAGTAGCAGTATCTTCTGGTGGCAGAGTCTACTGTGACATAGATAGCAATGCTTTATTTAAGGCCATTCTGAAATAGGCAAAAGAAAGGGTTGGAACCCCCTCACTCTTCAGTTACCTGAACCCTTTATCACCCTTCTAGCATTAGGTCAGAGTCATTTCCTGACCAGGGTAACATCCAGGTGTGCTGGGCTAGCATGTGATTCCCCAATTCTTTGGGCTAACAGCCTTGTACATTGACTGGCTTGTGATCCCCCAGTCCTAAGGGGATACCTTTGTGCATTGGCTGCCTTATGGTTCACTGGACCCAGAGCTCCTGGTGTCTGTGACTCAGGAGCCTCAGTCCTGTATAGGTCAAGCATGAGGAGGCAAGACCAGGCTAATGTGTGAAGACAGGATTAAAGGGAACCCCAAGGGAGAGCAGAAGGAAGAGTGGGAGTGTGTGAAGGAAGGCTGAGGCAAGAGCTCTGTGTAAGGAGGAAAGTATCACAAAGGGCAAGAGAGAAGCCATGGAATTTAACCTGACTATAGGATCCTACCCTCCAAGGTTCTCAGCACCCTAATAGGGGATGATGGTGTAGAACCTAAGGCATGCTGGTCTGTGCTGTACATTCCTGAAAAGGCCAAAGCATCCTGGGGCTCCCAAGAGAGGACTGGGTTCACAGGCAGGGGCTCGCCATAGCTCAGGAACAAAGTCATGACCCCCAAAACACATGTACCCCTGGAGAGTCAGACTTTGGAAATATTCATTTTTCAGATGTCATTTGCTACATTATATAAGTCTTGCTTAAGTAGGTTGGCTCCTAATACAGGGAACAATGTCCTTAATGAGGAGAGGAGGGACCACTGAGATGCACAGGAGAAAGCTGGGTAAAGACAGGCAGAGATGGGAACAACCCAGTTACATTATACAGGGATTACCGACCACAGCCAGCCACTACCTGAAGCCAGGACTCCACCCAGGAATCAGCCATGCCAACACACCATGATTTTCTACAGTACTATTTTAGACTTTTCCACAATTAAGAGAGCAAGTTTCTGTTTTGCCTAAGGCACAGGTGCAGGAAGCAAAGGGGCACTGCCCAGAGGTGAGAACAGAGCATGGTTCCCACCTCTTCACATCCTGATGGTCACTCTTTTATCAAGCCGCGCAGGGAGATACTGCAGCCACGGCCCCAGAGCAGTGCAGGCTCCTTTGTATTTCTTGGAAGATTAGCATGATTTCAGGGACTTCTATAGCCAGGTATGAGGAAAGTCTTCTACAGTGACTGTCACCAACCCACATCCTGGGACAGGATGTAATAATGGAAAATAAGATGAAGTCCAGCCACACAGCTCTCCTGTGTGTGTGTGTGCGTGTGTGTTCACTTGTACACGTGGTGGCAAGAGGACAATCTCATGTGTTGTTCCTCAGTCACTGCCCACTTGCTTTTTTTTTAAAAAAAATTATTTTTATTTATTTACTTATTTGGCAGAGAAAGAGGGAGAGGGAGAAAGAGAATGGGTGCGCCAGGGCCTCCAGCTACTGCAAATGAACTCCAGATGCATGCGCCCCCTTGTGCATCTAGCTAAAGTGGGTCCTGGGGAATTGAAGCTGGGTCCTTTGGCTTGGCAGGCAAATGCCTTAACCACTAAGCCATCCCTCCAGCCCTCCACTTGCTTTTCTTTGAGACAAGTGTTCTCATCAATTATGTTAGACTTGCTGGCCAGATGAACCCCAAGAAGCCACTTGTCCCCACATTCCCAGTGCTTAGATTAGAAGCATGGAAGCATGTACTGTCATGCCTGGCTTTTTTTTTTTTTTTTTTTGACCTGGGTTATGAGGATCAAACTCAAGACCTCATGACTCCAAGACAAGCACATTACCTACTGAGCTATCTCTCCATCCCACACAACTCTTCCAAACCAAATCCTCGGTAGTTTCTTCAATCCCCAACACCAACATGAGAACATTCATGAATGCATTTATGTTTTTCACTATTGAGTTCCTCCTCCAAGAGTGCTTCCCAAATGTTTTTCCGAAGTGAGAGAGCCATGACTACTCTGATTTGCTGGGATGGGGAGCGGCTATGTGGGGGTGGGAGGGACAATCTCAACCCTCTGCATAAGTTGTCTTTCTGGATTTCTGAGACAAATTGAATTGTAAACAAGCCTTTTATGTGACTCTATAAAAGTTTTCAGGATTTTAGAAAAATAAGAGCTTAAAAATAAAGAGGACCTGGGTGCTGTCAGAGAGTGATGTTCGTGGACTCCAGGTCAATTCAAGGGGAGTTTATCTCTAGCTGCGTGTCCACCAGGGAGCATCTTCTTCACGGAATGCGCCTGACAAGACACATCAGGTCCCAGGAGAAGAGAGCAGATCATTTGCCTCATCTCTGGAATTTTTATTCTACCCCTTGAAGACTTTTGTTGGGGACATAAACAACCACGGGTGGCAATGGGGAGCCATCACCTCCTTGTGGCAGGCAAGAAATTCCAAAAATGTTTAGTCTGTTTTGCTCCATTCTCCCAAAGAAAAGGTTGTATTTCCTTTTTCAGTGCCTATAATCTTTTTAGAACCTGCCCTTTATGGAGCTCATAAACATCCCAGTCTAGTGGAAAATCATCACCGTGTGGAAGAAACCCATCAAGCAGCCACCCAGCCAACAGCACTGAGACGTGGGCACTGAGACAACTGAGTGAGGGAATGTAATGATGGCATCTGTAGCTCTGACACGTCTGGATGGAATGTCACCTCGGAGACCATTTGGTAGAAGAGGTCAAGACACTGCTCAGAAATCCCTTCAGTATCATGCATATTTTTCAAACACTCCCTCCATTGTGTATCTTGCTTAATACATCACACTTCCAATTTTTTAAAGAAACCTCATTGGAGCCAAGGCCTTCTATTTCCCCTCACTCTGTTGTGACTAAGGCAGATGGTATCTGACTTAGTTTCTAAGACCAGAACCATTTACTTGAGCATAGGCCCTCCTGTATTTCAGAAGGCCCTCATGGTGGCCGTATCCTCTCTCATGTCCCACGGAGCAGGGACAGGGTCGAGTGTGACTAAAAGCATGAAGCATCCTCACACACAGTGTGACCATGCTTGCAAAGCTTTTCTGTGTGGCGGGCAAGAGCACTGTGCCTTTTACTCTGACCAAGACCAGGAGAACGGGACTATGGGTGGTTGCCCACTTATGAGAGGTGCTTAGATTCAGGTGTCCCCCATGAACTTAGGTGTTTTGAATGATAGGTTCCCAGCTGATGGCAATTTAGATGTTAAAGCCTCCTAGAAGCAGTGTATTGTTAGGGGTGGGCTTATGGGTGTTATAGCCAGTTTCTTTTTACAGTGCTTGGCATACTCTCTTGGTCATCTAATGCTGACCAGGAGGTGATGTCCACCCTCTGCCCATGCTATTATTTCCCCCTGCCATCACGGAGCTTCCCCTCAAGTCTGTAAGCCAGAAATAAACCCTTTTTTTTTCTCCATAAGCTGCTTTTGGTCAGGTGTTTTCTGCCAGCAATGGAACCTGACTGCTACACAGGGAAAGAGAGCTACGTTTGAGTTAATTTGACAGATTTCATCAGAGAATCCACGTCTCAGGGCTGGTGGGATAGCTTAGTTGGTAAAATGCTTGCCTTGCAAGCATGAGGTCCTTAAAACCCATGTAAGAACGCTGAGTATGGAGGTGCTGATGTGTGTCTGCACTCCCTGTGCTGTGGTGGCAGAGATAGAAGCAACCGCGGGGCTCGCTGGTCAGCTAGTCTAGACTGATGGGTGACTTCCAGGTCAACAAGATACTCTGTCTCAATGGAGGTAGACAACATTCCTGAGGAGGCAATTCTATGATTGCTCTGGCCTCCACATACATGTGCACAAGCATGAAGCCATGGGCCCGCCAAAAGAGCACACACATACACACATGTGAATATACAACACACATATGTGCACACACACTTAAAGGAAAGAGAATGCAAGTGTGCACCTCACCTGGACCCTGGTTTCCCATCATCTCCTGTTGTTAGCACTCGTCAGCTGTTAAAACATAGTTGTTTGATTTAACGTTGTTTCAAAAAGTATCTAATCCTCTAATTTCGCTAGGTGCCACAGGCAAATTTTGTTCTCTCAAATACAGTTTTCATCATTTTAAAACTAATGTGGAGGAATATTTATTACTTAGGGGATTATGTGCTAGGTTAATCTGAAATTATGTTATGAGATTCACATCACTAACAGTGTATGATATAGGTATAGGTCAGTATTGGGGAGAATATGGAGGGAAATTTTCATGTTTAAAGTAGTGCTGTTGATATTAAACGAGGCTGTTTCCTGCATGTGAACATACTCTCAGTGGCATGTTTTCAATCCTAACAGTTACGGTTTTAGTGTTTAGATCTTATTGTGGCCATCCAGTGACATCTTTTAGACTATGTGAGCTGGCTGGTTTTAGCTATCCAAATAACTATACTTACTTTGACCCAAATCCATCAAACCATAGAAGAAATGCAACCAGTAAGTATGCCTTAGAAACAAATGAATTTGGGCGCAATCTCTGGACATACTTAGGGGTTCAGAGGAGAAAGTGAATGTCGCCTGCCTCTTTCGAATGGACAAATCAGAGCAATGTCAGAACATAATCGGTTTCTGGCAACCTCAGCACATCCGACATGAGAGCTTTGTTCCTTCATGGCTTTGTCATGATGCATAACATTTATTTTGGGGTCTCAGTTAAAATCTAAGATGGAATAAAGCAACATAGACCCTACAGTACAAAAAAAAAGAAGAAGAAGAAAGAAAAAAGGAAAGAAAGAAAACCAAAGGTTCAGAGACAAGATTCTTTTGTGTCTGAGTTCTTAAAATCTCTATCTCTCTAGTTCTCAAAAAAGGAGGAATTTTCTTTGACACTAAACCATATTTGGAGGAATTCACTGCAAAGCTGAAAAAAATCAGTGTATTGCTCCCTATAGGACCATGCAGAATGCCTGCCAGAGATTAGGAGCGCATTAGCAGCTTGTTTGCCCAAAGGCAAGCAAAGGAAACAGATCCGAGACAGCGCACAGCCTCCAGGAGATATCAAATGGCTCTGCGCGTGCTTCTATTGGTGTGGCATTAATGGCACTTCTGAGTCCTAGAGACCTTTTATTTTCTCCTACCTTTTAATAAGGAGAAGCAAAAGATGGCTCACGTGTTGCCTGCGTTTTGGCTGATGGTGAGCTGTGTGCATGCACCAGCTCTGAGCCAGTTGGAGTGCAGTATGGGACAAAAGCGGTCAGAGGAGAATGGCCCCTGGCCCAGAAACCCAACTTGTCCCTCAGTAGCTTAACAGGGCTATGGGTGAGAGCTTGAGATAGCTGTGAAATGAGGAAGTGGGGTGGAATGTCACTGATTTCCCATGACCTCTCTAGTGATATGATTCTCTGAGCCATGGAAAGGCTCAAGGACTTAAAATGGAACAACAATAACAAAAAGGAATGAGGGCCTTAACCTTTGTTTTGTTTTTCAAGGTAGGGTCTCACTCTGGTCCAGGCTGACCTGGAATTAACTATGAAGTCTCAGGGTGGCCTCGAACTCTCAGTGACCCTCCTACCTCTGCCTCCTCAGTACAGGGATTAAAGGCATGTGCCACCACGCCCGGCTTTAAGATTTGGTATAAAATACATAGTTTGGTGTCCTTAGAGAACATCTGAATGTGGTCTGAGCAGTGTGACAAGAAAATATGGGACAGATCAGTAAGTTGAGAGAGAGAGAGAGAACAGTATTAATGAGGGAACAAGTGGAATACAAAGTAGCTTGCAGTCCCTGTGGGGCTAGGTAGAGAGAAGAGGTCTGAAGGATGCATGTCACCTTTTAATTCTTTCCCCTACTAAGCATTCTGCATTATCACACACTTCTTTTGCCATCTGAATCTCTGAGCAGGCTTGTTGACAATACCCGTACGAATGAAGCCCAACCAAATGAATGTATCCCATCAGGGGGACTCGGGCTCTCTGCTTGTTTACTCTCTTGTGATGTAAACAGCTTTGATCTCAAAGAGAAACTTGGCGAGGGTCCGGCTTCACTATGATGGAGTTGTTTGGGGAATGTAGCAAACAGCAAGTGAAGCCTAGGAGAGGCTCTGCAGATGACGTTGCATGGGGAGTTAAGCTCTTGCATGGGGACCTGAGGGGTGACTAAACCCGACTGTCATGTCCTGAGCACCTCAGCACCCTTAGGCCATGGCCTATCACCATGCACACATTTAAGTGAGGCAGGCAAGCGTAGAGAATATACTAGTCACTTGGGACACTGTTTGGCTTGGGTAGTTAACACACCCTTCTTCCTAAACCTAACAACTTATGGGAACCTGGAAGTCCCCCGTGAACTCAGCTGCACTGTACTGCCCTTCAGTGAGCGAATTTTCTCCTTGCCTTGGTTTTCTTCTCCTATTGTTTTCATGATCAGTACCCAGTCAAGTGGATTCTTAGATAGGCCTGGGATCAGAACAGAAGGAAGCCCTCCAGTCTGGGCTGGTTTGGAATACATGCACAGTAAGATACACTGTGTCCTCTAAGTAAGTGAATATTTACAGGAGAATGTCCTATTTACCATCTTATGCTTATGAACAAGTGGGTGTCCATATGATTAGAATGAGATGCATCATGGGAAGGAACATGCACAGTAGAGAAAATACATAACCCAGACCATAGGACCACCCATTCTACACCACTAGCAACTTAGGTATCCTCCCCCACAAATTCTATGTAGAGAAGCCGCATCCAACTATTGCTGCCCGTGATAACTCCACGCAGCTGGGATGACTCTCCAAACCCGGCCCAGTTTATGGGAGGAACGGGATGTGTTTTAGGCTTACAGATCCAGGGCATGTTCCACGGTGATGGAAGAAGCTGGCTCCCTTCACCAAATCCACGCAGAAAGAAACTCCACCACCAGCACCACAAGCAAGTACGCTCCGGCAGCCGCGGGCAGAAATCAAGCACTCTGTAGACCTTTGTCTACAAATCAGATCTGATCTGCTCCCAGTAACACCTTAGGACTAGACCAGCATCCTTCCACCGGGAAACCACCTCTGGCCAGGCAGCTGCAAATCCAAATTACAAGCTTTAATAAAACGCCCAAGTCTATTGGGGGACATACATTCAAACTTTCACCGCGCCCTTGAGTACTCTCCACTCTAGTGGCCCACTGCCCCTTGGGCATCGTGTTACCAAACCTTCGCTGTCCCTTTGCTCATAATAAAGTCCCATGCTGCTTCACTACTTATGAGCATCTTTCTCCGTTTCTTTGAGTATGATGCCAAGAATCTGGAAACACCCAGAAGCACACTGGGGGTTGGGCCCCTATGTGTCCCCTGAACTCCCAGTGGCGAGCCGCCTCTCTGTTGTACGGCTAAATCAGAAAAGCCTTGTCACTCGGCATGCGCCTCCTCACCAGCCACTTCCGAGCCTCACCGAAGCATCCTATGTGCTACTGCTGACACCGTTTCCTTTCTCCAGTGAGGTTTCAGCTTTGTGAGTGGCTTAGCATCCATTCAAGCGATTTTCGTGGTTTTCTTTCATTATTTATTTATTTGCAAACAGGGAGACAGGGAGAGAGAGAGAGAGAGAGAGAGAAAGGAATGTGTGAGAGAATGAGCACATCACACCAAGAGCCTCTAGCCACTGCAAACAAACTCCAGATTCATGTGCCACTTTGTGCATCTGGCTTTCTGTGAGTATTGGGGAATTGGAACTGGGCTTTCAGGCTTTGCAGGCAAGCCCCTTAACCACTAAGCCATCTCTCTAGCCCTTAAGCGATTTTCTTAAAAATAAAAAAAAGCAAATAAGCCAATAAACAAAAAATACTAGTAAATTAAGTTGGGAGAGGTGAGTCAAATCTGTAATATTAGCATTTGTGAGGCTAATGTAGGAAATTTGCTGTCGATTTGAGGGCATCCTGGGTATAGACTGATACTCTGTCTTATCTCCACATCCTCCACAAGTAAATTAATAAGAATTTTAAATGGTCATTTAAAAGTTCAGTGCAACAAAAAATTACAATCCCAAGATTACAGACCATTCCTTTAGAAGCGTGAAAAAGAAAGTATTATCTCAAAAGGTTCCGCGTCTTTCCTCTTGCTGTCCCCAGTGTATGAGACGGCTTGCTTCTGAGTGCCTTTGATCTTTAAACAAAAGAACATAAATTAATTAAAGCTTGTAAAATGAAGGCCGACTGTGCAGTTTTCACCGAAAATTCTTCATTCAAACCAATTGACATAACAATTTCTAAATCTGTGAATGTCATCATAAAAATTGATTTAATAAATTCTCTGCAAAATGAGTTTGAGCCATAATCCATTTGGCAGTGACTCAGGCATTTCCATCCTACTCAGAAACCAGCTTTTCAGTTTCCAGGGCACAGCTTTGTTCAAGCCTCAGTTGGAAACGGGTCCTGCTGTGGCTCCTGTCCTTCTCTGCGTCTACCGATAGTGCCCGCAACTTCACTCTAAGCGGTTCAAGTCCCACCAGTAAAGGCACAGTGGGGGTTGCTGACTTCCATACACTTGGGGAAAATAAGGATCTTTACAGCTGACCTAGAGAGCTCTCACCTTGGAGGAGCTTATTTTCTGGTTTGGAAGGCACTTATGACCCACGAGTCGAGGCTACATGGTGACGTAAGCAACTCCCGAGGCTGGAGGTGACTTCTGAGGAGGGAGAGGAATGGCGACACAAGCCAGGGAGTGCTTCAGCTATTGAAAGCCAAAGGAATTGTTTCTTCATGATGAAAGGACACTGATTATGCTTTTAGACGTCTTTCAACACAAAAAGATCCTCTATCTCCCTGTTAAAATAGTCATCATGATTTTCATTGATCCAGTTATTCATAGCTATTATAATCTCCCTGGCAATTAGTTTTGGGGGTGTTTCTCTAGTATTATAGAAATTACTATTTTCTGCTGTAATTACGATGTTCACAGTAACTCATACCATTAGAATACTTACGGATGACTGTTAACTTCACAGCCTCCGAAATGCTTCTATACTTGAGTTTTACAATGTCCAAGTCTGCCCTGTGATTTATGTCATGCCACTAAGCTAGGCCCACTCGGAATCCATGAAATGTCAACGCAGAAAAACAACAGCACTTCATCACCTCATGAGTGCATGCACTCATTTACAATTTTATAGTGCGCCCTCCTGATACAGGGAACTATTGGGACTCCTGACTCTTTAAAGCCATCTTTATAAAGATTTTCCTGAGCCAGTAATTTTAAATGACTATGGTGCCTTGTCAAGGGCCCTTAATTAAAATCATCTCTGAATGTCAGCAAGAGGGATGGAGTGGAGAATGATTTAAAGACCTCCAACGAGTCCAGGTGAGCAGGATTTTCCATCATTTAACATTTCCCTTTTGCTAAAGTGATCAAATAGATTATTTATGAACATCAAGCAAATTTTCTGGAATTAGAAAAAAAAATAATTATATCCCATCCATTTTGCAGTACACTGCCCTTGTCAGAAAACAATGCAGTGCAGTATAGCTTGAGTAACAAAACCTTAGGTGTGTTCTGGATGCAGACCTCTGTTTCCTCTTTGGGTCTAGGTAGATGAGCGCTCGTGCGCACTTCAGGTCATGTAATTAGGTGGGGCTTGCCTATCCCTGTTATTCCCTGAGCAAATGGATGTTATAAGAAACAAAGCTGAGCCACTCTGGTGGTACAGGCTTCTAATTCTGGCTTTTTGAAGCAGAGGGAGGATGATGGTGAATTCAAAGCCAGCCTAGACTACAAAGCAGGACCCTGTCTTCCAGAAAACCAGAGGGACTGTGCAAAGCCTTGGGCTCCATTCACTCTATTCATACCCCCGCTGTCCTCCAAAAAAAAGTTTTTAACTAGCATTGTGACATTGTGATGTAAGAGCAGGTGGGGGGTACAACATGCCTGCTGTTAGTTACAGATTTTTATTTTTAAGGGAAGAGCAAGGCCATACCTCGGATTGGACTTTTATGTCAGTGATGGAACCCAAACTTGATCTTTTTCTCCCTGTGCTTTCCGGGAGGGTGACCTCATTGCAGTGCCCTTCAGCTCTCTCCGAGGGACAGCATCTCGCTGGGTCATGGTCATGTGCTCACCCATACAGAAAGGGAGAGTGTCCAGTGCTGTGTGGCCATTCTGGGACAGTATGAGTACCCACGGGTGAGAAGTAGGCATCCCTGGCATAACCAGCTGGAAAGAGGGAACCCAGTGTGTGGGCAGGAAGTTGGTGGAGCACTGTGGCCTGGAATGGATTCTCCTTTGGTTGTGGCTTGGATTTACTTCTAGGACTCTGATGACATCAAGAGCATGTTCAGAGCGGATATAGAGCTAGGATCCTGTCCAAAAGATAACAGTAAGCAAACAGAACTCTAGGGCAGTCATTTGCTTCAGCCTGAAGACCCTGTTATTAGATGTCCAGTTCACACACCACACTTCTATGACAAGGCGGACAGAGAGGTAGGTTAGTAGCGTGTATGTCACACAGCCTTATTTTAATTTATCTACATAGGGATCAGAGAAACTGTTTTACCCACATTCCTTATGTTCTTATTAAAATCTGTAAAAAATATTCTACTTTTCCATGAGAGCTATACATTTTAATATAGTTTAATCAGTGGTTTATATATGACACACAGTTAATTTTTAGGTTAATCCAAATTTGCGTTTAGTGTACTGTAAGCCAGATGTTCTTGGAGAAAAGGAATGTGCAGCTTTTTATTTTTGTGTGTATGTGTGTGTTTTGCTTGGGGCATAAAAATCATTTTTCCTCTTCAGTGAGGGTGTTTCTAATTATAGTTATGTTTTCACTACAAATACTTAAAAAAAATTAGCGGATATGTTCGGTTATTAGTTTATCTTTCAACATACTGGTATTAATCCAGTTATTATGTTATATGCCTTAAAAACCCATGCAGATGACAAGCTCAATAACTTCAAAAGTAGCGCAGATTTTGCTTCTCTCTCTCCCTGCCCAAACATGAAAGCTCAGGGAAGGGCACATCGCCTCTGCCAGCTGTGCTGAAGAGACATGTGCTCAGCAGATGGTCGCCTTCTATCCTTAGAACCTGTGGTACCCATCCTGCTCTGTGTGTTGTGGCCACAGAGACCACACTCCTTCATGGGCGGATGCTCCACCGCGGCCAGGAAACCCACAGAACTCACCGTGGGCCACATACGTTCTCAGCTACCTTAAGAGTTAGGGGCTGTCAGGAGGATGTTACTGAAATACCCACATCCCAAGGCTTGCACGAAGCTTGAATGGAAATGTTGTTTCCTTTTCAGAATCGTTGCATAATCAGTGATGATTGACAAAGAAACCATCAGCCCTCTGTGTTTCCTACGTTTCCCAAGGCTTTGCCTCATCACCAGACTGTGATGCAAGAGGATGTATTAGTCTAGCAACTTCAGGGACAGTTTAAAAAAATTTGCAACAAGACTTTTTAGATTTTAGAGCAAGCGTTTCCAGAAGAAGGTAACATTCTGCCCTGGCTTGTCTCTCTCAAGGTGTTCTTGGGATGCAGGGCTTCACTTTTAAAATATTTTTTTTATTTATATATTTGTGTGTGTGTCTGTGTGTGTGTGAGAGAGAGAGATAGAGAGAGCCAGAGACAGAGACAGCACCAGCAAATGACCATGGGTACACCAAGGCCTCTTGCCACTGTAAACAAACTCCAGAAGCATGTGCCCACTACTTTGTGCGTCTGGGGAATTGAAACTGGGCCTGCAGGATTGGCAAGCAAGTGCTTCTCGCAACAGAGACATCTCCTCAACCCTGACTTTTACTTATTTTATTTATTTATTTTTATTATTTATTTTGTTTTTTTTTTTAAACATTTCCCAGGCTGATCTGGAATTTACTATGTAGTCTCAGGGTGGCCTTGAACTCACTCCTACCTCTGCCTCCTGAGTGCTGGGATTAAAGGCATGTGCCACCATGCCTGGTGTTGGCTTTTATTTTTAAACCTGGTGACCCAAGTCAGTGGCCAATATCTTCCATGCCCCTGAAGGAATAGTTATCTCGAATTTAATAACTGTGTTGCCCAGATGTTCATTTTCACCCGTGCACTTGGCGTTGTGTCTATAATGACATAGTTGATGTGAATGTCTTGCTGGTGAGAACATCCCAGCTCACACAAGCACCAGCAAATCGAAAAGATTCATACCACTGGGATTCTAGGTACAAACACCAGTGACATTCTGGGTAACAAGATGGAGCAGCAACTTCAGCAGATGGAGAGGAACATTAGTTGCTCTGGTGTATTGTAGCAGGCTGTTCCATGTTCCTACGCATGGCTGTATGCGTACACATTTCCACCCTTCTCCACTTCCCTGACACCCCACCTGCTCCATATCCAGTGCCAGGAAACCTCCATAGAGGAGGAGAGTTTGCCTTTGGCCATACCTCTAGAGAGAGGTGGAGAAGGGAGAGGTTGATACCTATTGAAACTCAATCCTGGTCCAGCTATAGTCCCATGCTCTGAGTTTCGCCGATCACTGAGAGTATAAATCCAAATGGCTGGCTACCCTATGCTTCTTCTTGGTCTAAAAGCAAACAGGAATTTCTAGCTGCCTCTGAAGCCAGGTTTGAGCCACCAAGTCTTAGGTCACTGAGGATAAACAATGTCCCAAAAGAAGCAACGGGGAGGGAGAGGTCATTAGAAAGAAAGGGCAGTACGCTGGGCTGCATAGACAACAGAGACCGCCCAGTTATCATTGCAGCCATGGAGCTGGAAGCCTACGGGCCCATGAGCCCTAGAGACCAGTGCATTCTTTCTCTGCGTGAGCTACAAAGCACTCCAGTATTGTGGAGGGCCTGGATAGGACCATCTAGATGGGACTCAGTCCACTCTGACACCAGGCCATTGGATCACAGCATGGGTATTGGCCTCATATGGGTCATTCACTATTTACATGGTATATACGCTTTTGGCAAATGAACGGACATCACTTAGCTTCAAAGCCTTCATCCACAGCCTCCAGTGAGAATTAGGTTGTCAGAGTCCTTCTAAGCTGGGCCCTGGAAAGAAGGTGTTGGGCTGCAGCTGAGGAACAGAAGCCCAGCAGCCCACAGGAGCCCATGGCAAGCTGTCTCAGTGGCAGCAGGCACAGCCCAGTGTAGTGACTGTGAGGTGGCTCCTGACTCTGCTGAAGACAATGGCAGAGCATCAGCATTTGCTGCTGGACTTGGAGGAGGGCAGATGTTCCCCTAGTGACCAATACTCTACCAGGCACCCTACACGTTATAACACTGGTCCTCTGAATCTCCATGACAGAGAAAAGCAGTCACAGGACTTGCAATGGTTGTCTGAGCCAGCCCATTGCACATCTTCCTTCTTAGAAGGTATAGCAGTTACCTTCTCATTGCTGGAACAAAACACCTGGACAGAAGCAGCTTGTGGGAGGAAAGAATTTGTTTCAGCTCAGAGTCCTGAGGGCAAGTTTCATCATGGAAGGAAAAGCATAACACAGTAAAGGCTGACCATCCTATCTTGTCAGCTGGGCGGGAATAGCGAGAGGGAACTAGCACTGAACACCCAGTGGGCTGGATTGATAAACCTCAAGGCCTGCCTTCAGTGACACTCCTCCTCCAGCAAGGCTCCACCATCCAAAGGCCCCACCAGCTGAAGATCAACTAAGCAGCTTAATCAAAAACTCATGAGGCTGTGGGGGATATTTTATACCCAAACTACCACAGAAGGTGTGGTAGTCAATATTGATCATCAACTTGACCAAATCTAGAATCACCTAGGAGACAACTCTTGGGGCATGTCAGTAAGGAAGTTTCTAGATTAGGTTAATTGAGTTGGGAAGGCCCAATCTGACTATGGGCAGCCCCATTCCCTGGGCTGGGGTCCTGGACTATATAAAAAGAAGAAAGCAAGCTGAGCACCAGAATTCATCTCTCTGCTTCCTGACTGCAAATGTGACCAGCTTCTTCCTGTTCCTACTACCATGTCTGTCTCTTTACCATTGAGTTGCAAGCCTACATAAGCCCTTCCTCCCTTAATTTGTTTCTTATCAGGTATTTTGTCACAGGAAGGAGGAAAGTAACCCATGCAGAAGGGCTCTGCTTTTATTTGGCCATACCCACTGTATTGCATCCAGAAGTTTTAAATGGCCATCTCCATCTTCTATCAGCTTGGTCCTGGAAGGTAAGACTGAGTTCATTCTTGGCCCTGGGACCATGACTTAGTCATGATTCCAGCCTGGCACCCTGGGGGGTGCTGGAAGACCTTGAGAAGGAGACCTGTAGACTGCTTCATGGAGCCAGGAAATGGGTGGGTATCTTACAACTCTCTCTGGGAAAGCTTTAGAATATAGTCACTACTTGGTCAAAGCCAGCAAGGCTGGCAAATCAAAGCAGACTTTATACAGGGATCCTGTTTTACTACAAATTACCATTGATCTGAAGGGTGATATTTTTTTCATGCTACAAAATATATATAGTGATGGTGGCTGGGATTTTTAGAAAATCTCTGTAATCTTATAGGAAATTCAATGTAAATAACTTCATTAATCATCTCCATCCTGGGAAGCATTTAATTAATACCTTCAGTTTATCCCACAAATTAATGTTTAGTAATTAACTGAATCTCAGACTGTTTAGACAGAAACAGATAAGTAATCCATCTCTAGGTAGCACTGTTGTCAATCTTTTCTTCTGATTTCTACTGCTGTCTTTCTTATTTTAATTTTGAAATGCAAAAAAAAAGAGGAATTCAGATGTGGGGGGGTTATCTCTCAAAATCTGTAAACAAATCCATTACAAAATGCCAATGAAAGATGTCAAATTGGGAATAAATCAAGTAAATTTGTTTTCATATGCTTGTGGGGGGGGGTATCCCTTCTGCTCAGGGCATCACCCTCAACACGTGTGCCAGTCTCCACCTTGCTGAGAAAATGAGAAATGAGAGGAGCAGAGCAGGGTGCTACCATGGGAAGGTATCATTGCAAGTCCTGTGGAGACCAGAACCACACGAGCACTTCCTTAAAGTCCTCAGGATGGCAGGGGTGAGACCTTCCAGTAAGACACACTTAGCTCTATTCTGAGCATTATCTGATGGCATCATGTCACACTCAGCAGCTTCTAAAGTCATGACAGCGACAGCCCCAGGCTTTTGCATTGCATCACTCATACTGAGTTTATGTGTGTGTACTTTACACACATACACACATATATACATATACATCTATATGTATATATATATAAATTTATATACATATAAATTTATAATATATATATATATATATATATACACATCTATATGTATATATACAAATTTTTCAAAACATTTTATTTATTTATTTATTTGTGTGGGGGGCATGTATGAATCAATGTGGAGGTTAGAGGACGACTTTGAGAAACTATTTTTTTTTATTTTAAAAAAATTTTTTATTTATTTATTTGAGAGCGACAGACACAGAGAGAAAGACAAATAGAGGGAGAGAGAGAAAATGGGCGCACCAGGGCTTCCAGCCTCTGCAAACGAACTCCAGACGTGTGCGCCCCCTTGTGCATCTGGCTAATGTGGGACCTGGGGAACCGAGCCTCGAACCGAAGTCCTTAGGCTTCACAGGCAAGCCCTTAACTGCTAAGCCATCTCTCCAGCCCGAGAAACTTTTCTTGAGAAAAGGTCTCTTGCTGCTGCAAATGAACTTCCAGCCTGGAAGGAAATATCAGGTTAGTTAGTTTTGGAGTCTATGAACTCCAGCTCCCATTGTCATAGGTGCATTGGGAATCACAGATGCACATAACTCTTTATATCAGGCTTTACATGCGTGCCGGGGAATTGAACCCCAGCCAGCAGACTGTGTAAGAAAATGCTTTTAACCTCTTACGCTATTTCTCTAGTTCATAGAACACTTTTATAGAGAGTTCTGCAAAGATGTTTTGCCAGTGTCTTAGAGGTGAACAGATCTCAGAAAAAAGACCAAGCCAAGCAGGGCTCCCTGGCACCCCAAGTTGGAGGCTGCTGAGCTGTGGGAGAAGGACTCTGTTTCCAATTTGCTGTCATCGGAATGAAGCGGCTTTCATTCTAGGCTGTTTTAAATTTTCCGGCTGCAGCGGGCCTACCTCTGAGGTTACTGCACAGTGGGTCAACAGAGCGTCTGATAATCAGCCGCTCGCTAGTGCAAGATCTGTTTGGGATGAGTTCAAAGGCTTTGGTTACTGCGGGCAGCGCGTACACGACTACCTTGCTCCACAGCTGGGTTGTGTTGCCTCAGCCGCTCAGTGGTGGGGTAACGTCAATTCACTTCATCATTCGCCCCTTGACACGCATGTGTCTCTTGCCAACAGTGGAAGACGAAGGCCCTGAGTGAAGGAAATGAGGGAAACATTGTGCATGTGAGTCCATGTCTAAATGTTTAAACATTTATTAGTGTTTACCCTAACTCTAATGTCTTTGATTTAACACTTGTGCCCAAAATATAGCAGAGACAGAGAGCAACTAGAGGCAAAAAAAAAAAAAAAAAAGTAGTCTTCATGGATTAGTTTTCTTTCTTTTTTAAAAAAATTTTTTTCTTAAATTAAGGACCTCCATCTTAATGGCAAACAGTTGAGATGGAGGGGAATGTTTATTTACACAACAAAGACAGATGCTACGGAGTGGTGGCCGCATTGCATTCATCTCCCACTTTCATCAAGGAAGGTTTCCCTCATCTGCAGATGTCTTGGGACCAGCAGCTAACCTCTCGCAGGGCACAGCCCGGTGAAGCAAAAGGTCTTACTTCTCTGACAAGGGAAAAGTTGTCCTCACTGGAAGCAGAGGTCTGTGAACTGAAACAGAAATCAGTTGACAGCCCCTATGAAATGATATTAGTAATGTCTGAGGAATTGCACACACACACACACACACACACACACACACACACACACACACACACTCAATGGCTCAATGGTCAAATAGTTGATTTTTAATAAGATTGGGTTCTGGACAGATGGCTCTGTAAAGTATGCTATACAAACATGAGGATCTAAGTTTAGTTGCTCAGCACCCACAAAACTGGATGACACAGCATACATTTGTCATCCGGGCACTGGGAAGGCAGAGACAGGAAGATCCCTGGGACTTGGTAACTAGCCAGTCTAGCATTATCAGTGAGCTTTGGGCTCACTAAGAGACCCTTTGGGAAAGGAAAGAAAGAAAGAAAGAAAGAAAGAAAGAAAGAAAGAAAGAAAGAAAGAAAGAAAGAAAGAAAGAAAGAAAGAAAGAAAGAAAGAAGGAAAAACATGGAAAACAATTAAGGAAGACACCTTAGGTTGGTCTTTGTTCCATACCCATGCATGTGCACCCTTACACACATGTGAGCCCACACACATATATAAAGGTAAGATTGGCCCTATACATCCTAAAAGTGTAATAGCTTACAGGTCAGGACTTGTGATGGGACCACTTTCACCTGTTCACTTTTCAGAACATTTCTATCAGAAAATCCATATTGTTTTAGAAACCCTGGTCTTGTGAACCTGACATCCATGTGTGTATTCACTCTTGTCCCCATGAAGGGAATATTTCTAAAGAGTGTGTGTAGGAAGTCAATTTGTCATGCCTGACATGTCTTTCATGTCCTGTGTTACATTTTTAAAAATCTGGTCTGGTTGTGTTACTTGGTTACTATTTATTCAGATTACATTTTTTTTTTTTTTTTTACTTTTTAACATTTTATTTATTTATTTGACACAGAAAGAGGGGAAGAGAGAGAATGGGCATGTTAGGACCACCAGCCACTGCAAGGGAATTCCAGACACATGTGTCCCCTTGTGCATCTGGCTAATGTTGGTCCTAGGGAATTGAACCTGGGTCCTTTGGCTTTGTAGGCAAATGCCTTAACCATTAAGCCATTCCTCCAGCCCTCAGACTACATTTTAATGAGCAGAGATAGAAATCCTAATTGAAGGCAATGTTTATCTTGCCAGAAACAGCAGTTGGCTCCTATAGATCTTTATTTTTCTTCATTTTGTACAGGGTCTCATTGTAATACAGGCTGACTCGGAACTCTAGAACCCAGGCTGGCCTCGAACTCATTACCATCTTCCTACTTCAGCCTCTCGAGTGCTGGGATTACAGGCATGAGCTACCACCTCCTGTTGGATATAGATAGCTTTGAAGCTCTCTTGGGCAGAGGGCTCAGGGAAGGCAGGTTATATCCAATGGGGGAAAGGCAGGGGTCTTCATGTGTAGTAAACAGAATGAGTGTCCAAAGACCCAGACCACACCTACCACCATTTTTTCTTCATCACAGTAGAAAACAGGTGCCACATGGTGAACAGACCACATCACTGTTCTCATCCTGGAAGTCCCACCACCTCCTGGGTCTAGAGTTGTCTCTGTTATTGTTTAAGTCCTACAGTGACAAAAGCTGTTGGTCTCTGCAAATATCAGTGGGACCAGCAGATCTGGGGTTGGTACAGTAGGAGCCTACACGCGTGTGTTTCAAATAGTCCCCAGTGAGTCTACAGCCTTCTCTGACACAACTGAATGCTTGTGCCACTGACCATCACATCAGGCTCTTGTAGTTCTGGTCTCTGCTTATCAACGCAGACACATCCGTGCTACTGCAGCTGTTTCTTTGTGGAAAATGAAGCCCTGGCATGGAGAGTGAAGAGCAGCTTGAACTTTAGATCTGCAACCTACCCATCAGGACCTAGGTGTCCTGGCTAGACTTTCACTCATTGATAGCTGCGGCTTCTCAGAAATACGGATCTCTTCCATGGGATCACTTTCCAACACTGCCATTTAACTTACCTAAAAGCATCTGACTGCAGGTCTTCTCTTGGTTGTGTCCTGAATTGAAAATTTATCTTTGACTTGCACAAATCATGTTTCTAGCTGAGCATGGTGACCCACTCACATAATCCCAGGACTCAGGAGGAGGCTGAAGTAGGAAGATGGCCAGGAGTTTGAGGCCTGCCTGGGCTACCGAGCAAGTTCCAGGTCAGCCTGGGCTAGAATGAGACCCTTCCTCAAAAAACAAAGCAAAACAGAAATCAAAATAAACCATGATTCTTTTGCTGAAGTGACGTTTTTTATAACAACAACAATGTTGTGAGAGACACCATTCTGACTTCGACTGTGCCAGTAACCCTGGATTGAGAGGGATGGCAGGGAAGAAAGATGGAATCAGGACTCTGCACATGTGTATTGGTAGAATATCTGCTTTTATTATTGTGTAGTTATGAATGCTTTTATAATTTAGTGATGTCATGGTATTACATTTTCCATTTGCTATGGACTCATGTGTTATCTCATAGTTTATATGTGGAAATCCAAGACCAGAATATATTTTGGGAGGAACTTGGGCATGAGGTTAGGACTCTGATTAACAGAAGTAGTGTCCTTAGGGCTGGAGGGATGGCTTAGCAGTTAAGGTGTTTGCCTGCAAAGCAAAAGGACCCAGGTTCGATTCCCTAGGTCCCACATTAGCCAGATGCACAAGGGGGTGTAAGTGTATGGAGTTCATTTGCAGTGGCTAGAGCCCTGGTGTGCCCATTCTCTCTTTCTCCCTCTCTTTCCCGCTGTCAAATAAATAGATACATAAAAATAAAATATTAATAAAAGAAGTAGTGCCCTTATTTAACAACAACAAAGAGGACAAGAAAACTGAACTCCTTCTTTCTACCAGGTTGAGAGTACAAGGAGTCACCCCTACCTATGATCTGGAGCAGGCTTCAGGAGAACTTAACCATCCTGGGACCATTAAGTTAGACTTCCAGCCTTTAGAACTAGGGAGAATACATTTCTGCTATCCACCACAGCTGAGGCACCATCAAGGGTACAACACAGTAACACTAAATACATTTATGTCACTGTGCTGATGTAAACACCACTCATCTCTAGAACCTGCTTATCCTATAAGCCTGGAGCTGAGACCCAGAAAATAAACTGTCCATTTCTTCTTTCCTCCAGCCCCTAGGTACCATCGTGTGAGTTAATGCCTGTGAACTTGACCTCTCTAGAACTTTACATAAGTGGAATCATATGGCTTCATTTTTTTTGTATAAAAATTATGTTTGTGCATTTGGATTTAAGTGGGTACTGGGTAATTGAACCTAAGCTGGCAGGCTTGCAAATAAGTGCCTTTAACAGCTGAGCCATCTCTCTGGCCCATTTCATCTTTTGTTGGTTTGTTTGTTTTTCATGGTAGGGTCTCGCTCTAGCCCAGGCTGACCTGGGAATTCACTATGTAGTCTTAGGTGGGCCTGGAACTGACAGTGATCCTCCTACTTCTGTCTCCTGAGTGCTGGGATTAAATGCCTAGCTGAGCTTCATCTTTAATATATATGTGTGTGTGTGTGTGTGTGTGTGTGTGTGTATATATATATATATGTGTGTGTGTGTGTGTGTGTGTGTGTGTGTGGTTTATTTATTTACTTGAGAGAGAGAAATAGGGAGAGAGCAAAATAGAAAGAGAGAGAGAGAGAGAAATAGGAATGCTAGGGCCTCCAGCCTCTGCAAACGAACTCCAGATGCATACGCCGCTTGTGAATCTGGCTTACGTAGGTACTGGACAGTCAAACTGGGATCCTTTGGCTTTGCAGGCAAACACCTTAACTGCTAAACCATCTCTCCAGCCCCTGAGTTTCACCTTTTAATGTGTGTGTGTGTGTGTGCGTGCACTCACATGTGTGTATATGTATGTTTAATAAATCTCATTGAGCTTCCTGTCCTCGTTTATAGAATTCTTTCCATTTTTTAAAAAAAGAACTGTTTATTTTTATTCATTTATTTGAGAGCAACAGACAGACAGAGAGAGAAAGAGGCAGGTAGATAGAGAGAGAATGGGCACACTAGGGCCTCCAGCCACTGTAAATGAACTCCAGATGCATGCTCCCCCATGTGCATCTGGCTTACGTGGGTCTTGAGAAATCGAGCCTCAAACCAGGGTTCTTAGGCTTCACAG
Organism: Jaculus jaculus; assembly: GCF_020740685.1. NCBI lineage: Eukaryota > Metazoa > Chordata > Mammalia > Rodentia > Dipodidae > Jaculus > Jaculus jaculus. The sequence continues at coordinate 21,606,009 of NC_059103.1, forward strand.
GCAAGCACTTAACCACTAAGCCATCTCTCCAACCCTGAAATTCTTTCCTTTTTAAGGCTGGATAAATGATGATCTTTACTCTTTTTGCATGTGTATATAAGGGTGGTGTGCATGTCTGTGTATATTATGTTTACAGTATGCATGGGCAAGTGTGTGTGTGCATATGTGCTTGTGCCCATGCATGTGCACGTAGAGACCAGAGGTTGATGTCAGGTCTCTCTATTGTTCTCCATCTTATTTGTTGAGGAATATCTCTCACTGGACGCAGAGCTCACTCATTCAGCTAGTCTAGCTGGCCAGCTTGCTCTGGGGATCACCTGTTTCTACCTCCTGAGTGCTGGGATTACAGGCAGGCTGCTGCACTCATCTGGCATTTGCATGGATACTCCAACACTGGTCCATGTGCTTGCATGGCAAACACTTTTATCCACTGAGTCATCTTCCCAGCCAATGATGGTGGCTTTTAGAGACAGACAATGGACCCATCTCTTCCGTCCCCTATAATTATCTCAGAGGTCTGTTTGACTGGGGAGTTTTGGTATATGAGATGGATAGAAGGGAGGAGAGAGGTGTAATATCCACCTTCACACAGGACAAAGGGCTTATGTAGAAGTCAGCCTCTGGAAAGACCCTGTGCTGAGAGAGTTAATGGAAACATGTTTAGCTCCTGGGCTACCCAGCCACTGAGCACAGGGGCTGGGCACTGTGATTCCTCATGTGTGGAAAAGCCCCCAGACAGAGCTAGGAGTGAAATGGGTGGGGAGAAAAGCTCAAGATGGGAAGTCTGTTTCTTCCCACTCTGGCTGTACCCATAGGTAAGACGGTTTGGAGTCAATGGGTTTGGCCACTTTCTTGTCAACTGCCACATTAATGGTCTTTCTGGCAAGGTTGGGCTTCAGCAGACCTAGGATTTGTGTGTGTGTGTGTGTGTGTGTGTGTGTGTGTGTGTGTGTGTCACATGGGGCTTTGAATGAATGTAGGGTTCATGACCATGCACAGATGACATAGGACCTCGCATATCCATACACCACACTTCCACACAGGGACACAAGGATAAAATAAGATTGATGACATTGAGAACTTCTATGATCTTGGCCAAAATGCTCCTTGGACACTAAACAAAGCCATAGAGTTTGTCTCTGAGTTGAATCTGACCTGTGAGGGCCCCCAGGCTCCTACTGAATTTACTTTGGATAACCCCCCATCCATCCCTGAACTCCACAGTGATTCACCAATGATGAATATGGATTCAGGACCAAAATCAGTTTCTAGGTAATATCTCTGACCTTAACATTCATTCAGTGTGGGTGCGCATGCACATGTGTGTGTGTGTGTGTGTGTGTTCATGTGTATTGGCACTTATTTGTGTGAGTGTGCACGTATGTGGCAGTTTGAGGTTGACGGAATGTGTCTTATTCAATCACTCCCACCTTATTTCTTGAGACAGGCTCTCTCACTGAATCTGTAGCCCATCAATTTGGCTAAACTGGCTGGACAGCAAGCCTAAAGGATCCTCCTGTCTCCGGTCTGCTTCATCAGCACTGGGATTATAGGCACCCGCCACCTTGCCCAGCTTTTATGTAGGTGCTGGGGATGTGAACTCAGGTCTTCATGTTTGAAAGACAAATACTTGATCAAGAGAGCCATCTCCCTAGCCTCTGACCTCAATGTTTTCCTCATTGGTGCAATTCTTTGCTGGGGAAGAAGAAGGGCATAAGTGGTCTTTGTGGATTTGGCTGGGTTAGGAAATGGACATACTGCTCAGCTGTAGAGAGAACAATCTCTCCAGGACCTGTTTTCTCCAGCGGACAGATGGTCACAGGGCCAAGCAAACCCACCTCGTAGGAAATGCCACACAGGGCACAGAACTGGCATAAATAAGCCCATGCTCATGTGAAAGCATCTCAGAGCTTTCACAGAAGATGTACGGAGTCCAGCCCCTCCCCCAGCCTGTTATATGAAAAGATGTGGTGTTTGTTATGCATCTTCCATGTTACCATTATGAATAACTTGATGGTAGAAAAAGAAGAGAACCAGATGTAATGTGCAACTAAAAGGGGGAAAAAAGCAGAAAGAAATGAGAAAGTGTTTATGAAACTCTTGCTTCATTTACTGAAAAATTGTTCTATATTAATCATTCACAAAGAATGAGACAGTTAGGTGGGGTTATATATACAAACCAGAGTATTAAAACATTTTTAAATGTGTAAATCCCAACTGGCTCGAGTTTGCTGAAAACAATCTCGGATTTTTAGTATGTTTCCTATTTATCGTAATGTTTGACTTTTTCCCAAATTAGCCTTCTTTCAAATTTCAGCTCATTTTTGTTTGTGTGGGCATTCAAAACAATGATGATGGCAGGAAGAAAAAGAATTAAGCCAGCTTTTCTCTTGAAACGTAAAATTCTTAATAATTTACTTTTGCTTATATGTTCCTGTTATTGAGCATATCTAAAGGTGCATGTCAAGATGTTTCCATATACACATGCAGAGTGAAATGTAACTTTTCTGCTTATAATCTTTCCAGGATTTAATGGTCACAGTGGAAGTCACACAAGGAGCCCCCACTTTGTAAGACACAAAAAGAGGTAAATGAGGGCTGGAGAGATGGCTCATTGGTTAAGGAACTTGCCTGCAAAGCCTTGTGACTGGAGTTTGACTCCCCAGTGCCCACAGAAAGCCAGATGCACAAGGTGGTACCTGTGTCTAGAGTTTATTTGCAGCAGCTGGAGGCCATGGCATACCCATTCTTTCTCTCTGTCTGTCTCTGTCTCTTTCTATCTCTTTCTGCTTGCAAGTAATAGTAATAATAATAATAATAATAATAATAATAATAATAAGACAATGCCCTGGAAACTGCAGAGAGATGATGAGGAGACCTCTTTCCTCTGGCCTCCAGGAAAACCAGTGGTTTGCCTCAGGCTCCCTGTGTGGGTCTTGAACCTGCCTGGGGAAGGCTATTTAAATTGGCCATTTGCATGCTGTAATCTCTCTAAAAGCATTAATAAGCCAGGCATGGCTTATTATGACAAAAACCCTAGTACTTGGGAGGCTCAGGCAGAGGGATTGCCATGAATCTGAAGCCAGCTTGGGCTATGTACTGAGCTCCACACTAGCCTTGCTATAGACCAAAACGTTGTCTCAGAAAAACAGAAAAAGAATAGCATTCAACCTACCTCTCTTTCCCAAAATATGCAGGCAAACACCCATCGCATGCCCTCCTGCACACCTAGACCTCAGTGTGTGGTGTGGCACAAATGTGGAACCCTGATGGCTTGCATCATTGCGTTTCAAGTTCCTCTGTCACATGAAACTCACCTATGGATGGCCTATCACTGGACGATGTTCATGGCCTTTCTTTGAAGCTGTCCCTAATATTCAGCCAAGATTCCCAAGTGTTTCTGCAGGCAGGCAAACCATTCATTCTGGCCACATCGTATGCACTCAGTATTTTTATCTGTGAAATGAAGTGTGTTTTCTCCTTTTACAAATCCACACAGCCAACAATTGATTCAGGTCATATTTTCACAAGTCATCAATAGCAAATAATCATATGCTCTATGGAGCATGTGGTCTGAATATTTACCATCAATAAGAAGTCAACTCATGAGCGGCTGACCCACCACCATGCCCCTCCATGCTTTTTGTCCAAATACTCCACCGGCATGCTCCAAGCCTGTCTCTCCTCGCCGCACTCCAGACATCCATGGCCATGGACTGCTGATAGACAGTCTGTAGCGAAACAGAAGCTTGGCCACAATACCTATTAGCATATTAAAGAGTCTGGAGAGCCCTCCCTAGGAAAACCAGCTTCAATCGAGAGGTGTCGCCTTGCTTTAAAGCGTATTAATCACAGGAAGGTCAGGGATCACTTAAGAGGGAAGACTTGTGGGCCGTAGCTGATAGCAACAAGAAGCACCATGTTTGTTTACCGGTAGCTCGCTTGGACCACAGGACGACGTCCATGCAGAGGAGACTTAAGCTGCAAGCCCGGCTGTAAGGTCAGCTAGGGGAAAGGAAACACTTCCGAGCTGTTTGACTCTCAGATTCGGATGCACGGGACACTTACCTGAAGGACTTCAAGTCCTCCCACAAAGCACCCCAAACTCTGGAGGAAAAGTAAAAGCAAATATGTAAATGCCCCTAGGTGATGGAAGTAAGACAGGTTGAGGTTCTGTTCGGTGGGAAAGGGCAGGGGAGGTGAGGACTTCATCTCCACTTCAAGCCATTGCCCTCTGGAATACGTCTGATGGCTAAAAAAAAAAAAAAAAAAAAAAAGGTTTGCTGCAGGGCCTGAGCTGGAACTGTGGAAGCCCTATAAGAACAGACATCCTCTCTGAGAAGGGAGCCTGGTGTGCGACTGTGGTGATGGGTCTGGCTAGAGTAGAGATTGACAAGGTTTACAGACACATAGGCAGTCTGGGGCCTGAGCACACCCAGCAGATGCCTATTGAAATATAACTCCCTGGGCTGGAGAGATGGCTTAGTGGTTAAACACTTGCCCGTGAAGCCTAAGGACCCCAGTTCGAGGCTCGATTCCCCAGGACCCACAAAAGTCAGATGCACAAGGTGGCATGTGTATCTGGAGTTTGTTTGCAGTGGCTGGAGGCCCTGGTAAACCCATTCTTTTTCTCTCTCTGTCATTCTCAGATAAATAAATAAATTAAGATAAACAATTAAAAAAAAAAGAAATAGAACTCCCACTGTGAAGTTTGAAGAGGTAAGAACAGGTATGAGCCAACAGAACACCATAGGAATGGGTGGATCCGTTCACAACCTAGGTCTGATATCAGAAAACATTCTTGGGGACTGGAGATATGGCTTAGTGGTTAAGGCACTTGTGTGCAAAGCCAAAGGGCCTCAGTTCAATTCCCCAGGGCCCATGTTAGCCAGATGTACAAAGGGGTGCATGCGTCTGGTGTTCGTTTGCAGTGCCTAGAGACCCTGGCATGCTCATTCATATTCTCTCTCTCTTACTCTCTCCTTTCCCCTCCCTCCCTCCCTCCCTTCCTTCTTTCTTCTTTCTCTCTCTTGGATAAATAAATAAAAATAAAATATTGAAAAAAAGAAGCATTTTTGTCTTGGGATGCCCTGCTGCCTTGGGTCTCTACTGAGTTGCCATCAGCTACAAGACTCTGACCAGACGCATGCATCCCTTGACTTTGGAATTCCCAGCCTTCAGACTGTGAACTACTTCTGAATTACTCAGCCAATAGCACTCAGAGATGGGAGCAGAATATGAACTAAGCTGGCAGATGTGACTGGTCATCAGAACACTCAGGGGAAGATGGCTCAGTGGGTAAGCTGTTTTCTGCACAAGCATGAAGACCAGAGTTCTGATCTTGAGCAACCCTGTAAAGTGCCAGGCATAGTGATTTGTGCCTATAATTGCATTGCTGAAGAGGCTGAGACAGTCAACCCCTGGGATTGCTTTCTGGCTAGTCTAGGTGAATTGGTGCACTCCAGGTTCAACACAATACTCAGTCTCAGAAAATAACTTGGAAAGAGATTGAGGAAGAAACCCAGTGTTGACCTTTGTCCTCCACACGCACACACACACACACACAAATGTACACAGGTAGCCACTTATATATGAACATACAGGCACACATGCAAACACACACCTGCAAAAACAGAAGGGAAGTTGGTGATATTAATTGCCACGGATGTGCAGATGAAGAGCGAAGCATCCATTGTGACCCCAAGTATGGGGAACAACAAGTTGGATGTCAGAGGTGCCTCACTGCTAGGGAACGAGCTCCTCAGGATCGAAACATTCCCTGCTGGAAAGAAAAGGGAGGCTCGTGAAACTTATGAGAAACAATGCTTAGGATTCACATCCCTCAGGGGCAGGTCTCTCCTAATGGATGCTGAGCAGATGTTGGGCGAGAGGAGACTAGCTGCCTCCAGGTTGAACACAGAGCTCCAGGGAGGCAACTTTCATGACTCCTCAGACATGTTCGGCTGGGCTTTTCAGTAATAACAGCAGTCCAAGTCCTCTATGACCATGTGAGTAGCACTAATGAATTCATTGGTTCACCAAGCTTACTAGGCTGTATCCATTTCTTTGGTCTGTCAATGTCCCTGAATAGCAACAGACAAAACATCATAACAGGTAACCATATGTGTGGGCCAGTGGGCAGCTCATACTGTCCTATGCCTGAAGTACATGTAAAACTCTAGAGGTCACTGGCCATGGCCTATGGCAGAGGTTTCTGCGAAGAGACTTAAACCTGGCAACTGCCAATCTATGAACTTTTTTCGTTGTTATTGTGAAATCTAGTGAAGTAGATCAAAATGCCCTGAGACAGACGAACAAGAGGTGAAGGGGCCAGCCTGGCTGTGGCTGGAGAGATGGCTCAGCAGTAAAGGTACTTGCCAACAAAGCCAAAGGACCCAGGTTCAGTTCCCCAGTACCCATCTAAAGCTAGATGCCCAAGGTGACACATGGGTCTAGAAGTCAGTTTGCAGTAGCTAGAGGACCTGCCATGT